>NC_134354.1:581405542-581712133 GCF_048569485.1 Anomaloglossus baeobatrachus | reverse complement strand
TTAAGGCACCGCTGTGGCGTCGTCCGGTTCCGTGACTCCTGCAGTGTCCATCAAAAAGGGAGTGGGACGAATGGATGATGGGGATGGTAGTTTGTGACGCCACCTGTGGTATGCGGCAAGTGAGGTGCTGCCGCTGCAGTATGGGGGCCTGTGGGGCAGATAGTGATGTAGCTTAGATGGTATAGCTCTGCACAGGCAGAGCTGGGCCACAGGGCGGATGGGGGTTGTAGTAGTAAACTATGATGGTGGGCGCAGGCGAATAATGGAGCAACACAGGGGTGCAGTCTCATGAATTTTACTCACTGTTGCATCCGATGCACTTTTCTAAAGTGTACCCTTTCCTGGCCGTCTCCTGCGCCTGCTTCTCCCTCCTACGTTGCGCCTTCGCTCACTGAACCCTGTATCAGTGCTCGTGAACCCTGTGGGGTGGCGTGAAGCTCTATCCTTTTGGTCCTTGAGGGTCATTTTCCAGTGAATTCAAGCGGTGGTAGCTTCGGTGCGTGCACACACCTCAGCCACTGGTTTTGCTAGCAAGTGCGTAGCTTATACTTCCCTAGCCTAGTTACCAGTCCCCTTGTTGTAGCCCAGTCTTTCCACCAGTAGATTGTATGTGGAACAAGGCCATGAGAGGTTAGCTCCCATGGTCTCTAGGACCCTCTCTGTTTGTGCCCTGGCCAAGCCATACCTGCTCCAGGCCACGGGTCTTAGCTCCTCCATTGCTCCTCAGACTCCAACTAAATCTACACTTTACACTGTGTTCCCACTTGTACTGTGTTCTGAATCCTAAGACTGCACACCCCCAGCCTGTCTTCAGGTATAATCACGCTCTCTGCCATGTCTGATGAGGTGTTTCTGAGCCTCAATGTTGTGCTTTGTGTGAACCGGTGTTGACTTCCTCCTTACCTGAGATGGAATACCACACCTCTGGCTGAGGTGCAGTACCTCTGTGGCGGCGAAAGCCTCAAGGGCACCACACATACATGTTGGTTAATAATTTATTCAAAGATCTTTTTTAGCATAGAAGTCAGGCTCGCAGGCCTACAGTTCCCTGAATTCCCTTTCTTCCTTTTTGAAAATGGGGACAACATTTGCTCTTTTCCAGTCTTCTGGGTCTTCTCCAAATATTTTCAAACATTATGGAGAGGGGTTCAGACATTTCCTCTGCTATCTCTTTCAGTATTCTCAGGTGTAATTCATCTGGACCAGGAGACTTGAATTAGTTTATGTAAGCTAAGTTTTCCCTTGCTATCTCTCTGTTTTTAGAGAGCCTCAATTCTTCTATTTTTTCAATAGAACAGTGAAGATCAAATTATGTTACATTTTCTTTCTGAGAGAAAACATGTGAAATCGGTATTTGAAAGTTTGGTCTTCACAAAATCATTTTTTACGACTCCACCATTTTCATCCCATAAAAATCCTATAACATCCTTTGCTTTTTTTTTTTTTACTTTTGACATACCCTCAAAATCCTTTTCTATTGCTTTTGACCTCTCTCCCATTATATGAGCTTGTGTCCCTCTTTTATGACAATTTTAAAAATAATTATAGGATGGTTTAAGAAACCAAGCTAACTTGCATTTAACACTCATCTGCCAGCGACACATTTCTTGATTTTCAGGGACATTGAGAAGATGCCAGGCTGGACTTGAGCCAATGGAACTGGTGGCAGAAGAACTGTGTACAAGTTAAAGGTCATACAGGATAGCAAAAACTATGGCCAATTAATCAGTGGCATCAGCCTTAGGTGAATTAAGTCGGTACTGCGCCATGCCTGCTTCAATTGGACAACTGTAAGGGTTCTTTTATGCTTGCAGAGGATTACCTGATTTTCTTTATTGTGACAAAGCTACTAGCCATTCTAAATGCCTCCTTTGATCATATACTCGATGCTATGCATAGTCTAAATGAATACAGGAAGACAGAAGCTCTGCCTTATAGGAACAAAATGTTTTGAATTGAAAATCTAAAAAACTAATTTCTATTTAAAAAACTGTGCAATACAGTTCAAAACTGAAAGTGGTATATATTTTTTTAAATAGAAAAATATTTTTGGTATTTTTCAAGCAAGATTTTGTGTCTTTTCTGGCAGTGAATTATCTTACACTATACACAGTAAATGAGGTCTGATGTTTGTCTTACAGATGAAGCAGCTGTGAATAGTCAAGACTAAAGGGTGCTTGACATGCTGCAACATCGCTAGCGGTTGCTAGCAATGTCGAGCGCGATAGCACCCGCCCTCGTCGTTCTTGCAATATGTGGTGATCGCTGCCGTAGTGAACATTATCGCTACGGCAGCATCACACACACATACCTTGTCTGCGACATTGCTGTAGCGATGTCGTGCCCGATAGCACCCGCACCGTTGCTCGTGCGACACGCACATACCTTGACAGCGACGTCGCTATGACCACCGAACAATCCTTCCTTCAAGGGGGAGGTGCGTTCAGCGTCGGAACAACGTCACTGCGGCATCACTAAGCAGCCGTCAAATAGCAGAGGAGGGGCGGAGATAAGCGGCCGGAACATGCCGCTTACCTCTTTCCTTCCGCATTGCCGGTGAACACAGGTAAGGTGATGTTCCTCGTTCCTGTGGTGTCACACATAGCGATGTGTGCAGCCGCAGGAACAATGAACAACATCGTACCTGCAGCAGCAACGATATTAAGTAAATGAACGACGTGTCAACGAGCAACGATTTTTCACGTTTTTGCACTCGTTGATCATCGCTCATTGGTGTCACACGCTGCGATGTCGCTAACGGCGCCGGATGTGCGTCTCTAACGACGTGACCCCAACGATATATCGTTAGTGATGTCGCAGCATGTAAAGCACCCTTAAGTGTTGTGCCTGATGTTTGTACAACCTCCCAGGACAAGCCTACAGCACGTTATTATCTTTGCATCATTTGAATTTGTGGTTTTAAATTATGGAATGCTGCTCTTGAATATTTTTTAAGTACACTGGAGATAGAACATGACTGTATCTTTATAGCAAACTGGGCAAATTCGTGCCACTGGTCTAATCTACTGAGTCAATGGGATTAAGGCTCTGTGTACCTACTAAAGAAATGATGCAGCGTAGGTATTGCTAAATCTAGCTTTTTAGCTGATGTATCTCTGCTTACTGAAATGCATCAGTTTGGAGCATATGAAAATAAAACATCTGGTCCATCGTGTCACATTTAATGTTGCTGCTGCTGATTTAGGTGCTGTGGGTACTTGTTGAAGTCCTGGTGCTGATACAAGCAAAAAGTATTGGCTGTACATTGAGCAAACAGGAGTCCCTAGTCAGCAATGTAGTTAGCAAGATATCTCAACTAGAGTTGAGCGCGGTTCGAGGTTCGAGGTTCTCCAGTTCTAGGCTCGAGTGATTTTGGGGCCTGTTCTAGATCGAACTAGAACTCGAGCTTTTTGCAAAAGCTCGATAGTTCTAGAAACGTTCGAGAACAGTTCTAGCAGCAAAAAAACAGCTAATTCCTAGCTTGGTTTCCGCTGTAATAGTGTAAGTCACTCTGTGAATCACACTATTATGACATTTCAGTGTATAGTGTGCGTGAACAGTGCCTTCAGATCACTGCTGTTTCTATAATGGCGATCGCCATTTTTTTTTTTTTTCCTTGTCTTCCTTCCCTAAGCGCGCGCGTCTTGTGGGGCGGGCCAGCATGTCAGCCAATCCCAGACACACACACAGCTAAGTGGACTTTTAGCCAGAGAAGCAACGGCATGTGTGATAGGATGTCCATGTCACATGTCCCTGCATTATAAAACCGGACATTTTCCTCCAGGACGCCATTATCTCTTCTGCGTTTTTGGTGTCAGACATCACAGTCGCAGCTCCGTCCTGAGTCCTATCGCCGATACAGCTGTATGCGCTCCATACACAGCGTTAGACAGCTTAGGGAGAGCACTTTCTATCAGTCCTTTTAAGGGTTCAAACCGGTAGGGTCAGAGCCATAGGTGACAGGTCCTGAAAACAGAGACAGCGTCTGTGTAGCCAAGGTCAGGGATTTCGTCGCTGCATTTCACCATTAGGAGGGAATAGAAAGGTAGGCTTCCATTCCTCTACCCAGAGCCCCACAATCCTGGCACTGTACCCTCCTGTCCTCTGCACACTCCAACTCTTTTTAACTAAGCCATTATGCTAGCAGTCAGTGTACCTAGTGGCATCCTAAACGTGGCTATTGGACTTTTGTGTAGTCACAGTAGTGCAAAGATATTTGCAGCACGTCTGCCTGCGTTGCACACTCCAACTCTTTTTAACTAAGCCATTATACTAGCAAACAGTCAGTGTACCTAGTGGCATCCTAAACGTGGCTATTGGACTTTTGTGTAGTCAAACTAGTGCAAAGATATTTGCAGCACGTCTGCCTGCATTGCACACTCAAACTTTTTTTAACTAAGCCATTATACTAGCAAACAGTCAGTGTACCTAGTGGCATCCTAAACGTGGCTATTGTACTTATGTCTGTTCACACTAATGTAAAGATATTTGCAGCACGTCTGCCTGCATTGCACACTCCAACTTTTTTTAACTAAGCCATTATACTAGCAAACAGTCAGTGTACCTAGTGGCATCCTAAACGTGGCTATTGTACTTTTGTCTATTCACACTATTGTAAAGATATTTGCAGCACCTCTGCCTGCATTGCACACTCCAACTTTTTTTAACTAAGCCATTATACTAGCAAACAGTCAGTGTACCTAGTGGCATCCTAAACGTGGCTATTGTACTTTTGTCTATTCACACTATTGTAAAGATATTTGCAGCACCTCTACCTGCATTGCACACTCCAACTTTTTTTAACTAAGCCATTATACTAGCAAACAGTCAGTGTACCTAGTCGCATCCTAAACGTGGCTATTGTACTTTTGTCTATTCACACTATTGTAAAGATATTTGCAGCACGTCTGCCTGCATTGCACACTCCAACTTTTTTTAACTAAGCCATTATACTAGCAAACAGTCAGTGTACCTAGTGGCATCCTAAACGTGGCTAGTGTACTTTTGTCTATTCACACTATTGTAAAGATATTTGCAGCACGTCTGCCTGCATTGCACACTCCAACTCTTTTTAACTAAGCCATTATACTAGCAAACAGTCAGTGTACCTAGTGGCATCCTAAACGTGGCTAGTGTACTTTTGTCTATTCACACTATTGTAAAGATATTTGCAGCACCTCTGCCTGCATTGCACACTCCAACTTTTTTTAACTAAGCCATTATACTAGCAAACAGTCAGTGTACCTAGTGGCATACAAGAAGTGGCTGTTGTACTCCATTAGTGCCCCACTGGTGCCAAGCTATTTCTAGCACCTGTGCAGGACACCCTCCTGCTCCGTTTTTAATAAGCTATAATGATAGCAAAAAATACTGCCATTTAGTGGCATCATAGAACTGGGTGTTGTATTCCATTAGTGCCCCACTGGTGCCAAGCTATTTATAGCACCTCTACATGACACCCTCATGCACATTTTGCTACGCTAATGTTATAGCAAACTCAGGGAATTCATTGCTGCATTTGATAATTCGGAGGGATAGAAAGTCAGGCTTCCTTTAGCTTTTCCTTCTGTTCATAGACAGCATCTCCAAGAGCAATTTCCCCTCCATGTCTAAGTGTGGAGAGGCAGCTAGTGCGCATGCGTGTGCCGATTTACCCCAGCTGCAGCCTAATTACAGTGTTTCGCCTAGTGAGTATGCTCAGCCTGACTGTGCCATTCCTGACGCTAAGTCTTCATTTCGGGATACAGCGCATGCTCCCACACTAAGTGTGAAAAGCCTCTTTGCACAGGTGCTTGCATTCCGTGCCGGGTCTTAGTCCTGTTTTGTGCCTAGACACCATGCTAAAGCTGATAGTCTTTTTTCAGAGACTGTATTTCATGCTACTGAGCATGCTCAGGCACTTACTGCATCAGAGACTATGTCCGGTAATAAACTCTTTGGCCCTGCCCCTGATGTGGGGGTCCCATATAGACCACAGGGCATCATGTGTCCTCCCAAATGGCTTGCAGAGGCTCACCCCTATGACTTGTTACCGCATTATTGATGGTCAGACGATGACTGGTGAGGTGTTTGGGTCATGGCAGCCATGAGGTCATCATTGAAGTTGCGTTTCCAAATAGGACGCTAGTTATGCCACTCATGACGTGTCACTCTACTTTTGTCTCCAGGAGGTGCATTGTGGTTCACCCTGGTTTGGGGCGGACCCAGGTTATAAAAGGGGCTGGAGCCAACAAGGAGGTGCGCAGTCTTCTATTATGCTCCGAAAGAGCACACCTCCATGTGTTGAACCCATTGCGGCTTTAGGCCAGAGGTAGGCAAGGATAGGGTGTCGATGCAGGCCACCACCACAGTTGGTAACGCAGAACGGTTAAGACCAGCTCCTGTCCTACCAGTCCTGCTTGTGCAGCCCAGTGGCATTAACAGGCCTGCTGCTGCTGATGCGCCTGCTGTCCACAGGTGTGCCCCTACGCACACGGTCAGCGTACTCAATGGCCCCTGTGTTGTTAACAGGGAGTTCCTGGGCTGGGTGGGCATGTGGACCCTGTGACGCTAACAGGGCTCCCAGTCTCCAGATCCGAATGGCGTCTAACTCGGTTCAGGCTACTATTACTTTCATAGCCACACAGCTCTGTATCCTCCACCAAACCTTCCAGTTGCCAACCTCTCCTTTTCCAACTGGGAGCACGGTGGACACTGACTGCTGATGGGGATATATACCTTTCTCTTTCTTTTCTTATTAATTTTCGTTATATAGCGGTAACATAGTATATACCACTTTATCCAAATCTGCCAGTCCCATTGTAACAGATGGTGTTTCTTCAGCAAATGTTACTGTTGCTTAACCACCAAATCCACGGACCAAAACTTTTTCCCCTTTCCAACACACCTGTTCCCCTTTCCACCAGCATCTGTCCTTTTTCAACTCATTTTGGTATATGACCAAAAGTGCAACTCTGCAGGGACACCATACTCAACGCCATCTCAGCACAGCAGCTAGCCCTCGGTCCCTCAGATGTGGACAAGTAAAAGACCATTTCCTCCTATCCATGACAAAGCGTTGAGATTCACTCTGTGCAGCACTGGTGTTTAGTGGAAAAGTAGATCTAAGATTGCGTACCACATTCTGCAGATACTCCTGTATACGTGCGTCCATTTCTATGGCAGGAATTATTTTGCCAAATTTTGTCTTGTACCGGGGATCTAATAGTGTGGCAACCCAGTATTCTGGATTACTTTGAATTCGTACAATCCGAGGGTCATGTTGTAGGTAGTGCAGCAAGAAGGCGCTCATGTGTCTTGTGCATCCAGGAGGACCAAGTCCTTGGTTTGTTGGTGGCAGAGACGTGAGAATCGTTCCTCCTTCCTCTGCCCTCTCCCCACAACCTCGCACAACCGAAATGTGAGCAAGCTCTCACTCATCTGCTGAGTCTTCCATGCCCATCGCCAGTTCGTCCTCCATTTCTTCATGGGCTCCTGCACCTTCCTCAACACTTTTTGCTGATACTATGTGCCCGTGTTAATCCCTCTCCCTCACCATAACTGCCGCATAGGTGCCGCTGACCATCTGGACCTCGTAGATCTTGTTATCCCTTCCGCATATGACTCCTCCTGTACTTCCTCCCCTTCCTCTTGTCCCAACACCTGACTCCGAATAATGCATACAGTGTGCTCCATCTTGTAGATGACCAGAATTGTCACACTGAGAATGACATTGCCAGTGCTAAACATCTTCGTCGACATTTGTAAACTGTGTAGCAGGGTGCATAGGTCCTTGATCTGACACCACTCCAGCAGCGTGATCTGCACCACCTCTGGATCAAGTTATCCCAGGCTATATGTCATAACGTATTGCAGCAGGGTTCGGCGGTGCTGCCACAAACGCTGCAACATGTGCAGATTCAAATTCCTGCGTGTCGGCACATCGCATTTCAGGCGTTTAACCACCAGACCTAAAGACTTCTGTAGCGACGAAAGTTGTTGAGCTGCTGTGTGCGCACGATGGAAGTGAGCACATAGCGAGCGTGCACGCTGCACAAGGCCATGTAGGCCGTGATGGTGTTTTAAAAATTGCTGGAGAATTAGGTTCAACACGTGAGCCATACAAGGCACGTGTGTCACATTGCCCTGACGATGGCCCGCAGCCAGGTTTGCATCATTGCCGCACACGGCTGTTAAGTCACCAATGGAGTATGCTCCGTCAATTTGTACTCCGGTCGCCAGGTGACAACGTGTTCCTTTCATGAATAGTGCTGATGATGGGAGAGGAGTTGATGCCAGCGGCGCAGGTGGACGCAGGTTATGCTCACCCACTGGGCTGCATTACCTTGACAGATGCAGAATCTCTGGCTGAATGTAGCTGGTGGGTATCTCACAGATGAAATACCATCATTCAGCTACAACCAATGGGAAGACACCACACCCTTTTTTATGCCCATCCTGTCTGCAGACCACTGCCAGACATAGCTCTGCTTTTACCCCCAGTTCAGTTTTATGATTTTGTGTGCTTGTTACCTGACTACTTTTCCTGCTTGCTGTTTATGTACCTTGTTAGCCGATCCGCATTTAACCTCTGCTTGTTTTCTGATTAAGTCCTGGCCGTCCCATTCTGTTCCTGTTCCTCAATTAATGTTTTGACCCTGCCTGACTACTATTCTCTGGAACTGCAGCCTTCCACAGGTATTAATCACCTTGGGCCCTGTGCAATTCCTAATCCCTGTATAGGGGTTAAAGGGTTTCAGGGTTCTAGGGGTCCTGCTTGGTGAGTGGCTTCCCTCTAGCCTATCATTTACAGCCCATCTGAGTGTGTGGATCAAGCAAGGCGTTACACCGTGCTCTCTGCAGAAGGCCATGTGCGCCAGGATAGTGCTTTAAAAATTGCTGGACAACCAGGTTCAACACGTGAACCACACAAGGCACGTGTGTCATTGTCACAGCGAAGGGCCGCACCCATGTTTGCATCATTGTCGCACCCGGCCTTCCCTGGCTGCTGGTTGAGTGGAGACAACCATTGATGAAACTCGGTCTCCAGAGCTAACCGTCCACAACTTCTCAGCGGTGTGACTCACATTTCCCATACATTTCAAAGTAAAACTTTGACTGCCTGATGGCATTGAGCTCTGCTGCCAGCATAGTAAGGAGGTGTGTGGTAGTCCTTGTGCACAGTTACAAGGAAGGGTGGCCTGACCACACAGGGTTTGCGCCAAGGTGGAGGAACCACACGAGGTTGAAGAGGCAGAAGCAGTGTATTAACTTCTACATACAGAAGAAGGATTGAAACAACTCATGGGGACGGCAAGACTTGTACAGCAGACCCTTCTCCATCTCTCCCCACAGTAACCCATTGCCCAGTCAGCGACATGTAACGCCCCTGTCCATGCTTACTGGGCCAATTATCTGTGGTGAAAAGCACCCTGTCACACAGAGTTTCTCAAGGAATCAGTAATGTTTAGTGCGACATGCTGGTGTAGCGCGTGCACGCCTTTGTTGGAGAAGGAGTGGCGCCTGGGCATCGGCTCTTGGGGCACTGCGATGGGCATAAGGTCTCGAAAATCCTCGGTTAAAAAGGTTGGAAAGGCAGCATTTTGGTAGCCAACAGTTTCCAGATGCTGAAAGTCAACCTCTAAGCCATGTCATGCCCTTCTAAAAGCATGTAAAACACAGCGCGGGGACTCCAACCACAGTCTCCCTCGTTTCCACTAACTGGGCCACACACACCCCACTTGACTGGCATCGGTTGAGCCCCCTTTTGAAAAAGAAAAAGATGCTTTGCATGAAGCACTCTCAAAAATACGCGTGCCTTTCCCGTCCCCTGGCTGACCCAGGGGAAGAAAAGTCCTCTGAGAGCCATGATTTGTTCATTTTGGTTCTTTTAGAAACACAGCGAGGGGACTCCAACCACAGTCTCCCTCGTTGCCACTAATTGGGCCACACACACCCCACTTGACTGACATCAGTTGATGCCCCTTTTCAAAATGAAAAAGATGCTTTGCATGAAGCACTCTCAAAAATACGCGTGCCTTTCCCGTCCCCTGGCTGACCCAGGGGAAGAAAAGTCCTCTGAGAGCCACGACTTGTTCATCTTGGTTCTTTTAGAAACACAGCGAGGGGACTCCAACCACAGTCTCCCTCGTTGCCACTAATTGGGCCACACACACCCCACTTGACTGACATCAGTTGATGCCCCTTTTCAAAATGAAACAGATGCTTTGCATGAAGCACTCTCAAAAATACGCGTGCCTTTCCCGTCCCCTGGCTGACCCAGGGGAAGAAAAGTCCTCTGAGAGCCACGACTTGTTCATCTTGGTTCTTTTAGAAACACAGCGAGGGGACTCCAACCACAGTCTCCCTCGTTGCCACTAATTGGGCCACACACACCCCACTTGACTGACATCAGTTGATGCCCCTTTTCAAAATGAAAAAGATGCTTTGCATGAAGCACTCTCAAAAATACGCGTGCTTTTCCCGTCCCCTGGCTGACCCAGGGGAAGAAAAGTCCTCTGAGAGCCATGACTTGTTCATCTTGGTTCTTTTAGAAACACAGCGAGGGGACTCCAACCACAGTCTCCCTCGTTGCCACTAATTGGGCCACACACACCCCTCTTGACTGGCATCGGTTGACCCCCCTTTTGAAAAAGAAAAATATGCTTTGCATGAAGCACTCTCCAAAATACGCGTGCCTTTCCCGTCCCCTGGCTGACCCAGGGGAAGAAAAGTCCTCTGAGAGCCATGACTTGTTCATCTTGGTTCTTTTAGAAACACAGCGAGGGGACTCCAACCACAGTCTCCCTCGTTGCCACTAATTGGGCCACACACACCCCACTTGACTGACATCAGTTGATGCCCCTTTTCAAAATGAAAAAGATGCTTTGCATGAAGCACTCTCAAAAATACGCGTGCCTTTCCCGTCCCCTGGCTGACCCAGGGGAAGAAAAGTCCTCTGAGAGCCACGACTTGTTCATCTTGGTTCTTTTAGAAACACAGCGAGGGGACTCCAACCACAGTCTCCCTCGTTGCCACTAATTGGGCCACACACACCCCACTTGACTGACATCAGTTGATGCCCCTTTTCAAAATGAAAAAGATGCTTTGCATGAAGCACTCTCAAAAATACGCGTGCCTTTCCCGTCCCCTGGCTGACCCAGGGGAAGAAAAGTCCTCTGAGAGCCACGACTTGTTCATCTTGGTTCTTTTAGAAACACAGCGAGGGGACTCCAACCACAGTCTCCCTCATTGCCACTAATTGGGCCACACACACCCCACTTGACTGACATCAGTTGATGCCCCTTTTCAAAATGAAAAAGATGCTTTGCATGAAGCACTCTCAAAAATACGCGTGCCTTTCCCGTCCCCTGGCTGACCCAGGGGAAGAAAAGTCCTCTGAGAGCCATGACTTGTTCATCTTGGTTCTTTTAGAAACACAGCGAGGGGACTCCAACCACAGTCTCCCTCGTTGCCACTAATTGGGCCACACACACCCCACTTGACTGGCATCAGTTGATGCCCCTTTTCAAAATGAAAAAGATGCTTTGCATGAAGCACTCTCAAAAATACGTGTGCCTTTCCCGTCCCCTGGCTGACCCAGGGGAAGAAAAGTCCTCTGAGAGCCATGACTTGTTCATCCTGGTTCTTTTAGAAACACAGCGAGGGGACTCCAACCACAGTCTCCCTCGTTGCCACTAATTGGGCCACACACACCCCACTTGACTGGCATCGGTTGACCCCCCTTTTGAAAAAGAAAAAGATGCTTTGCATGAAGCACTCTCAAAAATACGCGTGCCTTTCTCGTCCCCTGGCTGACCCAGGGGAAGAAAAGTCCTCTGAGAGCCATGACTTGTTCATTTTGGTTCTTTTAGAAACACAGCGAGGGGACTCCAACCACAGTCTCCCTCGTTTCCACTAATTGGGCCACACACACCCCACTTAACTGGCATCGGTTGACCCCCCTTTTGAAAAAGAAAAAGATGCTTTGCATGAAGCACTCTCAAAAATACGCGTGCCTTTCCCGTCCCCTGGCTGACCCAGGGGAAGAAAAGTCCTCTGAGAGCCATGACTTGTTCATCTTGGTTCTTTTAGAAACACAGCGAGGGGACTCCAACCACAGTCTCCCTCGTTGCCACTAACTGGGCCACACACACCCCACTTGACTGGCATCGGTTGAGCCCCCTTTTGAAAAAGAAAAAGATGCTGTGCATGAAGCACTCTCAAAAATACGCGTGCCTTTCCCGTCCCCTGGCTGACCCAGGGGAAGAAAAGTCCTCTGAGAGCCATGACTTGTTCATCTTGGTTCTTTTAGAAACACAGCGAGGGGACTCCAACCACAGTCTCCCTCTTTGCCACTAATTGGGCCACACACACCCCTCTTGACTGACATCAGTTGATGCCCCTTTTCAAAATGAAAAAGATGCTTTGCATGAAGCACTCTCAAAAATACGCGTGCCTTTCGCCTCCCCTGGCTGACCCAGGGGAAGAAAAGTCCTCTGAGAGCCATGTCCACATTGTCAGTGGACAGACACGTGTGCTTATCTGCCAGCAGACCCCCAGCAGCACTGAAGACAGGTTCCGAGAGAACGCTGGCTGCAGGACACGACAAGATCCCCAAGGCGTACGTGGCGAGCTCAGGCAATTTATCCAGATTGGAAGCCTAAAATGAGCAGGGCTCAAGTTGCACAATAATGGAATCGATGTTTCCTTGCATATACTCATATATCTGTGTGTCCTCCTCTTTTTCCTTGTCCAGCTCTTTTGTTTTCGCATGAGTATATGTCCTTGTCACTTTCCCATGTGTTGTGAGTTGTTTGTCACCTTTTGGACACCTTTGAGGGTGTTTTCTAGGTGTTTTTCTGTGTTTGTGATTGCCTGCCATTGTTTCCTTTGCAGTTCAAGTTCGGTTCGTCGAACGTTCGACGAGCCGAACTCGAACGGAACCTCCGTTCGGCGAACCGACCTCGAGCCGAACCGGGACCGGTTCGCTCATCTCTAATCTCAACTTACTGTGATAATTTGTCAATTTGGACTGCCAGGAAAATTCTCCCACTTAACTATCATACCGTGGATCGAACTGCTAAAC
The DNA here is from genome assembly GCF_048569485.1 of Anomaloglossus baeobatrachus. NCBI lineage: Eukaryota > Metazoa > Chordata > Amphibia > Anura > Aromobatidae > Anomaloglossus > Anomaloglossus baeobatrachus. Next base: position 581,699,067 of record NC_134354.1, on the reverse strand, counting down.
TATCCAATAGTCATTCCTCTGCTTAATGGTACCACAACACCTTTTATCCAATAAGCATTCAAGTATAAGGGCTTTCATGCACGACACCAAAACTGAGGGCTCCTTTGATTTATTTTTATCTTCCCGTGGTGACGGTTGGTTGTCATGATCAATGTTACTGTCATCAATATCCATATGTTGTTATTCGTCTTGTTCCATGCATTTGTCAACTCAATGTCCTCGTTTATATACACATGCCACTTCTCCTCTTCTTCCACCTCCTATACTAATTTCTTCTCCACTTCCTTAATTTAGTGAACAAGTCCCAAGCACAATTGATAAATTATATGCCGGATCGGTGGGGCTTTCCATTAGGCCCAAACACAGTAAAATATCCAAGAATCTCTTGGCACAAGAGGATAATTCTTTGAAACTCACGTTTCCATTCCATAGTATTAAGAAATGACAATAGGGAGGAAAGGCAACTTATTGGTCATATATTTTCATTTTACTTTATCCTGGATACTGCTCCTATTTTTCTTTTTTTTTTTTTCTTAATGTACATTTGTTTCCTTTTTGGCCTCCAACTTGTCTTTTATGTAGCATATCTGCAGTTGATCAGCAACATTGCTTTCTATTGTAGAATTTCTATCTACACTAGCCAACTAGGTCACGTACCCCAGAATCAGTAGCCTTTTTTTCTCTTTCTTAACATTCACATAAATTTCATTTTGTCAAGCTACAAAGCTAAGTCTTCCTGGCATATTTTTGTAAACCAGTTTAAAATCCATTATGCATCAAATTTAAATTTGCTCCTACAAGCTTTATTTTTTAGCTTTTCAAGATCAATCAAAACTTCTTCACTTTAGAATGTTTCCACAAAATCTGCATCAGGGTTAGTAGTGATTATCATGAGCTTGTTTCCATTCAACCATAAATGTCTCATCATCATAGTATTAGAGAATCTCTGGGTGAGCGATTGCAATTACTGTAGGCTATAATACAGTGTTAGAAAACAGAAATGAATCCTTTTGTATAACTTGCATCAATGTCTCTCCAGTAAAAATTTTATATTAATGTTTTTTTCTGTCTGAAAATTTCTTCATATAAGATCACCCTCTCCTCAATTCACAATCATCTTAGACTCTTTCTCAAAAGGGAAACCCCAGAAATCTTCATAATAGTCTTGTAAAAAGTTTAAGGGATTTCTTTACAGGACCTATGAAAAAAAAAAGGAGAAAAGAAACATATTTATTCATTTGATTTGATAATTGCATCTCTTTTCCGTTGCACTTATTTTGTTAAATGTCTCCTATATCTGTATTTCTGTTTTTCACATTAACAATTTCACTAAAAGCTGGGTGTATCAAAAATGTTTTTTCAAGTGATTTAGGAGATCACAGTCAGTGTCTCTGGGCAGCAGGGACATTGTACTTCCAGAGATACCGGAGTGGCTGGGGCCTGTGGTTCCACTCAGCCAGTCTAAGGCCACTTTCAAATGTCCGTGTTTATGCAGGTTTGAGCCACACGTACCGGTATGGTCATTCGTGTGAAATACGTGTGTTATATGTGTGACGTCCGTGTTTGCATCCGTGTGACTGGTATCAGTAAAATATGCATGATACTGAAATGAATGTTTTTTTAATGTGTGAAAGATGAGCAAAGCCTAAAAAAGTAGAGATAGATATAGATAGATAGAACAGATAAAATAGAGAGATATAAAGAAAGAAAATAAGACAGAACATATAAAATAACATAAAGAAAGACAGATAGAATAGCTCAATAGCAATAACTAGCTTGGCCAGCTGTTTTAAAGCATTTTTATTTTTTTAATTTAAAAAATGACGTGGGGTCCCCCCATTTTTATTATTCAGCACAAGAACAGCAGCAATTGCGAGCTGCAACCCTCAACTCTATTCTGTACCTTGAATGGTTATTAAAAATAGAGGGGATCCCATGCTTATTTTAAAAAAAAAAATTAAAAAAAAATGGCGTGGGGTCCCCTTCATTTTTCTAAAACCATCCAAGATACAGCAGACAACTGGGGGCTGATATTATTAGAGTGGGAAGGGCCTTAGTTATTTGGTCCTTTATAGCCTAACAATAGCAGCCCGCAGCCATCCCAGAAGTGGCTCATCCATTCTGGTGCTGGACCTGACTCTTCCTGTTGCCCTGGTGTGTTGGCAAATGGCGTAATATGTGTGGGGTTGATGCCAGCTTCAGCATACATTCCCATTACTAACCCAGTAGTTTAAAAAAAGTTTATTTATTTGAACAAAAATCCCCCGGACTCCAACCCTCATTCACCAATTTATATTTTTAACAAAAAAAATACAAAATGGTCGGCTGTAATGCATTGTGAGGTCCCAAGACGTTTCCCAAAAGTGAACCTGAAAAGAAATAAAAAGAGAAAATTATTCAATAAATAAAGATAAGAGAGACCCTCTTTTCCAATTTAATTTCCTGCCAAAGCCCTAATCCTGGTCCACTGTAATCCAATTAGGAGGAGCCCACATCGATCCCATACTGCTGGTACATTCAATGGAGAACAGAACATTTTCCATTGATTGTGAGATCAGCCCTTGCGGGCCACACATACACTGCTGTTTGTGCTTCGCTGCGGTGACCTGGACCTCAGAAGGTCAGCACAGGTCACTGCAGTGCACCCTCAACAGTGTGTGTGCAGCTGCAGCAGGGAAATCAGGAGGTCATTGGAGTTCACAATGAACTCAAATGACCTTTTGATGAAACCCCCGTGGCCTCCTGATGACAATTCCGTGACACCCGCACTACAGCAGGTGTCGCCGCAGTAATGTCACAGGTTCATTGAAGTTCCCAATGAACTCTGATGAACCCATGAATACTGATTGGCGATCCCCGATCTTGCGTCCGATTACCAATCTTGGACTTTACAGTTATGTGATGGGGCAGGGGGGGGCTGTAAAATAAAGAATATAGTTAATAATAAACATTGGCATTATACTTACAGATCCCGTGATGCGTCCTGCAGACTCTGTCTCCTGTCTGCTTCTGCTTCCGGGTCCAATCATTGCTGTGGCCTCCCGATAACCACAGCTGACTAAAAGGACCTTACGTGATGTCATAACCATGTGACCAGTCAGGTGTGAATGTTGTATTACCTCAATGGCTACAGACTGGCCACATGGCTATGATGTCTCTAAGGTCCTGTTTACTGAACTTGGATTGTCACTGTGCGAGTGTCGCATCGCATCACGGCGCACAATCTCCTGACAGCAGCGTGTTGCCTGCATGTATTTCCATGCAGCTGATGCGCTCCTATCTGGAGAGCGTCAGGTACGGGGTGATGCAGTGACAGACTGCACGAATCATACCCTCACTGTCAGCCTGCTTGATGTGTGCTTCATTGTGCTTCTCACTTTGTATAGATTGTGTCTATACAGAGTGATGAAGCTGACATTGCTTTTCCTGTGGATTACATCAGACTAAGAATTTTTTTGTGATAAAGATGGAGTTTCTAAATTTTTTTTTGTTTTATTTCTAACAAAAACGTTTTTTCTATGTGTTGTGTTTTTTTTACTGTTTACTAGAAATTCATGGTGGCCATGTCTAATTTGGCATGACACCATGAATTTTTCTCTGTTAATACCATCTGAGAATACAAAGTTGGTATTAACCCCCTTATTACCCAGCGTGCCACCACCATCAGGGCCGCTGACGAGCCGGGTAAAGTGCCTGGAAATTTTGCTAAGAAACAATGCACCATTTACAGGGGCAGCTGCGACCTGCGAAGAATCCCAGCCCCCAGGTGACTGGCTCTACCTTACTGGTGATCAAAATATGCGGGAGCCCATGCATTTTTTTAATTATTTTTTAAATAATTAAAAAATATTTAATGGGCTTACCCATATTTCGATTGCCAGCCAAAGTAAAACCAGGCAGATGAGGGTGGCAGCCCATAGCTGTCCGCTTTATCTATGCTGAGAATCAAAAATACCGTGGAGCGCTGTCACTTTTTTAAATTATGAATTTTTATACAACTATATATTGTGTACATTATACACATATATATATATTTTGCAGTGGTCTCTTAATTTTTGCCAGAGCTCTGTATATACATATATACACAGCTCTGGCAAAAATTAAGAGACCACTGCAAAATTTTCATTTTTCCTTATTTTATGATTGTATGATCTGCCTCTAGGTTAGTGGGCGTGACCAGCTGAGCAAGACTACATGGCTATCCCCTCCTCAAACAGACAATCACAGACACCCATTCTCTGTGTCGGGTCTGTGATTGCAACCGGGGAGAAGAAAGCTCATGCATGATGGACGCGCAATCCGGAAAATAAAGCCATATCACTGTGCTCCTCAAATAATTAGTAATAAATTTTATTAGACAATCAAGATAACACACAAAACATGGTTAAAATCACTTAAAAACATGTAATATCTAAAACCCCACATCTCTCATGATGGTAATAAGGGGTATCACCCTGTGCAACCATACAACAAAGTGCAATAGTATATAAACAGGACTTGTCACAGTATGAAAAATGCCCACTGAAATAGTCCCTATGAATACATATGATGAATCAATCAAACAGATAGTCAGGATAAATCCTGTGTCAGTAAGGTCTGTAAAACAGGGAACAAAACCTGTAAGCTGTATCAGTTGTGGAGATGTACAGCTAAGAATAGCCCTGCATGGAGCCAACAATGACAAAGTTACAGAATAGGGGCGGTCAATATATAACATCAAAATGGCATGAAAGGTCACACAGTAAACACAATATATTATGCATGAATTCAATAACCAAGAACTCACCAAAGCCTGTGCCAAACAATCCCACAGATGGCTCACAATCAGGTACCCAAATGTGAAACTATCATGCTCCCAACATGTAAGGGGAGCTTAAAGCACAAGGTGATACCCACAAGGGGGAGAGACGTGAGGGGACCCCACGCGTATTGCTGCGGACAGCTTCGGCAGGGGAAGGTGTGTCCAAGATTGCATCAGAACGGATATTTATAGAGGACCACAGTATAATTAATTATCTGATAATTGCGTAATTAGACATACCATTGGTGGTGTGTGTCAGAGTGTGGCAGCCGAGTGTGGACACCAAAACCGGAAGTGAGGCCCGGAGGAGGGCCCAAGACCCAGACATAGCATTGTAGCAAAACCTGTGCTATAGATCCATCCATATTAACGTGCGCACGGTCACGTAGTAACCCTTGCTGTTCACTTGGGGCTTGTTATGCCAAAAAAAGTAAATAACTGCCAAGCGATCACGTACCGGCTCCGCTGTGACCGGAAGTGATGTTCCCCCTTAAGTTGCCATGGACACAGTACATGCTAGGACCACTGCGCATGACAGGGCACCTAGTGCTCGAGCCGTGCTTAATATTATAGCGCATGCGCCGACCAACAGGGGATCTCCCATTCGTATCTGGCTGGCGGACGGAATCAGAGAGAGTACGTCTATACAGTGTGAGAAGCAGAGAGAGCATTGTCAGCTCTGCTACATCGCTCTGTGCAGAGCGAGACACAGGCTGAAAGTGAGGATATTGTTGCACTTGCATCTCTCATTGCATCACCCCGCACCTTCCGCTCTCCGGATAGGAGCGCATCAGCTGCATGGAAACACATGCAGCTGACCCGCTCCTGGTAGGAGAGTGTGTGCCGTGATGCAACACTCGCACAGTGACAATCAAAGTTCAGTTAACAGCACCTTTGACGATGCCCTAGTCTTGGGACTAGTCTTTAGCCAATGAGGTAATACAACATTCACACCTGACTGGTCACATGGCTATGACATCATGGAAGGTCCTTTAGTCATTCGCGCTTACTGGGGGCACAGCAATGATCGGATGCGGAAGTAGCAGTCGGGAGATATCGGGTCTGCAGGATGCGTTGCGGGACCTGTACGTATAATCATAATGTTTTTTAATAATGTGCTTTTTTTTACAGCCTTGGACCAGATCTGGACCCGATCTGTAACACAAGATTCCCAGGAAAGCTCGTGATTGGGATTGTGTACAAGATTCCTATGTGATCAGTATGATCCCCAACCTTTACATATCGGGATTGCCCATCACTACCCATGAAGTCACTTCCAATGACCTCCTGATGTCACTGCACTCACACAGCTGGATACTCACTTGTCCCTGGTGATGCTCTCTCAGTTGTCGCTGCTGCTTCCAGGTCCTTGGCACAGGGAATATGCAATAAGCATAAGGGTTGGAAGCAAGTGACAGCAGGGCAAGTATAAAAAAATAATTTTATTTCAAAGACACGTGTTTTCTCCAGTACATGTCACTCTGATGTCACAAGGATCACATCAGTGTGTGATCCATGTGACACCCGTGCTGCTGGAGAAAAAACATACATGTCTCCAAGTGAAAACACTGATGTGTGACTAACACCATAGAATAACATAGGTATGTGTGGCATCTGTGTTAAATATGGTTGTCACACGTACCTGAAAAAATGAATGTCTGAAAGAGGCCTAATAGCTAGTTTGAATTTCATCAGCCCAGCTATTTTAACCAGCTTAATGATGTGGCTTATTGGGTAGAACCACATGCTAATTGAAAAACGTATTACGGGAGAAATAATAAATTCTTCTACTGACCCTGCCTTCATAAACTATAAAGATGAGATCCATACTGTTGTTTGTAGCTCCCAATTGTCCTGGATTCGGCTGTACTGTCCCAATTTGAGGGCTAAGTCCCACTGTCCTGGTATTCAGGGCTTTTTTCCCAATTTCCTTTAACCTCTTCTTTGGGGGTGGAGCTAGAAACCAAGTGTACACATACATAAATAAACAATTCCCATCTCTGGTCTCCCCAAAATTCAACATTGCAAACTTCTTGTTCACAGGCAGCAACTTTATCTATGAACCAAAGCCCACACTGATAGAAGTGGGAGAATTTGGTAATTTTGAGCTAAATATCAGGCAGGGAACCCAGAAGAAGATTATACAGGTACATAGAGATTCATCTGCATATAGCAGAATATTTCTATATTCCTGTATTTTAGAGTGGAATAAGTAATCAGATTGTTGCTCCTATAAAATTACTAAAAAATAATAAAAAAGGTGTAAAAATATAAATTTCTTTCTAATTGGAATAATATGATTTGCTCTTTTTCTGAGTATCTGGGGGACTTGAAACAACATCCTCTACAGTTGCAGGCAGAAACTAGACCTGTAGGTCACAAGCTATGCTGATGTCACAAGCTGTGACTCCACAGGCAGTGTATATGGTACATAGAGATACATTGTAAATACCAGTGTATTTCCATGTCCCTGTGTTACAGAGGGAGAATAAAAGAGAGATTGTTTTACTCTTCCTATAAAATTACACACAAAAAATAAAAAAAATCAATTAAAACAATGACATTTTAACGCTCTTAAAAAAATAAATAAACATCACAAATAAGCAAATATCATTGTTATATTTGGTGTCACTGTATTTGTATTAATCCACACAATACAGCAATCAGATTATATAAAGAAATTATATATATCCTTTTTAAGATTATTTAAAGTAATAAAAATGTAACATAGGCTATATTCACATGTAGCATAAATGCTGCATTTTCTCTCCTGTTTTTATCTTCACAGTTTCTGCTGGTGTCTGCAACAATCTTCTCTGATTATTGCATGTTTGCTGTGTTTCTTTTGTGTTTTCCCCCTTACTTGATGTGTTCGTGTACTTGGTGTAAATGTGAATCTGCATTTTTAAGACTACAGAAAAGCTTTGATTCTGAGCTTACAAATGATGTTTTTGTTTTTTTACTTGCATTTTTTCAGGCTCCACATATTTAATTAGTTACTTTTTTAAGTGCACAATCAAAGCTTTTATGTACTTATAGTTAAACTGAAAACTAAAAACTTAAAAACGCGGCTTTATATCTGCACCAAAAACACATCAAATAAGGGAAAAAAGCATAAGAAATTCAGCAACAATGCAATAATCAGAGGAAGTTGATATTGTGTAGTATAGTATGGACACTTGCAGAAAACAATAAACAGTATTTATGCAATGTGTGAACACAGCCTTACAGACACAATCATTCCAAATATCATATAGTGAAGCTTACAATAGTGAAACATTTCTGGCTGCTCCGACTGTAATGATTGAACACAAAATAAATCCATAGGTCCCAACTGGATATGATCAGGATGAACGGATGATGTCGCACAAGCCTGAGATAATAGAAAGCCTTCCTAGGGATGCCGGATTCTTGGCCTCTGAGTCAATCTGCTTATCTCTAAACCCAACTGTCCTGGAAAAAACGTACAGTCCTGAATTTGGGTTTAGGCCCTGCAGTGTCGGGTGTCTGCTGAATTTCCCTTATTCCCACCATCCTTCTGCTATCTCATCTTGCTGGGTAGAAATACAAGTAAATGTAAATAGGTGTGGCAAAGGGCATGGTCAAAAATAGCTGCCTTGCACTTGGCACACTTTATAATTTTTCTCTTTTTATGCTATTCCAAAGTTGGGATGCATGGTGTTACATCCCAAATTTGGGGGCATGGCCTGCTCCATGCTGTTGGTACCCGCCATCTCCCTGATAATATCTGCTTTTCTGCAGTTCACCAACAGGAGTTTGGGTTGTGTGGCCACTTACCATGCTAACAGAAAAGATTTTTTTGGGGACCTGGATGTAACTAGCCAGCACAGAGCAGGCCACTTTCTCTGACGTATGCTGTAATGTCCCAGAATAAAGGAGAAGCAGCAGAAAATAGAAGCCCACTGAATTACAGGTTATGGATCTCATCTTTATAGTTTATGAGGGCTGGGCCACTAGAAGAATATTTTATCTCCCCAGAGAAATCTTTACCTATCAGTGCAATATATTATGCTATGTTTACCTTACACCTCTTTACTGTTAATCCTATTGATATCCTGTTTCTGATCTATAACCTGACTTTGTTTTATTTTTTTATCCTTATCTGTCACCAGCTTTCTTCCACCTAATCTGAAAGCAGTATATTATATGGCAGCAGAGACCCTGATTCCATGGATATGTCAATTAGCACCCTGCTTGTAGTGGTTTTGATAAAACAACAGTTTTATCAACAGGAGATGATTAGGGATGATCGAATACCTCAAATATTTGGCTTCGCGAATATTTGCCAAATAGGTCACCGCTATTCGACAAATCGCGTGTAATGTAAGTCTATGGGATACCCCGAATAACAACTATTCGGAACTATTCGGGCTTCCAATAGACTTACATTGCACATCGAATAGTCGCATTGCGGCGACCTATTCGGAAAATATACGCAAAGCCGAATATTTGAGGTATTCAATCATCCTTAGAGATGATCACTAAAATTTTGGTAAATCTGCTGCCATGTAGTCCGCCACATTCATAAGCTCTGTATGAACCCACCCCTTTCACTGATTGGGAGCTTTCTATTTATGCACAGTGTATGCATAAAGTTTTCAATCAGTAGTGTGGGTGGGGTAATGCAAATTACAAGGAAAAGAGGGGTGCACTGCCAAAGATGGAGAATAGTAAACAGAGGGTGCTAACCCGTGCAGTAGTATAGCAGTATGTATACAAAGAAGGAAAAGTACTGCACATAAATGCGAAGCACAACCAAGTAATTATATAAGATTACAGCGTAACCTTTATTGTTACAAAAATGAAAAACACTAAAACCAAAAAACACACTCAATAATGGAACGGAATGACACCCCTCCCTGCACAGAGAGAGAGAGAGAGAGAGAGAGAGATAGATAAAAGAGTATGCAAAACAATCACCATCTGTGGTTATGCAAAGCTAAGTATTCAGAGAATTGGAAGATCTGCAGCAGATAAAACAGTACTGTTATCAAAACTACGGCAAGCCACCTAAGTAAGCGATACATTGCTGGAGCCATGGTCTCAGCCTCTATACCTTGCTGATCTGGTATCAGTGGCAGATTTCCTTTAATAAAAAACAATAACAATACATTGAAATGGCAGCATCCCTTTATTGTCTAACTCTATTTAATCAAATAAAAAGTATAAGCTAATAACTTGTATGGTGAAGTAGACAGATAAATAATAGCTCTGGCCAGCATTAAATACTACATTACAAAAATCATAATATGTGAAATTAAGTGATAAAATTTCGTATTTTTAAAAACAAATTATTATAAGAATGTATAAGATTAAAACAAAGAGAAAAAAGTAGAATACTAAGAGCAAAAACAATGGTAATATCTTATACATATAATGCTTTTTTAGAATGCAACAATTGGAGTCACATGAACCTGTAATTTTCTGTACTTATTTCTCCTTTCAAAAATGTCTTTGAATTGTCCTCCTGGAAACATCACTTTAAACTTTTGAATTGTTTGACAGTTTTTAGAAAAGTGGTGTCCCACAGGCAAATGTGTCATACGATGCACTCTGCTCAATTTACAAATGTATTTTGTTCTTTTAGCTTGTTCCACCAACGCAACATGCATTGCTTTAGTTTCTATGATGGATCATGTACACTGCAGTGCTACAGTAATAAAACAGTATGCAAGAACATCCCCAATTCCAAATGCAGGCAGTTAGAATATTTTTTTTTAAATGTACAGTATTCTATATGTTAAAGAAAAATATTTTCTTATCTATAAACATTTTGCCAAAACATTAGCAAATTGAATGAAGCAAGTCTCACCTTGATAAACCTTGAATTTATTGGCTTTGCGATGAATATGAAGGGAAAAAATAATACCTCTTGCCTCTTGTATTATTGAATGCTTATAGGTGCAAATACTACTCTATAGCCTACTGTTGCTGGATGGGTTGACTGGATTTTTATGTCTTTCACACTTTTGTACTTTTGATTCTATGCCTATTTCATCCATAAATTTATGGCACATGACAAATTCTAAAACAAAAAGGGAAGATTAATTGCTCTCGGTACTGATTTTCCTTTATCTGAAGCAGAATGAGACAAGACTGCCCATTCCCATCACAGAAACCTCAGAGCCGTAACCGTTTCTTATCCAACCACTGATCTCATTCACTATTATGATTTCTTCTTCCAATCCAATGTCAGAAGGAATCATAATTTGCACTCAGCATTCCATGTATTTTAAAAATCAGAAGAAAAAAATTGATTGGAAAGTTCAAGGACCACGGTTAACTGGTACAGAACATAGCATAGGTGACCTTTCAGATGACCTCATCACAGTTCTGTCCTGTCTTTCCAATTTATATGCAGGTAAAATATATCTTTGTACCATGTTAGCCACTAGAGATAAAAAATAATTGTTTAAAAGAGCTGAGAGTCCTCAGTGGTTGATACCTTAAAATGGCTAACTGAAAAGATGGTAATATATAGCAAGCTTTCGAGAATACTCAGATTTCTTCATCAGGCTCAGTATATGAGCCTGATGAAGAGACCTGAGTAGTCTTGAAAGTTTGCTATATATTACTGACTTTTCAGCTAGCCATTAAAAAGTATCAACCACTGAGGACTCTCAGTTCTTTTAAACAATTTTTTTTTAACTTTTATGAAGATTCTGAGTAATTGTCCAACTTTAAGACAATTTATAGTAAATCTAGAGCCCTACACATTAATTGCTCACAACTGTGAAAAGGCTGTCTCTGTTTCCTTTTCCTGATGCAATATTTCATCAAGTAACTGAGAATAAAGCTATCCGCTTCTCATGTTAAGTGGTTCAAACTGAACTATATATCCCCACTGTATCACATTCAGTTAACAATATTCTCCTGCCATATTCAATATAATACATGTTTCTATATAGTTTGGATAGGAAGATAAATTCTCCTAAAGATGGTAAAATATCTAAAATCCTTATTTTCGAAGTCAATATAATAAGTCCCTTACCTCCTCCCAGTAGCATAGCCATCGAAGAATGAAGGAAAGAACAGAGGGGGTGGCAACACTAGAACTTCCACAGCAGAGTGTTCCTTTTGGGTTGAAGGTTCACCCAGAACAAGCCCACTCAGAGCAATTTCCATTCTTTACTCTATCAGCCCACAGAGAATGCTGATATAGCTAACTTCAGCAGTAGAGCAGGGAGCATGGTCTTCCTACCCTACAGCTCTCTCTATTCTGTAGACTTATGGTCCATGAAAAGCCAGAGTCCTGGTATAGGTGTCACAATGACATCAACATATTGCTCCATCTGTGGCTAAATGCTGAATATGACATTAGAATCACCAAAATCAAGGAGTTAAGTGAGTATCTATTACTTTATTTGTTGGTGAACTCATACAGCATTGCTAACATATGTGCAGGTGACAAGGGAGACACAATGGTGGACTCTGAGGCCATTAGTACTGTTTATGTGATAAAATCAGGGAGCATTAGTACTACATTTTGGGTACTAAGGAGCCATTAATACTATACATGAGGAACTAGGAGCATCATTATCATACATATGGGACTCACGGGTGTATTTTTACTATGCACTGACAAGCAAAAGGGTAACAATGTTTGGAACTTTTGACTTTAAGCCTCCGTTATTTCACCATCTACACAAATTTGACTGTAAGATCACGTTCATTGTATAGTCAATCATCTTGGTTATTTCATATATGAATTTGACTTGCAACTAATTACCACATGATTAGTTATACAGATTATTGTCAAGTCAGTATCTTGTTACTATTTTGCTCCTAAAAATCTAAATTTATTTTTTTTTATTTTGATAGTATTTTGTAAATAATCCTTTTGCTTTTAACATTGACTGAATCCTTCTGGCCATGCTGATGAACAGATTCACACATGTCTAGACCAAAATCTGATCCTAGGTCTCTTCTACATGTTCTTAATGTTGGTGCCTACAAGTCGAGTCACTTGCGTATTTATAGAGCGTTTTCTTCAACTCCACCCATAAGTGTTTTATTGCATTGATGTCTGGGGACTGTGGAAGCCAATCCTGCACCTCTACGTCATTGTCATTGAACCATTTCTTCACCAATCTTGGTACTGTTGCAACTCTTTGTCATCTGTTTCATACCCATAGTACTTGAGTGTACAAACTAACTCATCTTGTAGGATGCTCATCAATGAGACCAACTTCGAACCTGGTCAAATATCCAACAGCTTTGCTGTGAAACAATCCCATCAGGCTTCTGCTACCAAACTAGACAGCTCCTTCAATTTCTTGATCTATTAGTTCCTTTTTCCCTTATTTATTCCAGACCCATTTGCACCCATCAGAGCCAAATGTATTGACCTTTGTCTCCTTGCTCCAAATCAACTGTTTTCAATCCTCAACTGTCAACTTTTTGAACTTTTTTGCAAACTTAAGCAAACACATCTTATGACAGTAATCAAGTCTAGTGGCCGTGGAGGGCAATAAAAGATTTTATTGTTTTACCCACTGAAGTTTTATTACTCCTAGCGCTCTGAGAAACCATTCAGTTTTTTTTATTCTTTTATTTTATCATTGATCCATATCCCGCTGAGGATTGACGGCAGGAGAAGCTTTGGAGTCTTCCGCCATTTGCTTTTTCAAGGATCTGCGGTTGCCGAGTAACTAGGGAACCTCCAGGACCTGCGGTAACGTCTCTCCCCTGGCCCGGTCACATGACCGCAACTGGGGACTCCCACACAGTGACATTTGTGGAAGCTACCTTCTTCTCCAGTGAGCACACCGCTTGTTCCTTCTGCTGTTATAGGGGTTGTGCAGGGTTGCACAACCCTATAAAATGAGTGCATTTGCATTAGCATTATTCCCTTTACAGTAGGTTCTTCACAGTGCTTTTTCTATTTGTTTATTTGCATCAGTAATCAAGTCAATATATTACTATTTTAGGACTACCATTGCAGACTTATGTAATGTGCTTGCATGGATGTCATTGATCCTACTGTTATGAAGCTTACAAGCCACCTCCCTGCTGTGTTTGTCTCACTAGAACTGATAGACTTTGTGATGAGCTGACTTGTTGACCCCAATATTTTGACTGGATGTCTACCTCTTGACTTTTGAAGGGATAGACGGACATCATTTCATATTTTTCCATCTGTCATGGCACAAAAATGATACAGTTCAGCAATCTTTTTGGCTGAGAAACCACTATCGATGAGCTGTATGATGCTGTTCCTTTTTTCTTTTTAAATATTATTGATGGCTGCTCCCCAATTGGAGCTAGTGACCTTTTGCTTTGGAATCAACCTTATAACACAGGGAGCTATTAAGGAATTTGAAAACAGGTTGTAATTTGTAGTATACAGGAAGAAAAATATTTTTTTTACCACCAGGAGCAAAACAGTAACAATGCAGTGACCTGAGAAGAATCTGCATAACTAATCAAATGCTAAAGAGTTTGTCTATAAAATGAAGACAGTCACATATTCGAAGCTATAGTGAAAGGTGTGATATAAAGCCTGAAAGTGTAAAGCTCAAAACATTGTTACCCTTTTGCTTGTCAGTCCTTGTTTGAGACTTAAGGGGCATTATTACTATACATGAGGGCTCATAGGACATTATTACTATACATAGTGGAAATACGGGGAATTATTGCATTATACAAGGCAGCGCCAGATTCATTATTAATATACAGTGGGGAAAAAAAGTATTTGATAGACAGGATAGAAACAAATTCATAAAATCACATTGTATGATTTTGAAATAATAAATTTACATTTTATTGCATGAAATAAGTTTTTGATTACCTACCAACCAACAAGAATTCTGGCTCTCACAGACCTGTTATTATTTCTTTAAAAAGCCCTCCTACTTGGTACTCATTATCTGTATAATTTGTACCTGTTTTAACTTGTTACCTGTATAAAAGACACCTTTCTACAGTCTTATCCAATCACACATCAACCTCTTCACCATGGCCAAGACCAAAGAACTATCTATGGACTTCAGGGACAAAATTGTTAACCTGAACAAGGCAGGGAAGAGTTAAAGAAAAAGAGGAAAGCAGCTTGGTGAGAAGGTAACAACTGTGGGTGCAATTATTTGAAAAAGGAAGAAACACAACGTGACTGTCAATCTTAATTGGTCTACGGTATGGTCTCCATGTAAGATCTCGGCTCGTGGGGAAAGGATGACTCTGAGAAAGGTCAGGACTCATCCCAGAAATACACTGGAGGACCTAGTCAGTGACCTGAAAAGAGCTGGAACCACAGTCTCAAACATGATTTTTAGTAACACACTATGCCGTCATAGCTTAAAATTCTGCAGGGCACGTAAGGTTCCCCTGCTTATGGCAGCACATGTATAGCCACATTTAAAGTTCGTCAATGACCATCTGGATGAGCCAAAGGAGGCATGTGAGATTCTCATGTGTTCAGATGAGACTGAAATAAACATTTTTGATACCAACTCCACTCTCCGTGTTTGGAGGAAACCATCCCAACTATCAGGCATGATTGTGGAAACATCATACTATGGGGGTGCTTTAATTCAAAGGAGACCAGATGACTGCACATTATTGAAAGGAGGATGGATGATATCATGTACTGTGATATTTTGGCCAACAACTTCCTTCCCTGTTACATGTGTTTGACACTAAACTCACTTATTGTCATGTTGGCATCTCATGCTTTTCACACTTGTTCCATGTTATTCCCTCACACTCCATGACATTTCCTCAGTAAAAGCATTGAAGATGGATTATGGCTGGGTTTTCCAGCATGACAATAATCCAAAACAAATAGCCAGGGCAACTAATGAGTGGCTCTGTAAGAAGCATTCAAGGGTCCTGGATTGGCCCAGCCAGTAATCAGACCTGAACCCAATAAAAAAAAATCTTTTTAGGCAGCTAAAACTCAATCTTGCTCAGTGATAGTTCAGAAGTCTGATAGATTTGGAGAAAATCTGTATTTGGGAGTGGGCCACAAACCCTTCTGCAATGTGTGCAAGCTTGCTCAATAACTGCTGAAGAACTGCAGGAAACATCTGACCTCTAATAATAAAGAACGTTTTTTGTAGCAAATATTAAGTTCTGTTTTTCTATTCTATGAAATACTTCTGGCAATAAAAGGCAAAGTAAATATTTAAAAATCATATAATGTGATTTTATGGCTTTTTGGGGGATTTTGTCTGTCACAGATGAAGTGTGCCTATCATAAAAATTACAGACCTTTCCATTCTTTGTAGGTGGGAAAACTTTCATTTCTACAAAAAGGGCTATTGTAATTACCATAACACTTGTACAGCTGTTCCTGGTACCTGATAACACTTTACTAAGGGTGACATTAATTTACAATCTGACCTGGACATATATGTTTATATACTGAGTTACTATATATATATACACTGTATATATATATATATATATATATATATAATACTCTACTGATCGCTTTAATTTCATAGCCAGATGTTATATATCTGTTCAATGTTATTGTCTTGTAGTCCCATGTGGTTTAGAATTAGGATACAGTTCTCTTTTGTCATCTCAGGCATCAGGCCAGCTGTTTCTTTGTGGTGATTTGTCATTTGACGCATTGCTACTACCTTTGTGGTACGTCACCTTTTTGTGTGCTGCATTTTACAAATATTGCTCTTGTTTAGATATAGAAAACTTTTTTCTCATGTTTATATTTTTATTTTTATAATCAATATATACAGGTGCTTCAGCATTGATGAGATTCAGTTACTCATTTTTCATGTACCTCATTCATGTACTTGTGTTTATCATATATGTACAATGTTCCTTTTTTTCCATTTTTTTCTTTTGTGTAAATAATATTCCGTGAATAAATCTCAAGTTGAGCCAAAATGTTAACGTTGGAATTTTTGTTGACATATTTCCTTAATAAATTGCTGTCTTTTTTTCACAAATTGAGTGACGGAGGTTTTTTTTGCCTATTATTGTTACTGTTTGTAAAGGTATCTAAAGGTATCAGAATCATGGACAAATGCCAAACCATTAAAATCAATGGGTCTGCGCACACATCAATGATTTCTCACTGACATGTTTGTGTGCAGCGCATATTTGTGTTCGTGTTTTCTGCACGGATGCAAATCTGTTTTTCTCCAGATTCACTGATGTCCCACAGATGTCACAGTGGTGTGATCCATGAAACACGTACCAAAAAAGACACGTATATTTAAAATAAAAAGCTTTTTAAACTCACATGGAGGGACATACACATCTTTATCACGTCAGTGAAAAACTTGTGTGCTTTTCACTGATGTGTGAAGAGGGCCTAAGACAAAAGCGGGACTCATCACTTAAGAGGATAGAGCTGCATTTCTGCTTTTATTGCCTACTTGCTCTGCTTCATCATCACATTTTTTCTTTCTTTTTATTGGCCATTTATTAAACTAGTAATTTATATTACATTTAAATTGTATCATTGCAAAGTGAATATAATAATATATCAATTAGTTTCTTAAGGATGGGGAAGGGGGAAAGTAAATGCAAGGGACGGAATGAGGGAAGAATCTATCTATATATATAATTGCCTTATTCTGTCTGTCTGTCTGTCTGTCTGTCTATCTGTCTGTCTGTCTGTCATGCTCCAAAATTGTGTCCTTACGGTGACACAAAGCTGATTGGCCGCTGGGCTCGCCATGGCCCCGCCCCCCCAACGGATTGGCCGCTCGCCCAGGCTGCGCCCCCACACGGATTGGCCAGCCGCTCGCCCAGGCTCCGCCCCCCCCACAGATTGGCCTCTCGCCCCGGCACCCTGCAGGCATTGGCAATTCGGCCACGCCACGCCCCGCCCCCCTCACGCAATGCACGTTAGCTCTGGCCCCACCCCCTCCCTCCTCCCGCGCATTTCTCGAACTGACACGGCTGTCACGGAGGTGAGTACGGTACTCCCTGCCCACCCCCCCCCCCTCCCCCCCCGCCCCCGCCCCCGCTCGCACAGGACTGGTGTGGATACGTTGCTAACCATGCTCGCATGGTTACAAGCGCTGTCACGGAGGTGAGTACTGTACTCCCTCCCCCCCCCCCTCCCCCCCCCCGGCCCCCGCTCGCACGGCAGTGGTGGGAGTGGTGTGGATACGTTGGTATCAAGCCCATCAAGGTCCTGCTGCGCCAGAAGATCCACACGCACACACACAAACATACACACACATCAGATCACACTCACACTCACTCTTACACACACCTCACACACACCTCACACACACCTCACATCGCATCCACATACTCACAACATCCTGGGATATCGCTTGCTTCTCGGCGGCGAAAATGTGCTGTTGTGATCTTCCAGGACCTGACGGAGGATCACATGGCCAGAAGCATGTGATATCCCCGGATGTTGTGAGTATGAGCGCGTAAGTGCGATATCGTCAGTGTCTGTGTGTGTGAGTGGATGCGATCGGGTGTGTGTGAGTGGATGCGATCGGGTGTGTGTGAGTGGATGCGATCGGGTGTGTGTGAGTTGATGCGATCGGGTGTGTGTGAGTGGATGCGATCGGGTGTGTGTGAGTTGATGCGATCGGGTGTGTGTGTGAGTGGATGCGATCGGGTGTGTGTGTGAGTGGATGCGATCGGGTGTGTGTGTGAGTGGATGCGATCGGGTGTGTGTGTGAGTGGATGCGATCGGGTGTGTGTGTGAGTGGATGCGATCGGGTGTGTGTGTGAGTGGATGCGATCGGGTGTGTGAGTGTCGGCAGAGGACCAGGCCGTGCTGGAGGAGGCTGGGAGCAGAGAGGCTGATCATGGGGAAGAGGGGAATGCTGATGCTGAAGGAGGCTGGGATGGGAAGGCTGGGAGGAAGGAGGCTGGGACGAGAGAGGCTGATCCTCAGGAAGGCTGAGGAGAGGAGGCTGGTGCTGAGGGAGGCTGGAAGGAGAGAGGCTGAGCAAACGTGCTCCATCCGCCATACTGCGCACTCCCCATCGTGCTGCATCCCCCATGCTGCGCACTCCCAAACGTGGTCCATCCGCCATGCTGCGCACTCCCAAACGTGGTCCATCCGCCATGCTGCGCACTCCCAAACGTGCTCCATCCGCCATGCTGCGCACTCCCAAACGTGCTCCATCCGCCATACTGCGCACTGGAGCACGTTTGGGAGTGCGCAGCATGGCGGATGGAGCACGTTTGAGAATGCGCAGCATGGCGGATGGAGCACGTTTGGGAGTGCGCAGCATGGCGGATGGAGCACGTTTGGGAGTGCGCAGCATGCCGGATGGTGCACGATCAGGAGTGCGCAGTATGGCGGATGGAGCACGTTTGGGAGTGCGCAGCATGGCGGATGGAGCACGTTTAGAAGTGCGCAGCATGGCGGATGGACCACGTTTGGGAGTGCGCAGCATGGCGGATGGAGCACGTTTAGGAGTGCGCAGCATGGCGGATGGAGCACGTTTGCAAGTGCGCAGCATGGCAGGTGGAGCACGATGGGAGGTGCACACCTCCCCCCAGCACACACACACACGCGCACTGCACAACACACACACACTAGGAATCACAAACAACGCCCTACACAGACACCCACACAGACAACGCTGCACACACAAATATACGCACATACTGCACAACACACACATTGCTCAAAACATACCTCCCCCCAAAACACACCACACCCACACAAACCGCACAACACACACACACACACACAACGCTACAGACACACAGCGCTCCACAAACAACGCAACACACGCAACACACATACAACACCGCTCTCACCCCCCGCGACACTCAGAACATGTACAGCGCCCTACACAAACACTTGGTAACTACACACAACAACATCTATATATATATATAACAAAAATCATACATGAACTACACAATACGTAAATTCTAGAATACCCGATGCGTAGAATCGGGCCACCTTCTAGTATATATATAATTGCCTTATTCTGTCTGTCTGTCTGTCTTGCTCCAAAATTCTGTCGTTACCGTGACAAGCGTCTCATTGGCCGCTCGCCTCGCCTCGCCTCCGCCCCCCCGCATGGATTGGCCGCTCGCCCAGGCTCCGCCCCCCACACGAATTGGCCTCTCGCCCCGGCCCCCTGCACGCATTGGCAACTCGGCCACGCCCCGCCCCCCTCACGCATTGCACGCTCGCTCTGGCCCCGCCGCCCGCACGCATTCCCCGAACTGACACGGAGCCCCGACTCCCAGGTGAGTGGTGTACCCCCGGGAGCCAACACCAGCGTACGCCGGCAACCCAGCCGACACATAACCTAGCATTGCTGGGGTTGCCGGCGTACGCTGGTGTGGGCTTCCATGCGTGCAAGGGGGCGGGGTACGCTGGAAACCATGGTACACATCGGCTAATATTGTGTAGCATGGTTACCAGCGTATGCCGGCTCCCTGCCCATTCACATAATTGCTGATGCGTGCTTCACAGCAGGAGACCAACAAGTGACCCAGCACTGTCTCTTTAAATACTTACCTGATGTGTATCCTGCTTATCCTCCTTTCTCCCCAGGACTAATTCTCCTATTATCCTCCTCTCCCCCCAGGACTAATTCTTCTATTATACTCCTCTCCCCCCAGGAATAATTCTCCTATTATCCTGCATTCCCCACAGGACTACTCAACCTATTATCCTCCTCTCCCCAGGACTACTCTTCCTATTATCCTGCACTCCCCACAGGACTACTCCTTTTATTATCCTCCTCTCCCCCCAGGACTGCGCCTCCTATTATCCTCCCCTCCCCCCAGTACTACTGCTCCTATTATACTCCTCACCCCCCAGGACTACTCCTCCTATTAGACTCCTCTCCCCCCAGGACTACTCCTCCTATTAGACTCCTCACCCCCAGGACGACTAATCCTATTATCCTCCTCTCCCCCCAGGAATACTCTTCCTATTATACTCCTCATCCCCCAAGACTACTCCTCCTATTAGACTCCTCTCCCCCCATGACTACTCCTCCTATTATCCTCCTCTCCCCCCAGGACTACTCCTCCTATTAACCTCCTCTCTCCCCAGGACTACTCCTTCTATTATCCTGCTCTCCCCCCAGGACTACTCCTCCTATTAACCTCCTCTCTCCCCAGGACTACTCCTTCTATTATCCTGCTCTCCCCCCAGGACTACTCCACCTATTATCCTTCTCTCCCCCCAGGACTACTCATCCTATTATTATTCTCGCCCCCCCAAGGAATACTCCTCCTATTAGACTAGTCTCCCCCCAGGACTACTCCTCCTATTATACTCCTTCCTCCCCAGGACTACTCCTTCTATTATCCTCCTTTCTCCCCAGGACTACTCCTCCTATTATCCTGCTCTCCCCCCAGGACAACTCCTCCTATTATACTCCTCTCCCCCCAGGACTACTTCTATTATACTCCTCTCCCCCAGGACTACTCAACCTATAATCCTCCTCACCCCCCAGGACTACTCCTCCTATTATCCTCCTTTCTCCACAGGACTACTCCTCCTATTATCCTGCTCTCCCCCCAAGACTACTCCTCCTATTATACTCCTTCCTCCCCAGGACTACTCCTGCTATTATCCTCCTTTCTCCCCAGGACTACTCCTCCTATTATCCTGCTCTCCCCCCAGGACTACTCCTCCTATTATACTCCTCTCCCCCCAGGACTACTCCTGCTATTATCCTCCTTTCTCCCCAGGACTACTCCTCCTATTATCCTTCTCTCCCCCCAGGACTACTTCTATTAGACTCCTCTCCACCCAGGACTACTCCTCCTATTAGATTCCTCACACCCAGGACTACTCCTCCAAATATCCTCCTCTCCCCCCAGGAATACTTCTCCTATTAGACTCCTCTCCCTCCACGACTACTCCTCCTATTATCCTCCTCTCTCCCCAGGACTACTACTCCTATTATCCTCCTCTCTCCCCAGGACTATTCTTCCTATTAGACTCCTCTCCCCCCAGGACTACTCCTCCTATTATCCTCCTCTCCCCCAGGACTACTCCTCCTATTATCCTCCTTTCTCCCCAGGACTACTCCTCCTGCTATCCTGCTCTCCCCCCAGGACTACTCCTCCTATTATCCTCCTCTCCCCCCAGGACTACTCCTCCTATTATCCTCCTTTCTCCCCAGGACTACGCCTCCTATTATCCTGCTCTCCCCCCAGGACAACTCCTCTTATTATACTCCTCTCCCCCCAGGACTACTTCTATTATACTCCTCTCCCCATAGGACTACTCCTCCTATTATCCTCCTCTCCCCCCAGGACTCCTCCTCCTATTATCCTCCTTTCTCCCCAGTACTACTCCTATTATCCTGCTCTCCCCATAGGACTACTCCTCCTATTATCCTCCTCTCCCCCCAGGACTCCTCCTCCTATTATCCTCCTCTCCCCCAGGACTATTCCTCCTATTATACTCCTCTACCCCCAGGACTACTCTATTATACTCCTCTCCCCTAGGACTACTCAACCTATTATCCTCCTCTCCCCCCAGGACTACTCCTCCTATTATCCTCCTTTCTCCCCAGGACTACTCCTATTATCCTGCTCTCCCCATAGGACTACTCCTCCTATTATCCTCCTCTACCTCTAGGAATACTCCTCCTATTATACTCCTCACCTCCAGGACTACTCCTCCTATTATCCTCCTCTCCCCCCAGGACTACTCCTCCTATTATACTCCTCTATCCCCAGGACTACTTCTATTAAACTCCTCTCCCCCAGGACTACTTCTATTATACTCCTCTCCCCCCAGGACTACTCCACCTGTTATCCTCCTCTCCCCCCAGGAGAACTCCTTCTCTTATCCTCCTTTCTCCCCAGGACTACTCCTCCTATTATCCTGCTCTCCCCCCAGGACTACTCCTCCTATTATACTCCTCTCCCCCCAGGACTACTTCTATTATACTCCTCTCCCCCCAGGACTACTCCTCCTATTATACTCCTCTCCCTCCAGGACTACTTCTATTATGCTCCTCTCACCCCAGGACTACTCCTCCTATTATCCTCCTTTCTCCCCAGGACTACTTCTCCTATTATCCTCCTTTCTCCCCAGGACTACTCCTCCTATTAGACTCCTCTCCCCCCAGGACTAGTCCTCCTATTAGACTCCTCACCCCCAGAACGACTAATCCTATTATCCTCCTCTCCCCCCAGGAATACTCCTCCTATATTACTCCTCATCCCCCAGTACTACTGCTCCTTATATACTCCTCACCCCCCAGGACTACTCTTCCTGTTATCCTCCTCTCTCCCCAGGACTACTACTCCTATTAGACTCCTCTCCCCCCTGGACTACTCCTCCTATAAGACTCCTCACCCCCAGGACGACTAATACTATTATACTCCTCTCCCCCCAGGACTACTCCTCCTATTATACTCCTTCCTCCCCAGGACTACTCCTCCTATTATCCTCCTTTCTCCCCAGGACTCCTCCTCCTATTATCCTGCTCTCCCCCAGGACTACTCCTCCTATTATACTCCTCTCCCCCCAGGACTACTTCTATTAGACTCCTCTCCCCCCAGGACTACTCCTCCTATTAGATTCCTCACACCCAGGACTACTCCTCCTATTATCCTCCTCTCCACCCAGGAATACTTCTCCTATTAGACTCCTCTCCCTCCACGACTACTCCTCCTATTACCCTCCTCTCTCCCCAGGACTATTCCTCCTATTATCCTCCTCTCCCCCCAGGACTACTCCTCCTATTATCCTCCTCTCCCCCCAGAACTACTCCTCCTATTTTCCTCCTTTCTCCCCAGGACTACGCCTCCTATTATCCTGCTCTCCCCCCAGGACAACTCCTCTTATTATACTCCTCTCCCCCCAGGACTACTTCTATTATACTCCTCTCACCACAGGACTCCTCCTCCTATTATCCTCCTTTCTCCCCAGGACTACTCCTATTATCCTGCTCTCCCCATAGGACTACTCCTCCTATTATCCTCCTCTCCCCCCCGGACTCCTCCTCCTATTATCCTCCTCTCCCCCAGGACTATTCCTCCTATTATACTCCTCTACCCCTGTGGAGCCCTACAGGTGCGGTGCAGCAGGGTATTACCCTTAGGGACTCCACGGGATGGGACGGTCTGGTCACAGGTAGGGAACCTTCGTGTTGGGATTCGTCGTGACGCCACTCTCAGAATTGCGGTCAGTGAGGACCGCCACTGCAGGTTAAGGGATGCCTGGGGCTGATGGTGGGTGCAGTCGGTTGTAATAGCCTCCTGAGAGTAAGGCAAGCCCCAGGTCCCTGTGTACGTGGGTGGGACCACAGGTCGCAGAATGACTCAAACACAGTCCAAGAAGTCTTTTAACGTGTTTACTCACTGTTTAGAGGTCACGGTGAGATGCCCGGGCGACACTGTGATAACCAGGTGGAACCAGGAATTCCAGGAGGCCATTCTGAGGGTAGCTGTCCGCTCGCCCTCCTTGCACTCTTTTTGTTTGGGAGGATCCCTTGCTTGAAGCGTGGTAGGACTCCTCCAGGGAAGCTGTTACTACCCTGCTCCCCTCTCTCTGGCCCGTCTGCCGGCAGCGTGGCCTTGGTGGGATGGCTTCTGGCCCTGTCCCCTTATGGGCCTGGTGATTGCTGCTTGGCTTGAGCTCTGTGTAGTAGTGGTGAGGGCATAAAGTACCCCCCACCTGTAGGTTAAGCAGCTCTGGATGATTTGCTGCCTGTACTGGGGATCTGTTTCCCCTTGCGTGCTCGGATACCAGGATCTCCGTACTCAGCCACCCCTCTCTCTGGATGTCTTTCAGGCCGACCCACGGTACCCTTTCTCCCCCGCTTTCAGCTACTGCACTCCTCAGGACCCGTCTGACACGAGAGACCCTCTGCTCCCTTCCACACACTTCAACCTCCAGCTCCCGACTCCTCTCACTTCCTCTCTGCCCTGCTTCCTAGCAACCAGCCTCTGAGCACACCCCTTGCTGGGAATTGAAAGTTAACCCCTACTGGCTACCCAAGGGTCCCTTCTTGTGGTGTGGGAGACCTGGTCACTATGTGTTTGTGTGTGCACCTCATCCTGGCCTTTGGAAATTACCTGGAAGCATTGTCCCCGCATGGGTGCAATACTCTGTGGTGCCTGACCGGGTCAGGGGCGCCACATTCCCCCTTAGTTATCATCAGCACGTCCTCGGGCTGCAAAGACAAGAGAAAAAGGTAAATACAAACTTTTCCCACGCAGGGGCAATTATTTACATTTAAACATACCAGGTACCATTCCACCACCAACCACCCACATGTCCGAACCCCACCCAAAAACCTCCAGGAGGTAGGTCGCCGGTCCTTTTGGTGACCAGGGCTGGGCCATCACATTCCCCAGACCTTTCCTCCAATCTTCCTCTCCTGAGGAGAGTGGTGTAAGGTAGGCCCCATAAACAGGCGTACCCGCTTCCGAGTGTTGGAGGGCAGGCCCCATAAACAGGCGTGCCCCCTTGTTGGTGCAGAGCCATGCCCCTCAACAGGCAGACTCTGTGGTTGATACCAAGGAGGTAACTTTTTACAATGCAAAAGTTTGTGGTTAAAGCCAGTTCATAACCGGTGGTCCATTTTTTAAAATGCACGTGAACTAGTGTAAAGAAAACATTTTAAAGAGGTCTCACAATAGTCCTTGTGGGCACATTTCACTTAAACGTTACTTAACTGTAAACAGGTTAAACATTACATTTCATACCGTCACTTTGAACTAAACTGTACTTTCTCTATAGCGTAATGGGAGCTGACCAAAGTTGCTGCGGGTTGATCTACGCAGTACTATACTGTCATCTGTCTGAGGTTGTGTCCTCCCACCCGATGTATGCGTCTCAATGTGAATAATGGGTGTACTGGGTATTGATACCAGTGCATGGTCTTCTGCTTCAGCTACATTTGGCTCTTCCAGGTTCTGAACAGGTTCTTCTGGTTCTCTTACTTCTCTAGATTGAGGGAATGTAATGACTGGAATAACTACTGCTCCATTGTATTGAGGCCAACTTGCTGGGAAATCTCCAAGTACAGTATGGATCATCTTTTCTTTTGGTTCTTGAACTGGCAAAGGGTTGGGAATTTCTTCAGGGGTTCTTAGTTGTTCAGGACATTTCTTTAGGCGATCTCTAGAAACGACAGCTGTTGTTTTTCCTCCATCTTTGCTGATAAGGCATGTCTTTTCACTGCTAAGCGTCGATGGTAACACAGTATAGGGTTCTTCTTCCCAGTGATTGTCAAGTTTATGATGTCTTCTCTTTCTCTTGAGAACTATATCTCCTGGCATCAAAGGAACAGCAGGTGCTTTTCGATTGTAGGCCTTTTCTTGTTTCTCACGCTGCTGAGTCAGGCTTCGCTCCACACACTCTTGTACTTTCTTGTATTGGGCTTGGCGGTTGGAATCCCAATCAGCACCTTGTTGATGGTCTTCAGGGGTCTCAACTCCCATTTCCAGATCTACTGGCAATCTCCCTGGTCTGGCCCTCATCAGGTATGCCGGTGTGCAGTTCGTGGAACTCACAGGGATGTTGTTATACATGTCCACTAGATCGGGCAGTTTTTCCGGCCACCGACTTCGTTCTTCTAATGGGAGAGTCTTCAGAAGGTCGAGAATGATGTGGTTCATTTTCTCACACATGCCATTGGTCTGAGGATGGTAAGGTGTGGTACGGATCTTCTTGCAGCCGTAAAGGTTACAAAACTCCTTAAACACTTCAGCTTCAAAGGCTGGTCCTTGGTCAGTGAGCACTTGGTCTGGATAGCCATGTGGTCGACAGAAATGTGTCTGGAACGCTTTGGCTGCAGTCTGACCGGTCAAGTCCTTGACTGGTACTACCACCAGGAATCTGGAGTAGTGGTCAACCATAGTGAGAGCGTAGTTGTAGCCTTGTCTGCTGGGTGCCAACTTTACATGGTCCAGGGCCATGATCTCCAGGGGCCGTTTAGTTTGGATTGGCTGGAGTGGTGCTCTCTGGCTGGGCTGGTCTTTTCTTCTAAGATTGCAGGGCCCGCAGTTTCGACACCACTTCTCTAGGGCAGATCTCATGCCCACCCAGTAGAATCTTACTTTAAGTAGGGCCTCCAGTTTCTTCCAACCAAAGTGGCCTGCACCATTGTGATAGGCTTCTAGCACCATCCTCGTATCCTTCTGTGGTACAATCACTTGCCACACCTTCTCATGCGTCCTCGGGTCAATGATGCTCCTGTAAAGTTTGTCTTGATAGATGAATAATCGACCCCTCTCCTTCCATAGGTACTGTGCCTCAGGTGGGGCTCCTTTGTCAAGGCTGGCGCCAGGCTGGTTGATCAGTTTCTTTACCAAGCCTACCGCTGGATCATTTTCCTGGGTCTCCTTCCAGTTGTAGTGAGGTAGTGGGTTCAGGGTCACCTCTTGGCGGTTGGCACGCAACTGCCGACACTGTTTTGCTCCATGACGATGGAACGCTGGCAGCTCAATCTCTTCAAGATCATCTACGTCTTCACCCTCGTCTGCTAGGTGAGGCATCCTGGACAGAGCATCTGCGTTGCCGTTCTTGCGGCCAGCTCGATACTTGACAGTAAAGTCATAATTCGCCAGTCGGGGTACCCAACGCTGCTCCATGGCACCCAATTTAGCAGTGTCCAAGTGGGTCAGGGGGTTGTTGTCCATGAAGACAGTGAATTTGGTGGCTGCCAGGTAGTGTTTGAACCGCTCTGTGATAGCCCATACCATGGCCAGGAACTCTAGCTTAAATGAGCTATAATTTTCTGGGTTTCTTTCAGTAGGCCTGAGCTTCCTGCTGGCGTAAGCAATCACACGCTCTTTGCCTTCCTGCACCTGTGAAAGCACTGCTCCCAGTCCCACATTACTGGCATCTGTATACAGTACAAATGGTAGACTGTAGTCAGGGTAGGCTAGGATCTCTTCACCCGTCAAGGCCCCTTTCATTTGTCTGAAGGAGTGTTCTTCTGCTTCTCCCCAGTGAAATGGTGGGCCGGAGGTCTTTCCTTTCTTCTTTGGGTGGCCTACCAGGAGCTCTTGCAAAGGCGCTGCCATTTTCGTGTAGCCCTTGATGAACCTTCTGTAGTAGCCTACCAAGCCAAGGAACTGGCGTACCTCCCGGACGGTAGTAGGTGTGGGCCACTCCTGGATGACTGTGACCTTCTCTGGGTCCGGTGCTACTCCTTCTGCACTGACCACGTGACCTAGGTACTGGACCTTTGGCTTCAGTAAATGGCACTTGGATGGTTTCAGCTTCATTCCATATCGGGATAGCGCTTCAAAGACTTCAGCCAGGTGTTTCAGGTGGTCCTCGTAGGTCTTGGAGTACACGATGACATCATCCAGGTAGAGCAGGACGGTTTCAAAGTTGAGGTGCCCTAGGCAGCATTCCATAAGCCTCTGGAAGGTCCCGGGGGCATTGCAGAGTCCAAATGGCATGCTGTTGAACTCACAGAGGCCCATTGGGGTGGTAAAGGCCGTCTTCTCCCGATCTTCTTCTGCTACAGATACTTGCCAGTAGCCACTAGTAAGATCTAGGGTAGAAAAGTAGTTGGAGGTTTTTAAGGCAGCGAGGGATTCCTCTATCCTTGGCAAAGGGTAGGCATCCTTGTGTGTTATCTGATTTATCCGTCTGTAATCCACACACATCCTCATCGTGCCATCCTTCTTTCTCACCAGGACCAGGGGAGCCGCCCAGGGGCTGCAACTGTCCCTTATGACTCCTGCCTCCTTCATGTCCTTCAGCATGTCCTTTGTGCGCTGGTAATGGGCTGGTGGAATAGGCCTATGTCTTTCCTTAATGGGAGTATGACTGCCTGTGGGTATGTGATGTTGCACCCCTTTGATCCTACCAAAGTCTAGTGGGTTCTTACTAAAGACCTGCTCGTATTCCCGCACGACCCTGTAAACCCCATGTTTCCGGTAGACGGGTGTAGAGTCAGTCCCCACGTGTAGTTTCTGGCACCAGTCCTCTAACTGCTTTTGGGAGGTCTCGTCCTCTGTTGAGTCAGCTTGTGTCAGGGGACCTACAGGTGTTATGGCGTCATCTGAGCATGTAAACAGTTTGGCTATGGTAGCGTACCTTGGTAGTCTGGCTTCCTCCTCCCCACAGTTCAACACTCGTACAGGCACTCGTCCCTTGTGTACATCAACTACCCCCCTGGCTGTCAGAATCGTGGGCCAGTGGTCTGAATGAGTGGGCTCTAGTACAGCCTGGTAATCTTGTCCTCTGAGACCTACCGCTGCTCTACACCACATCATCATTTCACTCCGTGGGGGTATCACAATGGGGTTAGCATCCATCACCCGTACACTACCAATCTCACCGCCAGTCTGTTTTACCTGTTGCTTCCTCAGAATGATTCGGATCTCTTTTTGCAAGGCTCTTTGCGACCTGCCCTCAGCACCTTCAACAATTTGGTGAAGCAACAACAACACTTCCCCTAGGCAATTTTCTATGACATTAGTGCCTAAAATCATTTGCGGGTTCCTTTCTCTAATATCAGTGTCCACAACAATCAGTCCTTGTCCCTTCATTTCCTGCCTTCCCACCTTTATGGTTACCTCCTTGACCCCAATCTGGTCTATAGGTTGTCCGTTGGCAGCATAGATGGTGAGGGAGGGGTCCGGTGGTCGGAGATCGTCGTCCGACCAAAACCTACGATACAGGACATACGGGATCGTGGTTACCTGAGAGCCGGTGTCCAATAATGCCGGGGTAGGGATCCCATCCAGGGCGATGGACAGGACAGGACGTCCACCCACGTACTGACCACGGCAGCGACCTGGGCCTGATCTTCTTAATCCTGAGGACTGGCCCTCGGCCCCAGGTTTGGCTCGTTTAAAGGGCAAGCCCTTGCATAGTGACCTGCCTCCTGGCAACGACGACAGATGGGTTGTCCAGATGAGTCATAGCGATCACTGCTCCTGCCTCGGGTTGCAGGACCTCTTCTCCTCCGCATCCACGGGACGTCCTCTGGGCTGTCAGCTAGCAGGATCCGATGAGGGACTTTGGTGTCTGAGGGCGACTGCATTGCTTTCAGGATTTGTGCGACGTCCTTAGTGAGCTGTTGCACCTGGGAGGATAGTGTATTTATGGTCTCTGCTGGCGTGTTGAGTCCTTTTGCAGTTATCAGGGCCTGCGAGGAGGATTCCGCTCCTGCAGCCGTGGAACTGGCAGGCCATGCTGGTGCGACGGGGTCTGCGTCCACAGGAGGTTGGAGTGCTTTCACTGCCCTGTCTTTCAGAATGGCAAAGTCCACGTCAGGGTGTTCCAGGGACCACAGCTTCATCTGCTTCCCATCCTCAGGAGAGCGCAGGCCCCGCAAGAATTGTTCCTTCATCATCCGGTTTCCTTCCTGATCACTGACAGGGTCCACCAGCTTGAGAGCCCGTAGTGCAGCCTGCAGCCTGAGGGCATAGTCTCTTATGCTATCTTGGGGCTTCTGACGGCAGTTATAGAAGTCCGTCCTCAGCTCTCCCTCTGTGCGGTGTTCAAAAGCAGCTGCTAGTTTGGCAAAGATGGTCTCAACAGAGCCCCGGTCATCATTGGTCCAGGACTCAGCTTCCAATTCTGCTGCTCCAGTCAATTGTCCCAGCACCACAGCGGCCCTCTGCTTACCAGTCATCGCGTGCATGTCTAGCAGGGTGTTGATCTTCTTCTTAAACCCGGTCAGCGTGTCTATTTTACCGGCGTATTGGGGCAGCCATTGCGCTCCTGGGACATACAGTAAAGAAACTGGCATTATGGGGGAGACTTCGGCCGGCGCGGCTGCGACCGCGGCACCGGCACCGGGCGCTGCTGCGTCCAGCGCGACGGGGGCTGGCATCGCTTGGGCTGCGTCGCCCTGACCAGGGGCATTACCTCCTGCAGCGTCCATTTTTCTTCAAAAAAATCTGCGCGCTCCCTTTCCACTTCCTGGGTCAGTACGCTCTCTGAATTGTGGGGATTCTGGGGCGGCCACACCTCTTCATGGGCGGTGCTCTTTTCCCTCGCGCGGGCTGCAGCGCGCGCTTTTGAAGATGGCAATATGGCGGCGGTTCAATTTTTGCGGTCGGACCTCTGAGGCGCACGGTCACCTGTCTGAACAGGTCTAGTCCAAATCCTGTTCGTGACGCCAGATCTGTGGAGCCCTACAGGTGCGGTGCAGCAGGGTATTACCCTTAGGGACTCCACGGGATGGGACGGTCTGGTCACAGGTAGGGAACCTTCGTGTTGGGATTCGTCGTGACGCCACTCTCAGAATTGCGGTCAGTGAGGACCGCCACTGCAGGTTAAGGGATGCCTGGGGCTGATGGTGGGTGCAGTCGGTTGTAACAGCCTCCTGAGAGTAAGGCAAGCCCCAGGTCCCTGTGTATGTGGGTGGGACCACAGGTCGCAGAATGACTCAAACACAGTCCAAGAAGTCTTTTAACGTGTTTACTCACTGTTTAGAGGTCACGGTGAGATGCCCGGGCGACACTGTGATAACCAGGTGGAACCAGGAATTCCAGGAGGCCGTTCTGAGGGTAGCTGTCCGCTCGCCCTCCTTGCACTCTTTTTGTTTGGGAGGATCCCTTGCTTGAAGCGTGGTAGGACTCCTCCAGGGAAGCTGTTACTACCCTGCTCCCCTCTCTCTGGCCCGTCTGCCGGCAGCGTGGCCTTGGTGGGATGGCTTCTGGCCCTGTCCCCTTATGGGCCTGGTGATTGCTGCTTGGCTCGAGCTCTGTGTAGTAGTGGTGAGGGCATAAAGTACCCCCCACCTGTAGGTTAAGCAGCTCTGGATGATTTGCTGCCTGTACTGGGGATCTGTTTCCCCTTGCGTGCTCGGATACCAGGATCTCCGTACTCAGCCACCCCTCTCTCTGGATGTCTTTCAGGCCGACCCACGGTACCCTTTCTCCCCCGCTTTCAGCTACTGCACTCCTCAGGACCCGTCTGACACGAGAGACCCTCTGCTCCCTTCCACACACTTCAACCTCCAGCTCCCGACTCCTCTCACTTCCTCTCTGCCCTGCTTCCTAGCAACCAGCCTCTGAGCACACCCCTTGCTGGGAATTGAAAGTTAACCCCTACTGGCTACCCAAGGGTCCCTTCTTGTGGTGTGGGAGACCTGGTCACTATGTGTTTGTGTGTGCACCTCATCCTGGCCTTTGGAAATTACCTGGAAGCATTGTCCCCGCATGGGTGCAATACTCTGTGGTGCCTGACCGGGTCAGGGGCGCCACACCCCCAGGACTACTCTATTATACTCCTCTCCCCAGGACTACTCAACCTATTATCCTCCTCTCCCCCCAGGACTACTCCTCCTATTATCCTACTTTCTCCCCAGGACTACTCCTATTATCCTGCTCTCCCCATAGGACTACTCCTCCTATTATCCTCCTCTCCCTCTAGGAATACTCCTCCTATTATACTCCTTACCTCCAGGACTACTCCTCCTATTATCCTCCTCTCCCCCAGGACTACTCCTCCTATTATACTCCCCTATCCCCAGGACTACTTCTATTATACTCCTCTCCCCCAGGACTACTTATATTATACTCCTCTCCCCCCAGGACTACTCCACCTATTATCCTCCTCTCCCCCCAAGGACAACTCCTTCTCTTATCCTTCTTTCTCCCCAGGACTACTCCTCCTATTATCCTGCTCTCCCCCCAGGACTACTCCTCCTATTATACTCCTCTCCACACAGGACTACTCCTCCTATTATACTCCCCTATCCCCAGGACTACTTCTATTATACTCCTCTCCCCCAGGACTACTTCTATTATACTCCTCTCCCCCCAGGACTACTTCTATTATGCTCCTCTCACCCCAGGACTACTCCTCCTATTATCCTCCTTTCTCCCCAGGACTACTCCTCCTATTATCCTCCTTTCTCCCCAGGACTACTCCTCCTATTAGACTCCTCTCCCCCCAGGACTACTCCTCCTATTAGACTCCTCACCCCCAGAACGACTAATCCTATTATCCTCCTCTCCCCCTAGGAATACTCCTCCTATTTTACTCCTCATCCCCCAGTACTACTGCTCCTTATATACTCCTCACCCCCCAGGACTACTCCTCCTATTATCCTCCTCTCTCCCCAGGACTACTCCTCCTATTAGACTCCTCTCCCCCCTGGACTACTCCTCCTATAAGACTCCTCACCCCCAGGACGACTAATACTATTATACTCCTCTCCCCCCAAGACTACTCCTCCTATTATACTCCTTCCTCCCCAGGACTACTCCTCCTATTATCCTCCTTTCTCCCCAGGACTACTCCTCCTATTATCCTGCTCTCCCCCCAGGACTACTCCTCCTATTATACTCCTCTCCCCCAGGACTACTTCTATTAGACTCCTCTCCCCCCAGGACTACTCCTCCTATTAGATTCCTCACACCCAGGACTACTCCTCCTATTATCCTCCTCTCCCCCCAGGAATACTTCTCCTATTAGACTCCTCTCCCTCCACAACTACTCCTCCTATTATCCTCCTCTCTCCCCAGGACTACTCCTCCTATTATCCTCCTCTCTCCCCAGGACTATTCCTCCTATTAGACTCCTCTCCCCCCAGAACTACTCCTCCTATTATCCTCCTCTCCCCCCAGGACTACTCCTCCTATTATCCTCCTTTCTCCCCAGGACTACTCCTCCTGCTATCCTGCTCTCCCCCCAGGACTACTCCTCCTATTTTCCTCCTTTCTCCCCAGGACTACGCCTCCTATTATCCTGCTCTCCCCCCAGGACACCTCCTCTTATTATACTCCTCTCCCCCCAGGACTACTTCTATTATACTCCTCTCACCACAGGACTACTCCTCCTATTATCCTCCTTTCTCCCCAGGACTACTCCTATTATCCTGCTCTCCCCATAGGACTACTCCTCCTATTGTCCTCCTCTCCCCCCCGGACTCCTCCTCCTATTATCCTCCTCTCCCCCAGGACTATTCCTCCTATTATACTCCTCTACCCCCAGGACTACTCTATTATACTTCTCTCCCCCAGGACTACTCAACCTATTATCCTCCTCTCCCCCCAGGACTACTCCTCCTATTATCCTCCTTTCTCCCTAGGACTACTCCTATTATCCTGCTCTCCCCATAGGACTACTCCTCCTATTATCCTCCTCTCCCCCCCGGACTCCTCCTCCTATTATCCTCCTCTCCCCCAGGACTATTCCTCCTATTATACTCCTCTGCCCCCAGGACTACTCTATTATCCTCCTCTCCCCCAGGACTACTCAACCTATTATCCTCCTCTCCCCATAGGACTACTCCTCCTATTATCCTCCTCTCCCTCTAGGAATACTCCTACTATTATACTCCTCACCTCCAGCACTACTCCTCCTATTATCCTCCTCTCCCCCCAGGACTACTCCTCCTGTTATACTCCTCTATCCCCAGGACTACTTCTATTATACTCCTCTCCCCCAGGACTACTTCTATTATACTCCTCTCCCCCCAGGACTACTCCACCTATTATCCTGCTCCCCCCCCAGGACTACTCCTCCTATTATGCTCCTCTCACCCCAGGACTACTCCTCCAAATATCCTCCTTTCTCCTTAGGACTACTCCTCCTATTATCCTCTTCTCTCCCCAGGACTACTCCTCCTATTAGACTCCTCTCCCCCCAGGACTACTCCTCCTATTAGACTCCTCACCCCCAGAACGACTAATCCTATTATCCTCCACTCCCCCCAGGACTACTCCTCCTATTATACTCCTCATCCCCCAGTACTACTGCTCCTTATATACACCTCACCCCCCAGGACTACTCCTCCTATTATCCTCCTCTCTCCCCAGGACTACTCCTCCTATTAGACTCATCTTCCCCCATGGACTACTCCTCCTATTAGACTCCTCACCCCCCGGACGACTAATACTATTATACTCCTCTCCCCCCAAGACTACTCCTCCTATTATACTCCTTTCTCCCCAGGACTACTCCTCCTATTATCCTCCTTTCTCCCCAGGACTACTCCTCCTATTATCCTGCTCTCCCCCCAGGACTACTCCTCCTGTTATACTCCTCTCCCCCCAGGACTACTTCTATTAGACTCCTCTCCCCCCAGGACTACTTCTCCTATTAGACTCCTCTCCCTCCACGACTACTCCTTCTATTATCCTCCTCTCTCCCCAGGACTACTCCTCCTATTATCCTCCTCTCTCCCCAGGACTATTCCTCCTATTATCCTCTTCTCTCCCCAGGACTATTCCTCCTATTAGACTCCTCTCCCCCCAGGACTACACCTCCTATTATCCTGCTCTCCCCCCAGGACTACTCCTCCTATTATACTCCTCTCCCCCCAGGACTACTTCTATTATACTCCTCTCACCACAGGACTACTCCTCCTATTATCCTCCTTTCTCCCCAGGACTACTCCTATTATCCTGCTCTTTCCATAGGACTACTCCTCCTATTATCCTCCTCTCCCCCAGGACTATTCCTCCTATTATTCTCCTCTACCCCCAGGACTACTCAACCTATTATCCTCCTCTCCCCCCAGGACTACTCCTCCTATTATCCTCCTTTCTCCCCAGGACTACTCCTATTATCCTGCTCTCCCCATAGGACTACTCCTCCTATTATCCTCCTCTCCCTCTAGGAATACTCCTCCTATTATACTCCTCACCTCCAGGACTACTCCTCCTATTATCCTCCTCTCCCCCCAGGACTACTCCTCCTATTATACTCCTCTATCCCCAGGACTACTCCTCCTATTATACTCCTCTCCCCCCAGGACTACTCTATTATACTCCTCTCCCCCAGGACTACTTCTATTATACTCTTCTCCCCCCAGAACTACTCCACCTATTATCCTCCTCTCCCCCCAGGACTACTCCTCCTATTAGACTCCTCTCCCCCCAGGACTACTCCTCCTATTATACTCCTCATTCCCCAGTACTACTGCTCCTTATATACTCCTCACCCCCCAGGACTACTCCTCCTATTATCCTCCTCTCTCCCCAGGACTACTCCTCCTATTAGACTCCTCTTCCCCCATGGACTACTCCTCCTATTAGACTCCTCACCCCCAGGACGACTAATACTATTATACTCCTCTCCCCCCAAGACTACTCCTCCTATTATACTCCTTCCTCCCCAGGACTACTCCTCCTATTATCCTCCTTTCTCCCCAGGACTACTCCTCCTATTATCCTGCTCTCCCCCCCAGGACTACTCCTCCTATTATACTCCTCTCCCCCAGGACTACTTCTATTAGACTCCTCTCCCCCCAGGACTACTCCTCCTATTATCCTCCGCTCCCCCCCAGGACTACTCCTCCTATTATCCTCCTCTCCCCCCAGGACTACTTCTATTAGACTCCTCTCCCCCCAGGACTACTCCTCCTATTAGATTCCTCACACCCAGGACTACTCCTCCTATTATCCTCCTCTCCCCCCAGGACTACTCCTCCTATTATCCTCCTCTCTCCCTAGGACTACTCCTCCTATTATCCTCCTCTCTCCCCAGGACTATTCCTCCTATTATCCTCCTCTCCCTCCAGGACTACTCCTCCTATTATCCTCCTCTCTCCCCAGGACTTTTCCTCCTATTAGACTCCTCTCCCCCCAGGACTACACCTCCTATTATCCTCCTCTCTCCCCAGGACTACTCCTCCTATTATCCTCCTTTCACCCCAGGACTACTCCTCCTGCTATCCTGCTCTCCCCCCAGGACTACTCCTCCTATTATCCTCCTCTCCCCCCAGGACTACGCCTCCTATTTTCCTGCTCTCCCCCCAGGACAACTCCTCTTATTATACTCCTCTCCCCCCAGGACTACTTCTATTATACTCCTCTCACCACAGGACTACTCCTCCTATTATCCTCCTCTCACCACAGGACTACTCCTCCTATTATCCTCCTTTCTCCCCAGGACTACTCCTATTATCCTGCTCTCCCCATAGGACTACTCATCCTATTATCCTCCTCTCCCCCAGGACTATTCCTCCTATTATACTCCTCTCCCCCCCAGGACTACTCTATTATACTCCTCTCCCCCAGGACTACTCAACCTATTATCCTCCTGTCCCCCCAAGACTACTCCTCCTATTATCCTCCTTTCTCCCCAGGACTACTCCTATTATCCTGCTCTCCCCATAGGACTACTCCTTCTATTATCCTCCTCTCCCTCTAGGAATACTCCTCCTATTATACTCCTCACCTCCAGGACTACTCCTCCTATTATCCTCCTCTCCCCCCAGGACTACTCCTCCTATTATACTCCTCTATCCCCAGGACTACTTCTGTTATACTCCTCTCCCCCAGGACTACTTCTATTATACTCCTCTCCCCCGAGGACTACTCCACCTATTATCCTCCTCTCCCCCCAGGACAACTCCTCCTATTATACTCCTTCTCTTATCCTCCTTTCTCCCCAGGACTACTTCTCCTATTATACTCCTCTCCCCCCAGGACTACTCCTCCTATTATACTCCTCTCCCCCCAGGACTACTTCTATTATGCTCCTCTCACCCCAGGACTACTCCTCCTATTATCCTCCTTTCTCCCCAGGACTACTCCTCCTATTATCCTCCTCTCTCTCCAGGACTACAACTCCTATTATCCTCCTCTCCCCCCAGGACTACTCCTCCTATTAGACTCCTCACCCCCAGAACGACTAATCCTATTATCCTCCTCTCCCCCCAGGAATACTCCTCCTATTTTACTCCTCATCCCCCAGTACTACTGCTCCTTATATACTCCTCACCGCCCAGGACTACTCCTCCTATTATCCTCCTCTCTCCCCAGGACTACTTCTCCTATTATACTCCTCTCCCCCCAGGACTATTCCTCCTATTATCCTCCTCTCCCCCCAGGACTACTCCTCCTGTTATCCTCCTTTCTCCCCAGGACTACTCCTCCTATTATCCTCCTTTCTCCCCAGGACTAATCCTCCTATTATCCTGCTCTCCCCCCAGGACTACTCCTCCTAATATCCTCCTTTCTCCCCAGAACTACTCCTCCTATTATCCTGTTCTCCCCATAGGACTACCCCTCCTATTATCCTCCTCTACCCCCAGGACTACTCCTCCTATTAGACTCCTCTCCCCCCAGGACTACTTCTCCTATTAGACTCCTCACCCCCAGGACTACTCCTCCTATTATCCTCCTGTCTCTTTAGGACTACTCCTCCTATTATCCTGCTCTCCCCCCAGGACTACTCCTCCTATTATACTCCTCTCCCCCCTGGACTACTTCTATTATACTCCTCTCACCCCAGGACTACTCCTCCTATTATCCCCCTTTCTCCCCAGGACTACTCCTCCTATTATCCTGTTCTCCCCATAGGACTCCTCCTCCTATTATCCTCCTCTACCCCCAGGACTACTCCTCCTATTAGACTCCTCTCCCTTCAGGACTACTCCTCCTATTTTAATCCTCTCTCCCCAGGACTACTCCTCCTATTATCCTCCTCTCTCCCCAGGACTACTCCTCCTAATATCCTCCTCTCCCCCCAGGACTACTCCTCCTATTATCCTCCTCTCCCCCCAGGACTACTCCTCCTATTATCCTCCTTTCTCCCCAGGACTACTCCTCCTGCTATCCTGCTCTCCCCCAGGACTACTCCTCCTATTTTCCTCCTTTCTCCCCAGGACTACGCCTCCTATTATCCTGCTCTCCCCCCAGGACTACTTCTATTATACTTCTCTACCCCCAGGACTATTTCTTTTATACTCCTCTCACCCCAGGACTACTCCTCCTATTATACTCCTCTCCCCCCAGGACTACTTCTATTATACTTCTCTACCCCCAGGACTACTTCTATTATACTCCTCTCACCCCAGGACTACTCCACCTATTATCCTCCTCTCCCCCCAGGACTACTCCTCCTATTATCCTCCTTTCTCCCCAGGACTACGCCTCCTATTATCCTGCTCTCCCCCCAGGACTACTCCTACTATTATACTCCTCTCCCCCCAGGACTACTTCTATTATACTCCTCTCACCACAGGACTACTCCTCCTATTATCCTCCTTTCTCCCCATAGGACTACTCCTCCTATTATCCTCCTCTCGCCCCAGGACTATTCCTCCTATTATTCTTCTCCACCCCCCAGGAATACTTCACAAATTAGACTCCTCTCCCCCCAGGACTACTCCTCCTATTAGACTCCTCACCCCTAGGACTACTCCTCCTATTATCCTCCTCTCCCCCGAGGACTACTACTCCTATTATACTCCTCACCTCCAGGACTACTTCTCCTATTAGACTAGTCTCCCCCCAGGACTACTCCTCCTATTATACTCCTTCCTCCCCAGGACTACTCCTTCTATTATCCTCCTTTCTCCCCAGGACTACTCCTCCTATTATCCTGCTCTCCCCCCAGGACAACTCCTCCTATTATACTCCTCTCCCCCCAGGACTACTTCTATTATACTCCTCTCCCCCAGGACTACTCAACCTATAATCCTCCTCACCCCCCAGGACTACTCCTCCTATTATCCTCCTTTCTCCACAGGACTACTCATCCTATTATCCTGCTCTCCCCCCAAGACTACTCCTCCTATTATACTCCTTCCTCCCCAGGACTACTCCTGCTATTATCCTCCTTTCTCCCCAGGACTACTCCTCCTATTATCCTGCTCTCCCCCCAGGACTACTTCTATTAGACTCCTCTCCACCCAGGACTACTCCTCCTATTAGATTCCTCACACCCAGGACTACTCCTCCAAATATCCTCCTCTCCCCCCAGGAATACTTCTCCTATTAGACTCCTCTCCCTCCACGACTACTCCTCCTATTATCCTCCTCTCTCCCCAGGACTACTCCTCCTATTATCCTCCTCTCTCCCCAGGACTATTCCTCCTATTAGACTCCTCTCCCCCCAGGACTACTCCTCCTATTATCCTCCTCTCCCCCAGGACTACTCCTCCTATTATCCTCCTTTCTCCCCAGGACTACTCCTCCTGCTATCCTGCTCTCCCCCCAGGACTACTCCTCCTATTATCCTCCTCTTCCCCCAGGACTACTCCTCCTATTATCCTCCTTTCTCCCCAGGACTACGCCTCCTATTATCCTGCTCTCCCCCCAGGACAACTCCTCTTATTATACTCCTCTCTCCCCAGGACTACTTCTATTATACTCCTCTCCCCATAGGACTACTCCTCCTATTATCCTCCTCTCCCCCCAGGACTCCTACTCCTATTATCCTCCTTTCTCCCCAGGACTACTCCTATTATCCTGCTCTCCCCATAGAACTACTCCTCCTATTATCCTCCTCTCCCCCCAGGACTCCTCCTCCTATTATCCTCCTCTCCCCCAGGACTATTCCTCCTATTATACTCCTCTCCCCCCAGGACTACTCCTCCTATTATCCTGCTCTCCCCCCAGGACTACTTCTATTAGACTCCTCTCCACCCAGGACTACTCCTCCTATTAGATTCCTCACACCCAGGACTACTCCTCCAAATATCCTCCTCTCCCCCCAGGAATACTTCTCCTATTAGACTCCTCTCCCTCCACGACTACTCCTCCTATTATCCTCCTCTCTCCCCAGGACTACTCCTCCTATTATCCTCCTCTCTCCCCAGGACTATTCCTCCTATTAGACTCCTCTCCCCCCAGGACTACTCCTCCTATTATCCTCCTCTCCCCCAGGACTACTCCTCCTATTATCCTCCTTTCTCCCCAGGACTACTCCTCCTGCTATCCTGCTCTCCCCCCAGGACTACTCCTCCTATTATCCTCCTCTTCCCCCAGGACTACTCCTCCTATTATCCTCCTTTCTCCCCAGGACTACGCCTCCTATTATCCTGCTCTCCCCCCAGGACAACTCCTCTTATTATACTCCTCTCTCCCCAGGACTACTTCTATTATACTCCTCTCCCCATAGGACTACTCCTCCTATTATCCTCCTCTCCCCCCAGGACTCCTCCTCCTATTATCCTCCTTTCTCCCCAGGACTACTCCTATTATCCTGCTCTCCCCATAGAACTACTCCTCCTATTATCCTCCTCTCCCCCCAGGACTCCTCCTCCTATTATCCTCCTCTCCCCCAGGACTATTCCTCCTATTATACTCCTCTCCCCCCAGGACTACTCCTCCTATTATCCTTCTCTCCCCCCAGGACTACTTCTATTAGACTCCTCTCCACCCAGGACTACTCCTCCTATTAGATTCCTCACACCCAGGACTACTCCTCCAAATATCCTCCTCTCCCCCCAGGAATACTTCTCCTATTAGACTCCTCTCCCTCCACGACTACTCCTCCTATTATCCTCCTCTCTCCCCAGGACTACTCCTCCTATTATCCTCCTCTCTCCCCAGGACTATTCCTCCTATTAGACTCCTCTCCCCCCAGGACTACTCCTCCTATTATCCTCCTCTCCCCCAGGACTACTCCTCCTATTGTGTCGCCAGGGGTTAAGGGGATACCCAGAACCGGGCCAAGGGGTTGCTTCTGGAAAGGGGATCACGGTGTCGTGACCCGGTCCGTGCTCCCTGGTTCCACAATAAAAGGGGGGGGTTATGTTCGTGACGCCACCCGTGGAATGTGATCAGAGATGACCACCGCTGCTGCAGAACCTCCGGGGTGATGGAAGGCAGCTTGAGATGGGACGGCTCCCCACGGGTAGAGCCTTTTCCCCGGGGCAGTATGTTAGTCTATGGGGGGAGTGCAGGACACGAGCACAATAAGCAGGCAGACTCACGGTTTTGCAGTTTCTTTGTCTTTTACTGATGATGTTATTCAGCAGAGTACTGTCCACGGAGTCTGTGAGGGGTTCAGGGCTTCTCCCACCCAGCCGGGCCGTTTTGGCTTCCTTGCCTGCACTGTGTGTCTGTGGCCCTGCTGCGGTATGAACTATGCAGCTGGCTCTGCTCTGCTCTGCTCCTAGGTACCGACCTGACAGGCAACTCGAGTCCTTCCTAGTATGTTCCTGAACTCTCCTATGTTGCTTGTGTCTGTGGTACAGATAGAGAATGTGGAATCCTCACTTCTCTGGTGTTCACTGTGCAGTATGTAACCTGCAGTCTCGGATCCAGCATCCGTTCTGTGTGCTCCACTGGGGATGAGCTCTGCAATGCTCTGCCTCCCAGGAATGTTCCTCTGTGTACTCTTTCTCCTTTCCTCAGACCCTCAGCTAGGCCTGGAATTGGTCAGTGGATCCTGAGGTGAGCTAAAGCCAGCTTCCAACCTCCAGAGATCCTGTCTCCTCAGTGCTCTGCACTGAACTTCCAAACTGAAACTACTTCTGACCATTTCCTCCCCCCCAGCAGAATGTACAGGGAAGCAGCTTGGTCTCCCCCTTCTGGCCAGGAGGTCTTGGTGTTGTGTGTGGGGAGTTAACCCTTTGTGTGGCAACCCTGGGGTGCCACATCCCCCCTTAGTGAAGAACAGTACTCCGGGACTGTGAAACAAAGAAACAAGTTATCACAACAATTGTATATATACAGAGTCTCAAAAGGAAAAAATACAAAAACCTTAAAGCTCAAAAAGAGTCCAAAATGTTCAAAAATATGTAAGTGTTCATACAGTATAGTCTCTGTAGGTACTGGGCTTTTGGTCTTAACGTTGCAATTAAATAAACATTTCAATCAACAAACACTTCTTAAAGGTGTCTCTACTCTGGTCATAAGTGCAGTAGGCCTCACGGCCCTCGGGCCACCAACATGTGATCA
Organism: Anomaloglossus baeobatrachus; assembly: GCF_048569485.1. NCBI lineage: Eukaryota > Metazoa > Chordata > Amphibia > Anura > Aromobatidae > Anomaloglossus > Anomaloglossus baeobatrachus. Next base: position 581,656,781 of record NC_134354.1, on the reverse strand, counting down.
AGTTGTAACTCTCCGTGCTGCCACCTTACACCACTCTTCTCTCACCTTTTCTGTACACTAAACTGTTACGGTTTTTCATATAAACATTATAACATATGTACATTTTATATGCAATTCCACATTAGTCTTTATATCTTGCTGGTATCTGACCCTGAGTACTACGCTGTGACCTGCGTACTGCTGGTGTACTGGGTGTACTTAGCATAATGGTGTGGGTGGAAGTGTACCTATTTGGTGTTTCTGGTACTTGTGAGGATTGGGTACTGACTGTAGGACTGGCAAGCTCACTGGGACCAGGAATCTGTTCTTCCTCTACGGTTTCAACTTCCAGTTCTTCTTGTCTTGAGACTTCTTGTGGTATGGGTTCTGATTGTGGTTCCACCACTTGAGGGAAGGCGATCATTGGGACTACTACTGCTCCATAGTAATTTGGCCATGTTTTTGGAAAATCTCCTAAGACTGTATGGAATACATCTTCTTCCTTCTTGACAGGTTGTACCTGTACGGGTAAGGTGACTTCTGGTGTCTTCAGGGTTTCAGGACACGGTTTGAGTTGATCTCTTGACACGACAGCTGATGTCCTTCCTTCATCCTTACTGATTAGACACACTTTGGGATTATCCATACTGGATGGTAAGACTGTATATGGGGTGGTTTCCCACTGATTATCCAATTTGTTCGTGCGTCGTTTCCTCTTGAGAACTTGGTCACCAGGTTGCAATGGGGTTGCTAGAGCATGCTGGTTGAAGGTTCTCTCCTGCCTTCCCCTAGCTTGTTGGAGACTTTTCTCTACGCACTCTTGTACTTGGCGATACTGCTGCTGACGTAGGGTATCCCAATTGGATTCTTGAACTTCCGCATCTGGCTTTAGAATTCCCATATCTAAATCAATTGGCAGTTTACCGGGCCTTGCACGCATAAGCTAAGCGGGGGTGCAGTTTGTAGAACTCACCGGGACATGATTGTACAAGTCCACCAAGTCTGGCAATTTCTCTGGCCATTGATTTCTTTCTGACTCTGGTAAGGTCTTCAACAGGTCAATCACAATATGGTTCATCTTCTCACATAAGCCATTTGTTTGGGGATGGTATGCTGTTGTGCGGATCTTTTTACAGCCATACATGTTGCAGAATTCTTGGAAGATCTGTGATTCGAAAGCTGGACCTTGATCTGCAAGGACTTGTTCTGGGTAACCATGGGGTCTGCAAAAGTACGTCTGGAATGCTTTAGCTGCTGTTCTAGCTGTAAGGTCTTTCACGGGTACCACCACTAAGAAGCGTGAGTAATGGTCCACGATGGTTAAGGCATAGACATAGCCGGACCGGCTTGGTGACAACTTGACGTGGTCTAATGCGACTAGCTCGAGTGGTTGCTTGGTTACTATGGACTGGAGTGGAGCTCTCTGGTTCTGTTGATCCTTTCTTCTGAGGTTGCACGGTCCGCATTTTCTACACCAATCTTCAATTGATTTTCTCATGCCAACCCAGTAGAATCTTTCTCTTAAGAGCACTTCCAACTTTTTCCAACCAAAATGACCTGCACCGTCGTGGTAAGCTTCCAGAACCATCTTGACGTCTCTCTTGGGCACGATGATCTGCCAGACCAACTCATGTGTTTTTGGATTGGTGTGCCTTCTACAGAGCTTCCCTTGGTACAGGAACAATTTACCTCTCTCTTTCCAGAGATGTTGTGTCTCAGCTGGGGCATTCTGATTAGGGTATGCACCTTGTTGTGTAAGCAGTTCTTTCACTAGCTTCACAGCTGGATCGCTGTCTTGTGTGTCAGCCCATCCATGGTGTGCTAATGGGTTGAGAGTTGCCTGCTGTTGTTTTTGGTAGACACTCGGTTGATACTGTCCCACCTTAGGACGGTGAAAGGCCGGCAGCTCAATTTCTTCCAGTCCCTCCGGTTCCTCTTCCACGTTCCCCGAGTGTGGCATCCGGGATAAGGCATCTGCGTTCCCATTCTTGTGGCCTGCCCTGTATTTGATGACAAAGTTGTAGTTTGACAGTCGGGCTATCCATCGCTGTTCCAGCGCACCTAGTTTTGCAGAATCCAGGTGGGTCAACGGATTGTTGTCAGTAAAGATGGTAAATTCTGCAGCTGCCAGGTAGTGTTTGAAACGCTCTGTTACAGCCCAAACTACTGCCAGTAGTTCTAACTTGAAGGAGCTGTAATTCTCTGGGTTTCTTTCTGTAGGCCGGAGCTTCCTGCTTGCAAAGGCAATAACTTTCTCCTTGCCTTCCTGCTTTTGAGACAATACTGCTCCCAGTCCTACGTTGCTGGCATCCGTGTACAAAATGAAGGGTTGATGGTAATCTGGATATGCCAGGATCTCTTCTCCTGTCAGTGCCCACTTCAACTTCTTAAAGGACTCTTCTCTCTCATCACTCCACTGGAAAGGAGGATTTCGGGCTGCAGACTTCTTTGACTGTCCTACCAGGATGTCTTGAAGGGGAGCTGCTAGCTTCGTGAACCCTTTTATAAATCTTCTATAGTAGCCCACCAGTCCCAGGAATTGCCTCACCTCTTTCACGCTGGTGGGTCTCGGCCAATCTCTGATCACGGTAACTTTTTCAGGATCTGGTGCTACCCCTTCTGAGCTCACGACATGTCCCAGGTACTGTACCCTTGGCTTTAGAAGGTGACACTTGGATGGCTTGATTTTCATGCCGTATCCGGATAAGGCTTCAAACACTTCTGCCAGGTCTTGTAGATGCTGTTCATAGGTCTTGGAGTAGACTATGACGTCATCCAGGTACAGGAGGACAGTTTCAAAGTTTTTATGTCCTAGGCAGCACTCCATCATTCGCTGGAAGGTACCAGGCGCGTTGCAGAGTCCAAACGGCATACAATTGAACTCACAGAGGCCCATCGGCGTGGTGAACGCTGTCTTCTTGTCAGCCTCTGCCACAGGAACTTGCCAATACCCACTAGTCAGATCTAGGGTGGAAAAGTAAGTAGCGGATTTTAATGCAGCCAATGACTCTTCTATCCTAGGTAATGGGTATGCATCCTTGTGTGTAATGCGGTTGATCCGTCTGTAGTCTACACACATCCTCATGGTCCCATCTTTTTTCTTAACTAGCACTAGTGGGGCTGCCCAGGGGCTACAACTGTCTCTTATTACCCCTGCTTCTTTCATTTCTTTGAGCATGTCTTTGGCGCATTGGTAGTGAGCCGGTGGTACTGGTCTATACCTCTCCTTTATTGGTGGATGGTTACCAGTGGGTATAGTGTGCTCTACCCCTTTGATCTGCCCAAAGTCTAATGGGTGTTTGCTGAATATTTGTTCATATTCTTTCACTACCCTGTATACTCCATGCTTTTGATGGGAGGGTGTAGAATTGGTACCTACATGTAGCTTTTGGCACCAATCCTCCAGCTTTCCCTCTGAGCCATTGTCCTCCGCCTGATTTGACGGCTTCAAGGGCTCAACGGTGGTGATGGCGTTGTTATCAACCGTATATAGCTTAGCCATGGTAGCATACTTAGGTAGGGTGACCTCATCTTCCCCACAATTTAGAAGGCGTATTGGCACTCTCCCCCTGTGTACCTCAACTATTCCTCTGGCCGTCAGTACAGTGGGCCTACTGTCTGAGTACACGGGTTCTACCAGGGCCTGATAGTCTCGCCCTCTGATGCCTATTGCGGCTCTACACCAGACCAGCATTTCTGTTTTGGGAGGAATTACAATAGGTATTGGGTCACTTACCCTTGCACTGCCAATTTCACCTCCTGACATTTCTACCTGCTGCTTCAGCATCAAGGCTTTAATTTCCTTCTGCAGGAGTTTCTGTTGCCCAGGTTTGGCAGTCTCGACGATCTGCTGCAAGACAGTAATTACCTCTGCAAAACAATTTTCAATTACATTCATTCCTAGCAGCATAGTTGGTTCACGTTCTCGTCGGTCAACATCAACAATGATAATACCCTGATTCTGCAATTCTACTCTCCCAATCTTAATGGTCATTTCTCTGAAACCAACCTGTGGTACTAATTCACCATTGCTAGCCCATATATTCAATGCAACATTAGATGGACCACTGCTAACGTCTGAATCAGCCCAGTACCTCTTATAAAGGACATGCGGAATTGATGATATTTGGGAACCAGTGTCCAGCAAGGCGTTGAGCGGAATGCCATCCAGCACGATGGGGATGACTGGATGTCCTCCCACATACTTGTCGTGCCAGGGTGAAGGACCTTGAGAGTTCATTCCTGAGGAGCGGCCCGCCTCCCCAGGGGATCCCCATTTAAAGCACATTCACGGGCAAAGTGACCTGGCTCGTTGCAACGGCGGCAAATGGGCTGTCCATCCGGCTGGTAGCGGTCGCTGGGTCGTCCTCTCGTCGCTTGGTATCTCCTAGGCCTCATCCATGGGACATCCTCCTTGCTGGTCGCCAGCTCAATCTTGGGTGCAGACTTGGATCCACGCAGCTCCTGGACGATTCTAGCCATGGAAGCAACAGTGTCTGTAAGGGCTTCAAGCTTTTGATGTAGAGCCTCATTAGTGATCGGCTCCAGGTGGTTAGCAACAGCCGCTGACATGGCCGATGTCACCGGCACTACTGGCTGCTGGGGTGCCACTGTAAGGTGTTGAACAGAGTCTATATCCTGCGGCTCCTCCACCTGCTGGAGGCGGATGGCTCTATCCTTTAGCTGGGCAAATGTTAGTCCTGGATCCTGGATCACCATCATGCTCAGTTGTCCCCGGTGGGAAGGGGATGAGAGTCCATCCAGGAATTGGTCTATCAGCAGCTTATCTGCTCCAGGGGCTAAGGCAGGTTCTGCTAATTTAAGTGCTCTGAGCGCCTCCTGTAAGTTTAAGGCAAAGTCTCTTGCGCTCTCTCTAGGTTTTTGCTTGCATCCAAAGAACCTCATTTTAGCTCGGCTGCCAGCAGTGGATTCAAAAGCTGCTTTTAGTCCAGCTACTATATGCTCTACAGTGTCCTTTGCATCGTCCGGCCAGGATGTAGCCTCCCGCTGGGCATTGCCAGTTAACTGTCCCATAAGCATACCAACACGCTGGGTTTCTGTCAGGGGGTACATGCTGTAGTAGATTTTTAGCTTTCCGATAAAGTCAGTAAGTGTGTTGGGCTCACCTGAATACTGCGGCAGCCACACTGCACCCGGGGTGTACGGCATCAGGAACGGCATGATAGGTGCCGCTGCCCCTCCGGGTACAACAGCGTCTCCCTGCTGCGACATCTTTGCGCCCCCTTAGTTAATTTCACCAGTCTTCTTGACAGCAAGCCTGGGACACTTTTCTGCGTTTTCGTTCGGGTCGCAGCACCGAGCGCACCTCCTCCGCAAGCAGTGGGTGGAGTCTTAGTTTAGGCGCGCTGTTCTCCCGCGCGTAGCAGCTAATGGCGTGATTAAAGATGGCGCCTGGAAAATTTTACCAATGATGTTTTTGGATTTTTCCAGGTATCTTTGCAAAGTTTAAAGTCCGTTCTTTGTTGCAACAATTCACAGTGCAAGTCTTTTATGCGATGCAATAAGTCTTTACAGGCGCACGTCACCCGGGTTGCAGCCGGGTCCAGTCCGCATCCTGTTCGTGACGCCAAAGTTGTGTCGCCAGGGGTTAAGGGGATACCCAGAACCGGGCCAAGGGGTTGCTTCTGGAAAGGGGATCACGGTGTCGTGACCCGGTCCGTGCTCCCTGGTTCCACAATAAAAGGGGGGGGTTATGTTCGTGACGCCACCCGTGGAATGTGATCAGAGATGACCACCGCTGCTGCAGAACCTCCGGGGTGATGGAAGGCAGCTTGAGATGGGACGGCTCCCCACGGGTAGAGCCTTTTCCCCGGGGCAGTATGTTAGTCTATGGGGGGAGTGCAGGACACGAGCACAATAAACAGGCAGACTCACGGTTTTGCAGTTTCTTTGTCTTTTACTGATGATGTTATTCAGCAGAGTACTGTCCACGGAGTCTGTGAGGGGTTCAGGGCTTCTCCCACCCAGCCGGGCCGTTTTGGCTTCCTTGCCTGCACTGTGTGTCTGTGGCCCTGCTGCGGTATGAACTATGCAGCTGGCTCTGCTCTGCTCTGCTCCTAGGTACCGACCTGACAGGCAACTCGAGTCCTTCCTAGTATGTTCCTGAACTCTCCTATGTTGCTTGTGTCTGTGGTACAGATAGAGAATGTGGAATCCTCACTTCTCTGGTGTTCACTGTGCAGTATGTAACCTGCAGTCTCGGATCCAGCATCCGTTCTGTGTGCTCCACTGGGGATGAGCTCTGCAATGCTCTGCCTCCCAGGAATGTTCCTCTGTGTACTCTTTCTCCTTTCCTCAGACCCTCAGCTAGGCCTGGAATTGGTCAGTGGATCCTGAGGTGAGCTAAAGCCAGCTTCCAACCTCCAGAGATCCTGTCTCCTCAGTGCTCTGCACTGAACTTCCAAACTGAAACTACTTCTGACCATTTCCTCCCCCCCAGCAGAATGTACAGGGAAGCAGCTTGGTCTCCCCCTTCTGGCCAGGAGGTCTTGGTGTTGTGTGTGGGGAGTTAACCCTTTGTGTGGCAACCCTGGGGTGCCACACTATTATCCTCCTTTCTCCCCAGGACTACTCCTCCTGCTATCCTGCTCTCCCCCCAGGACTACTCCTCCTATTATCCTCCTCTTCCCCCAGGACTACTCCTCCTATTATCCTCCTTTCTCCCCAGGACTACGCCTCCTATTATCCTGCTCTCCCCCCAGGACAACTCCTCTTATTATACTCCTCTCTCCCCAGGACTACTTCTATTATACTCCTCTCCCCATAGGACTACTCCTCCTATTATCCTCCTCTCCCCCCAGGACTCCTCCTCCTATTATCCTCCTTTCTCCCCAGGACTACTCCTATTATCCTGCTCTCCCCATAGAACTACTCCTCCTATTATCCTCCTCTCCCCCCAGGACTCCTCCTCCTATTATCCTCCTCTCCCCCAGGACTATTCCTCCTATTATACTCCTCTACCCCCAGGACTACTCTATTATACTCCTCTCCCCTAGGACTACTCAACCTATTATCCTCCTCTCCCCCCAGGACTACTCCTCCTATTATCCTCCTTTCTCCCCAGGACTACTCCTATTATCCTGCTCTCCCCATAGGACTACTCCTCCTATTATCCTCCTCTACCTCTAGGAATACTCCTCCTATTATACTCCTCACCTCCAGGACTACTCCTCCTATTATCCTCCTCTCCCCCCAGGACTACTCCTCCTATTATACTCCTCTATCCCCAGGACTACTTCTATTAAACTCCTCTCCCCCAGGACTACTTCTATTATACTCCTCTCCCCCCAGGACTACTCCTTCTCTTATCCTCCTTTCTCCCCAGGACTACTCCTCCTATTATCCTGCTCTCCCCCCAGGACTACTCCTCCTATTATACTCCTCTCCCCCCAGGACTACTTCTATTATACTCCTCTCCCCCCAGGACTACTCCTCCTATTATACTCCTCTCCCTCCAGGACTACTTCTATTATGCTCCTCTCACCCCAGGACTACTCCTCCTATTATCCTCCTTTCTCCCCAGAACTACTCCTCCTATTATCCTCCTTTCTCCCCAGGACTACTCCTCCTATTAGACTCCTCTCCCCCCAGGACTAGTCCTCCTATTAGACTCCTCACCCCCAGAACGACTAATCCTATTATCCTCCTCTCCCCCCAGGAATACTCCTCCTATATTACTCCTCATCCCCCAGTACTACTGCTCCTTATATACTCCTCACCCCCCAGGACTACTCCTCCTGTTATCCTCCTCTCTCCCCAGGACTACTACTCCTATTAGACTCCTCTCCCCCCTGGACTACTCCTCCTATAAGACTCCTCACCCCCAGGACGACTAATATTATTATACTCCTCTCCCCCCAGGACTACTCCTCCTATTATACTCCTTCCTCCCCAGGACTACTCCTCCTATTATCCTCCTTTCTCCCCAGGACTACTCCTCCTATTATCCTGCTCTCCCCCCAGGACTACTCCTCCTATTATACTCCTCTCCCCCCAGGACTACTTCTATTAGACTCCTCTCCCCCCAGGACTACTCCTCCTATTAGATTCCTCACACCCAGGACTACTCCTCCTATTATCCTCCTCTCCACCCAGGAATACTTCTCCTATTAGACTCCTCTCCCTCCACGACTACTCCTCCTATTATCCTCCTCTCTCCCCAGGACTACACCTCCTATTATCCTCCTCTCCCCCCAGGACTACTCCTCCTATTATCCTCCTTTCTCCCCAGGACTACTCCTCCTGCTATCCTGCTCTCCCCCCAGGACTATTCCTCCTATTAGACTCCTCTCCCCCCAGGACTACTCCTCCTATTATCCTCCTCTCCCCCCAGGACTACTCCTCCTATTATCCTCCTTTCTCCCCAGGACTACTCCTCCTGCTATCCTGCTCTCCCCCCAGGACTACTCCTCCTATTTTCCTCCTTTCTCCTCAGGACTACGCCTCCTATTATCCTGCTCTCCCCCCAGGACAACTCCTCTTATTATACTCCTCTCCCCCCAGGACTACTTCTATTATACTCCTCTCACCACAGGACTCCTCCTCCTATTATCCTCCTTTCTCCCCAGGACTATTCCTATTATCCTGCTCTCCCCATAGGACTACTCCTCGTATTATCCTCCTCTCCCCCCCCGGACTCCTCCTCCTATTATCCTCCTCTCCCCCAGGACTATTCCTCCTATTATTCTCCTCTACCCCCAGGACTACTCTATTATACTCCTCTCCCCAGGACTACTCAACCTATTAGCCTCCTCTCCCCCCAGGACTACTCCTCCTATTATCCTCCTTTCTCCCCAGGACTACTCCTATTATCCTGCTCTCCCCATAGGACTACTCCTCCTATTATCCTCCTCTCCCTCTAGGAATACTCCTCCTATTATACTCCTCACCTCCAGGACTACTCCTCCTATTATCCTCCTCTCCCCCCAGCACTACTCCTCCTATTATACTCCCCTATCCCCAGGACTACTTCTATTATACTCCTCTCCCCCAGGACTACTTCTATTATACTCCTCTCCCCCCAGGACTACTCCACCTTTTATCCTCCTCTCCCCCAAGGACAACTCCTTCTCTTATCCTCCTTTCTCCCCAGGACTACTCCTCCTATTATACTCCTCTCCCCCCAGGACTACTCCTCCTATTATACTCCTCTCCCCCCAGGACTACTCCTCCTATTATACTCCCCTATCCCCAGGACTACTTCTATTATACTCCTCTCCCCCAGGACTACTTCTATTATACTCCTCTCCCCCCAGGACTACTTCTATTATGCTCCTCTCACCCCAGGACTACTCCTCCTATTATCCTCATTTCTCCCCAGGACTACTCCTCCTATTATCCTCCTTTCTCCCCAGGACTACTCCTCCTATTAGACTCCTCTCCCCCCAGGAATACTCCTCCTATTTTACTCCTCACCCCCCAGGACTACTCCTCCTATTATCCTCCTCTCTCCCCTGGACTACTCCTCCTATTATCCTCCTCTCTCCCCAGGACTACTCCTCCTATTAGACTCCTCTCCCCCCTGGACTACTCCTCCTATAAGACTCCTCACCCCCAAGACGACTAATACTATTATACTCCTCTCCCCCCAAGACTACTCCTCCTATTATACTCCTTCCTCCCCAGGACTACTCCTCCTATTATCCTCCTTTCTCCCCAGGACTACTCCTCCTATTATCCTGCTCTCCCCCCAGGACTACTCCTCCTATTAGATTCCTCACACCCAGGACTACTCCTCCTATTATCCTCCTCTCCCCCCAGGAATACTTCTCCTATTAGACTCCTCTCTCCCCAGGACTATTCCTCCTATTAGACTCCTCTCCCCCCAGGACTACTCCTCCTATTATCCTCCTCTCCCCCCAGGACTACTCCTCCTATTATCCTCCTTTCTCCCCAGGACTACTCCTCCATCTATCCTGCTCTCCCCCCAGGACTACTCCTCCTATTTTCCTTCTTTCTTCCCAGGACTACGCCTCCTATTATCCTGCTCTCCCCCCAGGACAACTCCTCTTATTATACTCCTCTCCCCCCAGGACTACTTCTATTATACTCCTCTCACCACAGGACTACTCCTCCTATTATCCTCCTTTCTCCCCAGGACTACTCCTATTATCCTGCTCTCCCCATATGACTACTCCTCCTATTATCCTCCTCTCCCCCCCGGACTCCTCCTCCTATTATCCTCCTCTCCCCCAGGACTATTCCTCCTATTATACACCTCTGCCCCCAGGACTACTCTATTATACTCCTCTCCCCCAGGACTACTCAACCTATTATCCTCCTCTCCCCATAGGACTACTCCTCCTATTATCCTCCTCTCCCTCTAGGAATACTCCTCCTATTATACTCCTCACCTCCAGGACTACTCCTCCTATTATCCTCCTCTCCCCCCAGGACTACTCCTCCTATTATACTCCTCTATCCCCAGGACTACTTCTATTATACTCCTCTCCCCCAGGACTACTTCTATTATACTCCTCTCCCCCCAGGACTACTCCACCTATTATCCTCCTCTTCCCCCAGGACTACTCCTTCTCTTATCCTCCTTTCTCTCCAGGACTACTCTTCCTATTATCCTGCTCTCCCCCCAGGACTACTCCTCCTATTATGCTCCTCTCACCCCAGGACTACTCCTCCTATTATCCTCCTTTCTCCTTAGGACTACTCCTCCTATTATCCTCTTCTCTCCCCAGGACTACTTCTCCTATTATACTCCTCGTCCCCCAGTACTACTGCTCCTTATATACTCCTCACCCCCCAGGACTACTCCTCCTATTATCCTCCTCTCTCCCCAGGACTACTCCATCTATTAGACTCCTCTTCCCCCATGGACTACTCCTCCTATTAGACTCCTCACCCCCAGGACGACTAATACTATTATACTCCTCTCCCCCCAAGACTACTCCTCCTATTATACTCCTTTCTCCCCAGGACTACTACTCTTATTATCCTCCTTTCTCCCCAGGACTACTCCTCCTATTATCCTGCTCTCCCCCCAAGACTACTCCTCCTAATATACTCCTCTCCCCCCAGGACTACTTCTATTAGACTCCTCTCCCCCCAGGACTACTCCTCCTATTAGATTCCTCACACCCAGGACTACTCCTCCTATTATCCTCCTCTCCCCCCAGGAATACTTCTCCTATTAGACTCCTCTCCCTCCACGACTACTCCTCCTATTATCCTCTTCTCTCCCCAGGACTACTCCTCCTATTATCCTCCTCTCTCCCCAGGACTACTCCTCCTATTATCCTCCTCTCTCCCCAGGACTATTCCTCCTATTAGACTCCTCTCCCCCCAGGACTACACCTCCTATTATCCTGCTCTCCCCCCAGGACTACTTCTATTATACTCCTCTCACCACTGGACTACTCCTCCTATTATCCTCCTTTCTCCCCAGGACTACTCCTATTATCCTCCTCTCCCCCAGGACTATTCCTCCTATTATTCTCCTCTACCCCCAGGACTACTCAACCTATTATCCTCCTCTCCCCCCAGGACTACTCCTCCTATTATCCTCCTTTCTCCCCAGGACTACTCCTATTATCCTGCTCTCCCCATAGGACTACTCCTCCTATTATCCTCCTCTCCCTCTAGGAATACTCCTCCTATTATACTCCTCACCTCCAGGACTACTCCTCCTATTATCCTCCTCTCCCCCCAGGACTACTCCTCCTATTATACTCCTCTATCCCCAGGACTACTTCTATTATACTCCTCTCCCCCAGGACTACTTCTATTATACTCCTCTCCCCCCAGGACGACTCCACCTATTATCCTCCTCTCCCCCCAGGACTACTCCTCCTATTAAACTCCTCTCCCCCAGGACTACTCCTCCTATTAGACTCCTCACCCCCAGAACGACTAATCCTATTATCCTCCTCTCCCCCCAGGACTACTCCTCCTATTATACTCCTCATTCCCCAGTACTACTGCTCCTTATATACTCCTCACCCCCCAGGACTACTCCTCCTATTATCCTCCTCTCTCCCCAGGACTACTCCTCCTATTAGACTCCTCTTCCCCCATGGACTACTCCTCCTATTAGACTCCTCACCCCCAGGACGACTAATACTATTATACTCCTCTCCCCCCAAGACTACTCCTCCTATTATACTCCTTCCTCCCCAGGACTACTCCTCCTATTATCCTGCTCTCCCCCCAGGACTACTCCTCCTATTATACTCCTCTCCCCCCAGGACTACTTCTATTAGACTCCTCTCCCCCCAGGACTACTCCTTCTATTAGATTCCTCACACCCAGGACTACTCCTCCTATTATCCTCCTCTCCCCCCAGGACTACTCCTCCTATTATCCTCCTCTCTCCCTAGGACTACTCCTCCTATTATCCTCCTCTCTCCCCAGGACTATTCCTCCTATTATCTTCCTCTCCTTCCAGGACTACTCCTCCTATTATCCTCCTCTCTCCCCAGGACTATTCCTCCTCTTAGACTTCTCTCCCCCCAGGACTACACCTCCTATTATCCTCCTCTCTCCCCAGGACTACTCCTCCTATTATCCTCCTTTCACCCCAGGACTACTCCTCCTGCTATCCTGCTCTCCCCCCAGGACTACTCCTCCTATTATCCTCCTCTCCCCCCAGGACTACGCCTCCTATTATCCTGCTCTCCCCCCAGGACAACTCCTCTTATTATACTCCTCCCCCCCCAGGACTACTTCTATTATACTCCTCTCACCACAGGACTACTCCTCCTATTATCCTCCTTTCTCCCCAGGACTACTCCTATTATCCTGCTCTCCCCATAGGACTACTCCTCCTATTATCCTCCTCTCCTCCAGGACTATTCCTCCTATTATACTCCTCTACCCCCAGGACTACTCTATTATACTCCTCTCCCCCAGGACTACTCAACCTATTATCCTCCTCTCCCCCCAGGACTACTCCTCCTATTATCCTCCTTTCTCCCCAGGACTACTCCTATTATCCTGCTCTCCCCATAGGACTACTCCTCCTATTATCCTCCTCTCCCTCTAGGAATACTCCTCCTATTATACTCCTCACCTCCAGTGTGAAGCCCCGCAGGTGTAGTGTCGGTGCATTACCTTCAGGGACTCCACTCGGCTGGATCTCGTCACAGGTAGGGAATCTTCTATTTGTCGTGACGCCACTTTCAGTATTGCGGTCAGTGGGGACCGCCACTGCAGGTTGAGGGACGCCTGGGGCTGATGGTGAGTGCAGTTAGTTGGAATAGCCTCCTGAGAGTGAGGCAAGCCCCAGGGCCCTGTGTAGGTGCGTAGTACCACAAGGCGCAGAATAACTCCACACACGCAGGATGTCTTTCAGGGGTTTTACTCACTTCAGGTGGCAGGGTGAGTAACCCGGGCGTAGCTGGGATGAACCAGGCGGGAACCAGGTATCCTTCAGGCTGACTTCTGATGGTGACTACCAACTCGCCTTCCTTAGCCCTTGGTGGTTTGGGGTAACCCCGACTTTTAGTCCCTATGGGGGTCACCCAGGGAAGTTGCTGAAGCCTCACTCCCATTCGTTTGCCGTTTGCTTGTTGCCTGGGCCAGATCACTCCAGCTGCTTGCCTCCTGTGAGCTATGGGCCCTAACTGTGGCTACGTGGCTGCGGCTTTTGTGGTGTGGGCTTTGAGGGCCCCACACCGGCAGGTTTAGCGGGGAAAGGTGGATCTATCCCCGCTCCGGGATCTGCCGCCCGTTTGGGCCTGGTACTCCCTAGCAGTCTCCTTACTTCCCACTCTGTGCTCTCTCTTTAGCTGGAGATGGGTTTCGGGTAGCACTCCTAGGTGACCGTTCTCCCCCGTCGGTAGCCACTGCGCGGGCGCTGTCAGACTGCAACAGCCCCAGGGGAAGGGGTCAGCTCTCCTCGGAGCTCCCTGGACTCTGCACTGAACCGGCTCACTGCTCCTCCTCTCCTGTTCTTGCCTACGCCACCTAGCAACCAGGCTCTCTTACCACACCCCTTGAGAGGAGATGGAGGCTTTTGGCCCCCTCCACTATTCCAGTGGAGGTGAAGGCTTTTCCCCCTCCTGGGATCCCCAGGGGTCCTCTCATAGGTACATGTGTGAGACCTGATCACTATGCGCCTGTGTAGTCACACCTCGGTCAGCCTTCTGGATTACCTGTATTGTACTGTCCCCAGCATGGGTGCAGTACTCAGTGGTGCCTGACCAGGTCAGGGGCGCCACATTCCCCCTTAGTTATCACCAGCACGTCCTCGGGCTGCAAGACAACATTTTAAAATGCATAAAACATTAAAACATGTAAAACATTTTTAAAACCACCAGGTACCATACATCACCACCCTCCACCCACAAGTCCGTTAACCCACCCAAAACCCTCTCACGTTGGCCGCGCCTTCAGCCACTTCTGGCAGGCTGTAGAGGCGGCTTTCATGGTCTGGTGGTCTTCAGGGTATACCTGGCCTGGTGGATCCGCGCCTTCAGCCTCTTCTGGCAGGATGTAGAGGCGGCCTCCACAGTTGGTGCTGACCAGGTACCCTCTTTGTGGTGGAGAGCCAGGCCCCATAAACAGGCATGCTCTCTGGTTGCAGGTAAGCCAAGGCCCTATATACGGACGTGCCCCCTGGTTGCAGACGAGCCAAGCCCCTAAACAGGCTGACTCTGGTGGTGGTGGTGCCCTCTGGTGTAACTATTTACACTGCGAGAGTTTGTGGCTATAGCCAGTTCATAGCCTTAAGGTTCATTTCTCACATGAGTTTATGTGGGCACATTCTTAAACTTGTAAAACGTTGCAAAACAAACTTTTTTCAAACTGGTAACTTCTATGCTTCTTTCTATACTTTATGTGGATTCCTCCTCACCAGGGCTTGGGCCTGTAGGGCTGCGGCACCTGTTGCTTCCTTGACCTTTTTCTTCATCTGTGGTAGTCTCGTCAGTAGGTCCTTTGTCTTTTCTTTCTTTATCGCTGTCTTTCCTTTCTTCTTCTTTAGGACATGGTTCTACATCTAGCGCATACCAGCCTCTTTCGCCTTGATGCATGGTAAATTGTACGGAGTCTCCCATCCTCAGGTTTCTTCCAGGATGTCCTCTGGGCAAGTGGGCTCTGACGTCCCTTCTATTGACAAAAATGCCCTCTTTCATACCTGGTGCCACTATAAAGCCATATCCGCTCTTCAAGTTAAAGTCTTCCACAACTCCTCTACAAAGGGGTCCTCTGACCTGTGCTTTGGCTCTCCTCAGGAACCGTTTTTCTTCTAGGTCTCGGGCCGTGACTTCTCTCTGCTCTGGGGATGGATCCACTGCTGGTGGCTCCTGAGTCAGCTCCTCAGCTTCCTGGCCTCCCCTCCCCCTTAGTTCTTCTGAGCACTCCTTTGGTGGCAGTGCTGGGGATGGACTTTCTTCAGCAGGCCCAGGCGGGGGACTCTTTGGCGTAGTTGCTGCAGGGGTTGCCGGAATCCTCTTGGGGGTGTGCGGAGGGAGCATGTACTGATCCACCATCTCCTGTGGGAACTTGGCCTCCATGTCAGCCTTCAGCTGCCAGTATGCAGGGTCCTCCCCCAGCGTGGGCTTCCTAGCAGGGACCTCCTTGGACTGGGGAGCGGTGTCTGCTCTGGCCTTGCAGGCCGGGGAAAATGGTGATGCAATCTTATCTTGGCGGGCCGCGCCCTGTATGGCGGCGGCCTGGTCTTGGCGGGCCGCGCCCTGCATGGCGGCGGCCTGGATCGGCGTCGCTGTCGCGATGGGATCGGTGCAGGCTGGGCTGGGCGTCGCTGCAGCGATCGGAGCTTGGCGGGCCGCACCCGGCGGGGCTGCGGCCTGGTTCAGCACCTCACTTGCGGCGCGGACGAGCGTTGCTGCTGCGGTGGGGTCTCGGCGGGCCGGGCCTAGCAAGGCGGCGGCCTGGGTCAGCGTCACAACTGCGGCGTGGATGAGGGTCGCGGTGGCAGCCGGTTCTTTGCGGGCCGGACTGGGCGTTGCTGCAGGGACCGGGTCTTGGTGGGCCGAGCAGGGCATCGCTGCGGCGGCCTGAGCTTGGCGGGCTGCACCTGGCGTGGCTGCGGCCTGCTCCAGCGTCGCCGCGCCGGACGCCTCTTCAGGGACCGCGGACGTGGCAGCAGGGGTCGGGGCACTCGCGCTGGCAGGGGCATCACTGGACTCACCCATCGGTGGCAGCATCGGGGTCTGAGTCGTCACCGCCCGGTCTGGCACTCGGCGCGCGGCTCTCCCCTCATAGGCCTGAACCGCCGCGGTCATCCACAGAAACTCCGTCCGTCCCTCTCTGATCAGCCTTCCGACCCTGGCCTCCAGTTGATCGCAGAACTCGGCGAGCTCCCGGCACCACCAGGCAGCGGAGCCCGGCTCTGGGTCTCTGCATTCAGATGCCATTTTCTCTAGCAACAGGCTGCTGGCTTCTTTTCCGTTCCGCCGTCTCTGGACGCTTCCGCTCTCTTCACAAGCGAGGTCAGAACTCTGCAGGGGATCTCTGGGTGACCACACCTCTTCGTGGGCGGTAACTTCTCCCAGCGCGGGCTGCTGTTGTTTTTCAGCGCGCTTTTCATGGTGGCAATATGGCGGCGCCTCCAATTTTTCAAGCGGACCGCCCAGGCACATGGTCACCTGTCTGGACAGGTCTAGTCCTTATCCTGTTCGTGACGCCAGATGTGAAGCCCCGCAGGTGTAGTGTCGGTGCATTACCTTCAGGGACTCCACTCGGCTGGATCTCGTCACAGGTAGGGAATCTTCTATTTGTCGTGACGCCACTCTCAGTATTGCGGTCAGTGGGGACCGCCACTGCAGGTTGAGGGACGCCTGGGGCTGATGGTGAGTGCAGTTAGTTGGAATAGCCTCCTGAGAGTGAGGCAAGCCCCAGGGCCCTGTGTAGGTGCGTAGTACCACAAGGCGCAGAATAACTCCACACACGCAGGATGTCTTTCAGGGGTTTTACTCACTTCAGGTGGCAGGGTGAGTAACCCGGGCGTAGCTGGGATGAACCAGGCGGGAACCAGGTATCCTTCAGGCTGACTTCTGATGGTGACTACCAACTCGCCTTCCTTAGCCCTTGGTGGTTTGGGGTAACCCCGACTTTTAGTCCCTATGGGGGTCACCCAGGGAAGTTGCTGAAGCCTCACTCCCCTTCGTTTGCCGTTTGCTTGTTGCCTGGGCCAGATCACTCCAGCTGCTTGCCTCCTGTGAGCTATGGGCCCTAACTGTGGCTACGTGGCTGCGGCTTTTGTGGTGTTGTGGTGTGGGCTTTGAGGGCCCCACACCGGCAGGTTTAGCGGGGAAAGGTGGATCTATCCCCGCTCCGGGATCTGCCGCCCGTTTGGGCCTGGTACTCCCTAGCAGTCTCCTTACTTCCCACTCTGTGCTCTCTCTTTAGCTGGAGATGGGTTTCGGGTAGCACTCCTAGGTGACCGTTCTCCCCCGTCGGTAGCCACTGCGCGGGCGCTGTCAGACTGCAACAGCCCCAGGGGAAGGGGTCAGCTCTCCTCGGAGCTCCCTGGACTCTGCACTGAACCGGCTCACTGCTCCTCCTCTCCTGTTCTTGCCTACGCCACCTAGCAACCAGGCTCTCTTACCACACCCCTTGAGAGGAGATGGAGGCTTTTGGCCCCCTCCACTATTCCAGTGGAGGTGAAGGCTTTTCCCCCTCCTGGGATCCCCAGGGGTCCTCTCATAGGTACATGTGTGAGACCTGATCACTATGCGCCTGTGTAGTCACACCTCGGTCAGCCTTCTGGATTACCTGTATTGTACTGTCCCCAGCATGGGTGCAGTACTCAGTGGTGCCTGACCAGGTCAGGGGCGCCACACCAGGACTACTCCTCCTATTATCCTCCTTTCTCCCCAGGACTACTCCTCCTATTATCCTCCTCTCCCCCAGGAATACTCCTCCTATTATCCTCCTCTCCCCCCAGGACTACTCCTCCTATTATACTCCTCTATCCCCAGGACTACTTCTATTATACTCCTCTCCACCCAGGACTACTCCACCTATTATCCTCCTCTCCCCCCAGGACAACTCCTCCTATTCTACTCCTTCTCTTATCCTCCTTTCTCCCCAGGACTACTTCTCCTATTATACTCCTCTCCCCCCAGGACTACTCCTCCTATTATACTCCTCTCCCCCAGGACTACTTCTATTATGCTCCTCTCACCCCAGGACTACTCCTCCTATTATCCTCCTTTCTCCCCAGGACTACTCCTCCTATTATCCTCCTCTCTCCCCAGGACTACTCCTCCTACTAGACTCCTCTCCCCCCAGGACTTCTCCTCCTATTAGACTCCTCACCCCCAGAACGACTAATCCTATTATCCTCCTCTCCCCCCAGGAATACTCCTCCTATATTACTCCTCATCCCCCAGTACTACTGCTCCGTATATACTCCTCACCCCCCAGGACTACTCCTCCTGTTATCCTCCTCTCTCCCCAGGACTACTACTCCTATTAGACTCCTCTCCCCCCTAGACTACTCATCCTATTATACTCCTCACCCCCCAGGACTACTCCTCCTATTATCCTCCTCTCTCCCCAGGACTACTTCTCCTATTAGACTCCTCTCCCCCCTGGACTACTCATCCTATTAGACTCCTTACCCCCAGGACGACTAATCCTATTATACTCCTCTCCCCCCAGGAATACTCCTCCTATTATACTCCTCACCCCCCAGGACTATTCCTCCTATTATACTCCTCTCCCCCCAGGACTACTCCTCCTATTATCCTCCTCTCCCCCCAGGACTACTCCTCCTGTTATCCTCCTTTCTCCCCAGGACTACTCCTCCTATTATCCTCCTTTCTCCCCAGTACTAATCCTCCTATTATCCTGCTCTCCCCCCAGGACTACTCCTCCTATTATACTCCTCTCCCCCCAGGACTACTTCTATTATACTCCTCTCACCCCAGGACTACTCCTCCTATTATCCTCCTTTCTCCCCAGGACTACCCCTCCTATTATCCTCCTCTACCCCCAGGACAACTCCTCCTATTAGACTCCTCTCCCCCCAGGACTACTTCTCCTATTAGACTCCTCACCCCCAGGACTACTCCTCCTATTATCCTCCTCTCCCCCCAGGAATACTCTTCCTATTAGACTCCTCTCCCCCCAGGACTACTCCTCCTATTATACTCCTCACCTCCAGGACTCCTCCTCCTATTAGACTCCTCTCCCCCCAGGACTACTCCTCCTATTATTCTCCTCACCTCCAGGACTACTCCTCCTATTATCTTCCTCTCCCCCCAGGACTACTCCTCCTATTATCCTCCTGTCTCTTCAGGACTACTCCTCCTATTATTCTCCTCACCTCCAGGACTACTCCTCCTATTATCTTCCTCTCCCACAGGACTACTCCTCCTATTATCCTCCTGTCTCTTCAGGACTACTCCTCCTATTATCCTGCTCTCCCCCCAGGACTACTCCTCCTATTATACTCCTCTCCCCCCTGGACTACTTCTATTATACTCCTCTCACCCCAGGACTACTCCTCCTATTATCCCCCTTTCTCCCCTTGACTACTCCTCCTATTATCCTGTTCTCCCCATAGGACTCCTCCTCCTATTATCCTCCTCTACCCCCAGGACTACTCCTCCTATTAGACTCCTCTCCCCCCAGGACTACTCCTCCTATTAGACTCCTCACCCCCAGGACTACTCCTCCTATTTTCCTCCTCTCCCCTCAGGAATACTTCTTCTATTACACTCCCCTCTCTTCAGGACTACTCCTCCTATTTTAATCCTCTCTCCCCAGGACTACTCCTCCTATTATCCTCCTCTCTCCCCAGGACTACTCCTCCTAATATCCTCCTCTCCCCCCAGGACTACTCCTCCTATTATCCTCCTTACTCCCCAGGACTCCTCCTCCTATTATCTTGCTCTCCCCCCAGGACTACTTCTATTATACTTCTCTACCCCCAGGACTACTTCAGCTATTATCCTCCGCTCCCCCCAGGACTACTCCTCCTATTATCCTCCTTTCTCCCCAGGACTACACCTCCTATTATCCTGCTCTCCCCCCAGGACTACTCCTCCTATTATACTCCTCTCCCCCCAGGACTACTTCTATTATACTTCTCTACCCCCAGGACTACTCCACCTATTATCCTCCTCTCCCCCCAGGACTACTCCTCCTATTATCCTCCTTTCTCCCAGGACTACACCTCCTATTATCCTGCTCTCCCCCCAGGACTACTCCTCCTATTATACTCCTATCCCCCCAGGACTACTTCTATTATACTTCTCTACCCCCAGGACTACTCCTCCTATTATCCTCCTTTCTCCCCAGGACTACGCCTCCTATTATCCTCCTCTCCCCCCAGGACTACTCCTACTATTATACTCCTCTCCCCCCAGGACTACTTCTATTATACTCCTCTCACCACAGGACTACTCCTCCTATTATCCTCCTTTCTCCCCATAGGACTACTCCTCCTATTATCCTCCTCTCGCCCCAGGACTATTCCTCCTATTATTCTTCTCCACCCCCCAGGAATACTTCACAAATTAGACTCCTCTCCCCCCAGGACTACTCCTCCTATTAGACTCCTCACCCCTAGGTCTACTCCTCCTATTATCCTCCTCTCCCCCCAGGAATACTCCTCCTATTATCCTCCTCTCCCCCGAGGACTACTACTCCTATTATACTCCTCACCTCCAGGACTACTCCTCCTATTATCTTCCTCTCACCTCAGGACTACTCCTCCTATTATCCTCCTCTCACCTCCAGGACTACTCCTCCTATTATACTCCTCTCTCTCCAGGACTATTCCTCCTATTATACTCCTCTACCCCCAGGACTACTTCTATGATACTCCTCTCCCCCCTGGACTACTCCTCTTATTATCCTACTTTCTCCCCAGGACTACTCCTCCTATTATCCTGCTCTCCCCCCAGGACTACTCCTCCTATTATCCTTCTCTCCCCCCAGGAATACTCCTCCTATTATACTCCTCTCTCCCCAGGACTACTCCTCCTATTATCCTCCTCTCCCCCCAGGACTACTCCTCCTATTATACTCCTCTCCCCCCAGGACTACTCCTCCTATTTTCCTCCTCTCTCCCCAGGACTATTCCTCCTATTATACTCCTCTACCCCCAGGACTACTTCTATGATACTCCTCTCCCCCCAGGACTACTCCTCTTATTATCCTACTTTCTCCCCAGGACTACTCCTCCTATTATCCTGCTCTCCCCCCAGGACTACTCCTCCTATTATCCTTCTCTTTCCCCAGGAATACTCCTCCTATTATACTCCTCTCTCCCCAGGACTACTCCTCCTATTATCCTCCTCTCCCCCCAGGACTACTCCTCCTATTATCGTCCTCTTCCCCCAGGACTACTCCTCCTATTATTCTTCCCCCCCAAGGAATACTCCTCCTATTATCCTCCTCTCCCCCCAGAAATACTCCTCCTATTATCCTCCTCTCCCCCCAGGACTACTCCTCCTATTATACTCCTCACCTCCAGAACTACTCCTCCTATTATACTCCTCTCCCCCCAGGACTATTCCTCCTATTATACTCCTCTACCCCCAGGACTACTTCTATTATCCTCCTCTCCCCCCAGGACTACTCTTCCTATTATCCTCCTTTCTCCCAGGACTCCTCCTCCTATTATCATGCTCTCCCCCCAGGACTACTCCTCCTATTATACTCCTCTCCCCCCAGGACTACTTCTATTATACTCCTCTCACCCCAGGACTACTCCTCCTATTATCCTCCTTTCTCCCCAGGACTACTCCTCCTATTATCCTCCTCTCCCCCCTGGACTACTCCTCCTATTATCCTTCTCACCCCATAGGACTACTCCTCCTATTATCCTCCTCTCCCCCCAGGACTACTCCTCCTATTATTCTTCTCTCCCCCCAGGAATACTCTTCCTATTAGACTCCTCACCCCCAGAACTACTCCTCCTATTAGACTCCTCACCCCCAGGACTACTCCTCCTATTATCCTCCTCTCCCCCCAGGAATACTCTTCCTATTAGACTCCTCTCCCCCCAGGACTACTCCTCCTATTATTCTCCTCACCTCCAGGACTACGCCTCCTATTATCTTCCTCTCCCCCCAGGACTACTCCTCCTATTATACTCCTCACCTCCAGGACTCCTCCTCCTATTAGACTCCTCTCCCCCCAGGACTACTCCTCCTATTATTCTCCTCACCTCCAGGACTACTCCTCCTATTATCTTCCTCTCCCCCCAGGACTACTCCTCCTATTATACTCCTCTCCCACAGGACTACTCCTCCTATTATACTCCTCTCCCACAGGACTACTCCTCCTATTATCCTCCTCTCCCACAGGACTACTCCTCCTATTATACTCCTCTCTCCCCAGGACTACTCCTCCTATTATCCTCCTCTCCCACAGGACTATTCATCCTATTATCCTCCTCTCCCCCCAGGACTACTCCTCCTATTATCCTCCTCTCCCCCCAGGACTACTCCTCCTATTTTCCTTCTCTCCCCCCAGGAATACTCCTCCTATTATACTCCTCACCTCCAGGACTACTCCTCCTATTATACTCCTCTCCCCCCAGGACTACTCCTCCTATTTTCCTTCTCTCCCCCCAGGAATACTCCTCCTATTATACTCCTCACCTCCAGGACTACTCCTCCTTTTATACTCCTCTCCCACAGGACTACTCCTTCTATTATACACCTCTCCCACAGGTCTACTCCTCCTATTATCCCCCTTTCTCCCCTTGACTACTCCTCCTATTATCCTGTTCTCCCCATTGGACTCCTCCTCCTATTATCCTCCTCTACCCCCAGGACTACTCCTCCTATTTTCCTCCTCTCCCCTCAGGAATACTTCTTCTATTACACTCCCCTCTCTTCAGGACTACTCCTCCTATTTTAATCCTCTCTCCCCAGGACTACTCCTCCTATTATCCTCCTCTCTCCCCAGGACTACTCCTCCTAATATCCTCCTCTCCCCCCAGGACTACTTCTCCTATTATCCTCCTTACTCCCCAGGACTACTCCTCCTATTCTCTTGCTCTCCCCCCAGGACTACTTCTATTATACTTCTCTACCCTCAGGACTACTCCACCTATTATCGTCCGCTCCCCCCAGGACTACTCCTCCTATTATCCTCCTTTCTCCCCAGGACTACACCTCAAATTATCCTGCTCTCCCCCCAGGACTACTCCTCCTATTATACTCCTCTCCCCCCAGGACTACTTCTATTATACTTCTCTACCCCCAGGACTACTCCACCTATTATCCTCCTCTCCCCCCAGGACTACTCCTCCTATTATCCTCCATCTCCCCAGGACTACGCCTCCTATTATCCTGCTCTCCCCCCAGGACTACTCCTACTATTATACTCCTCTCCCCCCAGGACTACTTCTATTATACTCCTCTCACCACAGGACTACTCCTCCTATTATCCTCCTTTCTCCCCATAGGACTACTCCTCCTATTATCCTCCTCTCGCCCCAGGACTATTCCTCCTATTATTCTTCTCCACCCCCCAGGAATACTTCACAAATTAGACTCCTCTCCCCCCAGGACTACTCCTCCTATTAGACTCCTCACCCCTAGGTCTACTCCTCCTATTATCCTCCTCTCCCCCCAGGAATACTCCTCCTATTATCCTCCTCTCCCCCGAGGACTACTACTCCTATTATACTCCTCACCTCCAGGACTACTCCTCCTATTATCTTCCTCTCACCTCAGGACTACTCCTCCTATTATCCTCCTCTCACCTCCAGGACTACTCCTCCTATTATACTCCTCTCTCCCCAGGACTATTCTTCCTATTATACTCCTCTACCCCCAGGACTACTTCTATGATACTCCTCTCTCCCCTGGACTACTCCTCTTATTATCCTACTTTCTCCCCAGGACTACTCCTCCTATTATCCTGCTCTCCCCCCAGGACTACTCCTCCTATTATCCTTCTCTCCCCCCAGGAATACTCCTCCTATTATACTCCTCTCTCCCCAGGACTACTCCTCCTATTATCCTCCTCTCCCCCCAGGACTACTCCTCCTATTATACTCCTCTCCCCCCAGGACTACTTCTCCTATTATCCTCCTCTCCCCCCAGGACTACTCCTCCTATTATACTCCTCTCCCCCCAGGACTACTCCTCCTATTATTCTCCTCTCTCCCCAGGACTATTCCTCCTATTATACTCCTCTACCCCCAGGACTACTTCTATGATACTCCTCTCCCCCCAGGACTACTCCTCTTATTATCCTACTTTCTCCCCAGGACTACTCCTCCTATTATCCTGCTCTCCCCCCAGGACTACTCCTCCTATTATCCTCCTCTCCCCCCAGGACTACTCCTCCTATTATACTCCTCTCCCCCCAGGACTACTCCTCCTATTATTCTCCTCTCTCCCCAGGACTATTCCTCCTATTATACTCCTCTACCCCCAGGACTACTTCTATGATACTCCTCTCCCCCCAGGACTACTCCTCTTATTATCCTACTTTCTCCCCAGGACTACTCCTCCTATTATCCTGCTCTCCCCCCAGGACTACTCCTCCTATTATCCTTCTCTTTCCCCAGGAATACTCCTCCTATTATACTCCTCTCTCCCCAGGACTACTCCTCCTATTATCCTCCTCTCCCCCCAGGACTACTCCTCCTATTATCGTCCTCTTCCCCCAGGACTACTCCTCCTATTATTCTTCCCCCCCAAGGAATACTCCTCCTATTAGACTCCTCACCCCCCGGACTACTCCTCCTATTATCCTCCTCTCCCCCCAGAAATACTCCTCCTATTATCCTCCTCTCCCCCCAGGACTACTCCTCCTATTATACTCCTCACCTCCAGAACTACTCCTCCTATTATACTCCTCTCCCCCCAGGACTATTCCTCCTATTATACTCCTCTACCCCCAGGACTACTTCTATTATACTCCTCTCCCCCCAGGACTACTTCTATTATCCTCCTCTCCCCCCAGGACTACTCTTCCTATTATCCTCCTTTCTCCCAGGACTCCTCCTCCTATTATCATGCTCTCCCCCCAGGACTACTCCTCCTATTATACTCCTCTCCCCCCAGGACTACTTCTATTATACTCCTCTCACCCCAGGACTACTCCTCCTATTATCCTCCTTTCTCCCAAGGACTACTCCTCCTATTATCCTCCTCTCCCCCCTGGACTACTCCTCCTATTATCCTTCTCACCCCATAGGACTACTCCTCCTATTATACTCCTCTCCCCCCAGGACTACTCCTCCTATTATTCTTCTCTCCCCCCAGGAATACTCTTCCTATTAGACTCCTCTCCCCCCAGAACTACTCCTCCTATTAGACTCCTCACCCCCAGGACTACTTCTCCTATTATACTCCTCTCCCCCCAGGAATACTCTTCCTATTAGACTCCTCTCCCCCCAGGACTACTCCTCCTATTATTCTCCTCACCTCCAGGACTACTCCTCCTATTATACTCCTCACCTCCAGGACTCCTCCTCCTATTATACTCCTCTCCCACAGGACTACTCCTCCTATTATACTCCTCTCCCCCAGGACTACTCCTCCTATTATACTCCTCTCCCACAGGACTACTCCTCCTATTATACTCCTCTCCCACAGGACTACTCCTCCTATTATACTCCTCACCTCCAGGACTCCTCCTCCTATTATACTCCTCTCCCACAGGACTACTCCTCCTATTATACTCCTCTCCCCCAGGACTACTCCTCCTATTATACTCCTCTCCCACAGGACTACTCCTCCTATTATACTCCTCTCCCACAGGACTACTCCTCCTATTATCCTCCTCTCCCACAGGACTACTCCTCCCATTATACTCCTCTCCCACAGGACTACTCCTCCTATTATCCTCCTCTCCCACAGGACTATTCATCCTATTATCCTCCTCTCCCCCCAGGACTACTCCTCCTATTATCCTCCTCTCCCCCCAGGACTACTCCTCCTATTTTCCTTCTCTCCCCCCAGGAATACTCCTCCTATTATACTCCTCACCTCCAGGACTACTCCTCTTATTATACTCCTCTCCCCCCAGGACTACTCCTCCTATTTTCCTTCTCTCCCCCCAGGAATACTCCTCCTATTATACTCCTCACCTCCAGGACTACTCCTCCTTTTATACTCCTCTCCCACAGGACTACTCCTCCTATTATACTCCTCTCCCACAGGTCTACTCCTCCTATTATACTCCTCTCCCCCCTGGACTACTTCTATTATACTCCTCTCACCCCAGGACTACTCCTCCTATTATCCCCCTTTCTCCCCTTGACTACTCCTCCTATTATCCTGTTCTCCCCATAGGACTCCTCCTCCTATTATCCTCTTCTACCCCCAGGACTTCTACTCCTATTAGACTCCTCTCCCCCCAGGACTACTCCTCCTATTAGACTCCTCACCCCCAGGACTACTCCTCCTATTTTCCTCCTCTCCCCTCAGGAATACTTCTTCTATTACACTCCCCTCCCTTCAGGACTACTCCTCCTATTTTAATCCTCTCTCCCCAGGACTACTCCTCCTATTATCCTCCTCTCTCCCCAGGACTACTCCTCCTAATATCCTCCTCTCCCCCCAGGACTACTCCTCCTATTATCCTCCTTACTCCCCAGGACTACTCCTCCTATTATCTTGCTCTCCCCCCAGGACTATTTCTATTATACTTCTCTACCCCCAGGACTACTCCACCTATTATCCTCCTCTCTCCCCAGGACTACTCCTCCTAATATCCTCCTCTCCCCCCAGGACTATGACTCGCCCACCCCAGGGCTAGGGGACACCCGGTGCCGGGCCGGACTAGTCCGGTGGTAGTCAGTGGTGGCTGGGCCCGGCTCCGTGGCCCTGGTGGGTGTCAGTTGAATATGTGGCTGATGAGTTGAAGTTAATGTTCGTGACGCCACCTGTGGTATGCGGCTATTAAGCCGCCGCTGCTATGGGGGAACTCCGGGGTGATGTTATGGCAGCTATGATGTTACTGCTCCCCACAGGTGGAGCGATGCCCCGGGATACAGTTGGTGCCCGTGAAAGTCTATGGTGTTGTGTGGCTAACACGGTGCAGGGCCGACAGGCGAGGAAAGAACCAGGCACAAACAACAGTCTCTTTACCTTCTCCTCTTTTACTCTGGGAACAGTCCAGTCCTGGGAGACCGTTACAGGTGGTGATGGGGATCCGGTCGGCCTGGAAGTACTTGGGATGATCTTTCTGGCCAGCTGAGTATGAGGCCTACTCCTGTACTTTGCTTTGTGATGATAGGACCCTGCTTCTCTGAATCCAGCAATGGCCCTCTTTGCTGCTGGGACCGATGGCACGTCCCTTCTTTCTGTAGGTGGCTGCGCAGACCCTCTCTCTGGTGCTTCTCCGCTGGAGTCCACACCGGGCCCTGATGCTGCAGCTGTACCTTGGATGTTTCTGGGCCAGGGGCTTGCAGCTCTCCTGCCCTTCGGACTCGGCTACCAGGGGCGGATTTTATACCCTGGCAACCACAGACTCCGATGTCTGAGTCTCTCTCTGCTGCCTCTCAGCTATTCCTGCTTCTCTGGGCCAAGCTGCTCCAGCTCTAGGCCCCAGATTCACAGGACAGCTCACTCTGCGTCTGTTCACTTCCACTACTCCCTACAGACTGGCTGCACTTCCTCCCTCTGGTCAGGTAGAGGAAGGCTCCCTGGAATTCCAGGTTCAGAGCTCCCCCTGCTGGCCGGAGGGAGAACTGTGTTGGGTGTTAAACCTGCTGGCCAATGGATCTCCCAATTACCTCCAGGCTCAGCATTAACCCTTTGGGAGGGCAATGCTGCTGTGGCGACCAGGTCCTAGGGCGCCACACTCCCCCTTAGTTAAATTCAGTACTCCCGGACTGTGGAAACAAAACATAACATGTCATACATTTCATCCCAATATGGGAGGCACATTATTTTTAACGTTACAACTTCAGACAGTACTATAAGAGTCCAGTGTGGCTCCCTGCCGGGTGTCCATTACACTGCTCCATGGGGGACCCGCCGCGATCAAACCCCCAACGTAGGCTCTGGGCGTGCGTCAGAGCATTGATGACCCCACTCTATGCACGCCGGACGGGTTTTTCTTCAGGGGTGTTGAGCACACTGGTGCTAACTATAAACAATTTAGGTGTTGGCCACCCATAGTCCAGTGGCCCAATTGTCCATTTTCGCAATCACAAAAAAAAAAACATTTTGTACACGACATTACAGACTTTTCACATAACTATTTACATTCTAATAAATACTCTTTCTTTATATAGTTGATTCCCTATACCTTAGAGGGGGTTGTCCCCGAGTGCTGCGTTGAGACCTGCGTAGCTCCGGTGTTTGTCCCTGACTACTTAGTGTGTCTCCTATCTCAGCACTACCGGTAGGCCTAACCCCAATAGGTATGCATGATGATTGCCTATGTGGTCTAGGAGTCGCCAAGGGTATGACAGGTTCACCACTGACAGGGGGTTGATCCTCCTGTTCCACTGCTGGCGTGTCACCGCGTGTCGGGGCGGACGGTTCTTTGGGTGGATCCGGAACCTGTTCTGTTTCTGGCTCGACCAACTGTGGGAACGTCAGGACCGGTACCACTACGGCACCATTTATGCGGGTCCAAGTCTTGGGGAATTTGCCGAGGATCGTTTGTATCATCTCTTCCCCTTCTTCTCGAACTTCCTCCACTTCCCTTTGAACTTTGCACCGCTCAGGGCACGTCTTCAGGCGGTCTCTGGATATTGCTTGACAAGTCTTGCCTTCGTCCTTGCTTATGAGGCACACCTTACTGTTGTCAAAGTTGGAGGGGATAATGGTGTAGGGCTCGTTCTCCCACTGATCATCCAATTTATGCGTCCTCCGCTTCTTCTTGAGGACTTGTTCTCCAGGTGCTAAGGGAGTTGCTGGGGGTTGAGCCGGGCTTCCTTACACCTGGGGGTCGGCTCCTGGCCCCAGGCTCGGCCCATTTAAAGGACAGTATCGTGCAATGTGGCCCGCCTGGCTGCAGCGGCGGCAGATCGGTTGTCCCGTTGAATCATACCGGTCTGTGTCTCTGCCTCGGGTCGGCGGAACCCTCCTCTGTCGCATCCATGGGACGTCATCTGGGCTGGAGGCCAACTCGATTTTTGCAGGCGATGGGGTCACTTGTAGGGACTGCACGATCTTGGCAAGGGCAGCTACAGTCTTGGTCAGCTCCTGGAACTGCTGTCTGAGCTCTGCAGTGGGATCCTTATCCAGGGACTGCGCCTCAGCCCCTGCAGTGGCTCGTGTTGCAGGCACCACCCCGGGGTACGTGATAGCAAGAGGCCGGAGGGGCACTGGGTCATTCGGTGTAGATTCTCTCAGTACCCGGATGGCCTGGTCCTTAAACTTTGCAAAGTCCAGAGCAGGGTTCTGCAGGACCATGATACGCAGCTGGGTCCTGTGGGCATCTGACAGGAGCCCCTCTATGAACTGCTCAGTTAGGAGTTTGTGTTCTTCACGTACACTCTCTGGGTCCACTTGTTTAACCGCTTTCAGGGCCTCCTGCAGGTTTAAGGCATAGTCCCTTATGCTGTCTGTGGGCCGCTGCTTGCACCCAAAGAATCTCATCTTTATCTCTGCTGCGGTGCGGGTGTCAAAAGTACTCTTTAGCTTGGCCAGTATCTGGGTTACTGTCCCTTTATCTGTATCAGGCCAGGACTTCACTTCACGCTGGGCTGCGCCGGCTAGCTGTCCCATTAATATGCCCACCTTCTGGCTCTCAGTCAGCGGATACACCCGGAATAAGCTGTGCAGGCTTTCTCTGAAGTCGCTCAAGGTATGGGACTCCCCGGAATACTGCGGCAGCCATTCTGCGCCCGGTATGTACGGCATGGTGATCGGCATTACCGGCGCTACAGCGGGGGATGGGGCGACGGCGACAGGGATCGCTTCGGCGGGCGCTGCGGCGTCTCGGGCTATGGCAGCCACCTGCCCTCCCTCTGCGTCGGACATCTTCCTCCCCCTTAGTGAACCTTACCAGGCTCCGTTCACTTTTCAAATTTCCTTCCGGGTCGCGCGGGGTTAACAGCGCTCTGCTCTGATGGCGCGCTCCCTTCGCGCTCTTTGTCAGGCACGCCCCCCTTCTTCCTGCGCTCAGTGAGGATAATGGCGGCGGCAGTTTTCAAACAGTGAAACACGCAGTAATACAGTCTTTAAAGCGCAATTATTCAGGCGCACAGTACCCGGTGGAACCGGGCACGAAATCCTGTTCGTGACGCCAAAAGTTGACTCGCCCACCCCAGGGCTAGGGGACACCCGGTGCCGGGCCGGACTAGTCCGGTGGTAGTCAGTGGTGGCTGGGCCCGGCTCCGTGGCCCTGGTGGGTGTCAGTTGAATATGTGGCTGATGAGTTGAAGTTAATGTTCGTGACGCCACCTGTGGTATGCGGCTATTAAGCCGCCGCTGCTATGGGGGAACTCCGGGGTGATGTTATGGCAGCTATGATGTTACTGCTCCCCACAGGTGGAGCGATGCCCCGGGATACAGTTGGTGCCCGTGAAAGTCTATGGTGTTGTGTGGCTAACACGGTGCAGGGCCGACAGGCGAGGAAAGAACCAGGCACAAACAACAGTCTCTTTACCTTCTCCTCTTTTACTCTGGGAACAGTCCAGTCCTGGGAGACCGTTACAGGTGGTGATGGGGATCCGGTCGGCCTGGAAGTACTTGGGATGATCTTTCTGGCCAGCTGAGTATGAGGCCTACTCCTGTACTTTGCTTTGTGATGATAGGACCCTGCTTCTCTGAATCCAGCAATGGCCCTCTTTGCTGCTGGGACCGATGGCACGTCCCTTCTTTCTGTAGGTGGCTGCGCAGACCCTCTCTCTGGTGCTTCTCCGCTGGAGTCCACACCGGGCCCTGATGCTGCAGCTGTACCTTGGATGTTTCTGGGCCAGGGGCTTGCAGCTCTCCTGCCCTTCGGACTCGGCTACCAGGGGCGGATTTTATACCCTGGCAACCACAGACTCCGATGTCTGAGTCTCTCTCTGCTGCCTCTCAGCTATTCCTGCTTCTCTGGGCCAAGCTGCTCCAGCTCTAGGCCCCAGATTCACAGGACAGCTCACTCTGCGTCTGTTCACTTCCACTACTCCCTACAGACTGGCTGCACTTCCTCCCTCTGGTCAGGTAGAGGAAGGCTCCCTGGAATTCCAGGTACAGAGCTCCCCCTGCTGGCCGGAGGGAGAACTGTGTGGGGTGTTAAACCTGCTGGCCAATGGATCTCCCAATTACCTCCAGGCTCAGCATTAACCCTTTGGGAGGGCAATGCTGCTGTGGCGACCAGGTCCTAGGGCGCCACAACTACTCCTCCTATTATCCTCCTTTCTCCCCAGGACTACACCTCCTATTATCCTGCTCTCCCCCCAGGACTACTCCTCCTATTATACTCCTCTCCCCCCAGGACTACTTCTATTATACTTCTCTACCCCCAGGACTACTCCACCTATTATCCTCCTCTCCCCCCAGGACTACTCCTCCTATTATCCTCCTTTCTCCCCAGGACTACACCTCCTATTATCCTGCTCTCCCCCCAGGACTACTCCTACTATTATACTCCTCTCCCCCCAGGACTACTCCTCCTATTATCCTCCTTTCTCCCCATAGGACTACTCCTCCTATTATCCTCCTCTCGCCCCAGGACTATTCCTCCTATTATTCTTCTCCACCCCCCAGGAATACTTCACAAATTAGACTCCTCTCCCCCCAGGACTACTCCTCCTATTAGACTCCTTCCTCCCCAGGACTACTCCTCCTATTATCCTCCTTTCTCCCCAGGACTACTCCTCCTATTATCCTGCTCTCCCCCCAGGACTACTCCTCCTATTATACTCCTCTCCCCCCAGGACTACTTCTATTATACTTCTCTACCCCCAGGACTACTCCACCTATTATCCTCCTCTCCCCCCAGGACTACTCCTCCTATTATCCTCCTTTCTCCCCAGGACTACGCCTCCTATTATCCTGCTCTCCCCCCAGGACTACTCCTACTATTATACTCCTCTCCCCCCAGGACTACTCCTCCTATTATCCTCCTTTCTCCCCATAGGACTACTCCTCCTATTATCCTCCTCTCGCCCCAGGACTATTCCTCCTATTATTCTTCTCCACCCCCCAGGAATACTTCACAAATTAGACTCCTCTCCCCCCAGGACTACTCCTCCTATTAGACTCCTCACCCCTAGGTCTACTCCTCCTATTATCCTCCTCTCCCCCCAGGAATACTCCTCCTATTATCCTCCTCTCCCCCGAGGACTACTACTCCTATTATACTCCTCACCTCCAGGACTACTCCTCCTATTATCTTCCTCTCACCTCAGGACTACTCCTCCTATTATCCTCCTCTCACCTCCAGGACTACTCCTCCTATTATACTCCTCTCTCCCCAGGACTATTCCTCCTATTATACTCCTCTACCCCCAGGACTACTTCTATGATACTCCTCTCTCCCCTGACTACTCCTCTTATTATCCTACTTTCTCCCCAGGACTACTCCTCCTATTATCCTACTCTCCCCCCAGGACTACTCCTCCTATTATCCTTCTCTCCCCCCAGGAATACTCCTCCTATTATACTCCTCTCTCCCCAGGACTACTCCTCCTATTATCCTCCTCTCCCCCCAGGACTACTCCTCCTATTATACTCCTCTCCCCCCAGGACTACTCCTCCTATTATCCTCCTCTCCCCCCAGGACTATTCCTCCTATTATACTCCTCTACCCCCAGGACTACTTCTATGATACTCCTCTCCCCCCAGGACTACTCCTCTTATTATCCTACTTTCTCCCCAGGACTACTCCTCCTATTATCCTGCTCTCCCCCCAGGACTACTCCTCCTATTATCCTTCTCTTTCCCCAGGAATACTCCTCCTATTATACTCCTCTCTCCCCAGGACTACTCCTCCTATTATCCTCCTCTCCCCCCAGGACTACTCCTCCTATTATCGTCCTCTTCCCCCAGGACTACTCCTCCTATTATTCTTCCCCCCCAAGGAATACTCCTCCTATTAGACTCCTCACCCCCCGGACTACTCCTCCTATTATCCTCCTCTCCCCCCAGAAATACTCCTCCTATTATCCTCCTCTCCCCCCAGGACTACTCCTCCTATTATACTCCTCACCTCCAGAACTACTCCTCCTATTATACTCCTCTCCCCCCAGGACTATTCCTCCTATTATCCTCCTCTACCCCCAGGACTACTTCTATTATACTCCTCTCCCCCCAGGACTACTTCTATTATCCTCCTCTCCCCCCAGGACTACTCTTCCTATTATCCTCCTTTCTCCCAGGACTCCTCCTCCTATTATCATGCTCTCCCCCCAGGACTACTCCTCCTATTATACTCCTCTCCCCCCAGGACTACTTCTATTATACTCCTCTTACCCCAGGACTACTCCTCCTATTATCCTCCTTTCTCCCCAGGACTACTCCTCCTATTATCCTCCTCTCCCCCTGGACTACTCCTCCTATTATCCTTCTCACCCCATAGGACTACTCCTCCTATTATCCTCCTCTCCCCCCAGGACTACTCCTCCTATTATTGTTCTCTCCCCCAGGAATACTCTTCCTATTAGACTCCTCTCCCCCCAGAACTACTCCTCCTATTAGACTCCTCACCCCCAGGACTACTCCTCCTATTATCCTCCTCTCCCCCCAGGAATACTCTTCCTATTAGACTCCTCTCCCCCCAGGACTACTCCTCCTATTATTCTCCTCACCTCCAGGACTACTCCTCCTATTATCTTCCTCTCCCCCCAGGACTACTCCTCCTATTATACTCCTCACCTCCAGGACTCCTCCTCCTATTATACTCCTCTCCCCCAGGACTACTCCTCCTATTATACTCCTCTCCCACAGGACTACTCCTCCTATTATACTCCTCTCCCACAGGACTACTCCTCCTATTATCCTCCTCTCCCACAGGACTACTCCTCCCATTATACTCCTCTCCCACAGGACTACTCCTCCTATTATCCTCCTCTCCCACAGGACTATTCATCCTATTATCCTCCTCTCCCCCCAGGACTACTCCTCCTATTATCCTCCTCTCCCCCCAGGACTACTCCTCCTATTTTCCTTCTCTCCCCCCAGGAATACTCCTCCTATTATACTCCTCACCTCCAGGACTACTCCTCCTATTATACTCCTCTCCCCCCAGGACTACTCCTCCTATTTTCCTTCTCTCCCCCCAGGAATACTCCTCCTATTATACTCCTCACCTCCAGGACTACTCCTCCTATTATACTCCTCTCCCCCAGGACTACTCCTCCTTTTATACTCCTCTCCCACAGGACTACTCCTTCTATTATACTCCTCTCCCTCCAAGACTACTCCTCCTATTATACTCCTCTCCCACAGGTCTACTCCTCCAACACACACACTGCACAAAACATACCTCCCCCCAAAACATACACACACCCTCACAAACCGTGCAACACATACAGCACCACACACACAATGCTGCTTACACACAGCGCTCCACAAAAAAACACAACACACACAACGCAACACACAGCACAACACACGCAACGCTGCAGATACACAGCGCTCTACAAACAAAGCAACACACAAACAACACCGCTCTCACACCCCCCCACCCAGACAACACCCAGATTTTTTACAGCGCCCTACACAAATTCTTGGCAACTACAGACAACATCTATATATATATAACAAAAATCATACAGTAACTACACAATACGTAAATTCTAGAATACTCGATGCGTTAGAATCGGGCCATCTTCTAGTCCTAAATAAAATCAAAATGCTGTTAAAGTTAAATTTATGAATTTACAGTATGTGGTCAAGAATTGACCAATATACTGTATATACAGTGTCATGATAACCTTTGAGAGTGGTGGCATGAGGTGAGTGGAAAACTTGTAGCTACTGTAGTCAGTGAAATGATTTGTTAGCTGTTTTGTGCAGTCACTGCTTGATGATGTAGCCTTTGTGAGTGATATCCAATTTCAATTGTTGTACAGTATGAACCAATCATTGCACCATTGGAACAATTATTTCTCTAAACTGTCTCATAGGACATTTTTAAACACAACAATGCCCAGTCACATGTTGCTGATGCTCCTTTGATTTGTATTTTACAGTGTCTTTCTCATCACAAACAGGTGGAAATGCAGCTCTGTATTCCCATAGCAGGCAGTCCTACATGGGAATCACCCCAATAATAATTTGATCTTTAAACTCCCCTGATAAATCTAATTTCAATAAATATGTCAACAAATACTGTAAAGGAAAGAACTTTTGGAATATATGAAGCTTAGGCTGGTTTCAGATGTCCGTGTTTTAGGTACGTATGACATCCGTTTTTAACACGGATGTCACACGTACCCATGTTACCCTATTGTGCACTCTCACACGGCCATGTTTTCACACAGATCGTGCGGCCCTGCTATTTCACACGAAGACGTGCCCGTTTTTTCTCTAGCAGCACGGATGTCACACGGACCGCACACTGATGTGATCCGTGTGACATCAGTGTGACACGTACTGGAGAAAACACGGGTTTTTAAATAAAAAGATTTTCTATAGTTACCTGTATCCAGTAATTCTGTCTCCGACTCTGCTGCCTCCCGCTCCTGACCGCCGCTCATTATTTTAATTGATTATTCACTGCAGTGAGCAGCTGAGAGCAAGGCATCGCGGTGAAAGCGAAGGAGACAGCACCGCCGAGGACAGCATCGCTGGGGACATCGCTAGTGACAGGTGAGTATCCTGCCAGCAGTGTGTGTGCAGGGACGTCCAAGAGTTCATCGGATTTCCCAATGGACTCTGATGACCTCCTGATGACACCCCTGCGACAACTGCGTTACAGTGAGTGTCACGATGGTGACTTCCAGGGGTTCATGAGAGTTCATTGGGAACCATGATGACCCCCTGGATGTCACTGCACAAACTGCTGTATACTTATCTGTCACCGGCGATATCCCCGGTGAGGTCCCCAGCGATGCTGTCCTCGACTGTGCTGTACCCAGCCTGTCCCCGCGATGTTCTGGCCTCCAGATCCTCAGGCAGTGAATAATCAATGAAAATAATGAGCGTGGATCAGGAGCGGGATGCAGCAGAGCCGGAGACAGCATCGCTGGATACAGGTAAATATAGAACATCTTTTCATTACAGAGTCACGTGTTTTATCCAGTACGTGTCACACGTATGCAAACATCCGCGTGACACACGTGTAACACACGTATGACACACGAATGATACACATATGACCATAACCATGCGTGTGACTGATACCTGATTAAACATGGACATCTGAAACCAACCTTACTGGAAGCAGAAGGTATGAACAGGGTAACCTCTAGATGACTGATTGACCTCCCACCTGATTTCTTAAAGACGAGACTGAGAATATTGTTTTTCTGCCTCAATGTTTCAACTGGATTTGCACATATCAGGTGAGATTGTTCCTTCATTTCAATAAATTATCAGAACAATATGATGAGGTTAATTACCTAATAGTTTTTCAGAACCATGTTGCTCCATATACAGTACAAATAAACAGTACTGGAACTTACTGCATAATACTTGTGGTGGACAACTAGACAGGGTTTATTTTGTTTTTTTTTGTAGCTTAGAACTTTGCTTCGTTGTTGGCCATAGCAGTAGCACTATTTTCCTCTTTGGGCAACCTATCTATGGGATCAATAAAAGTGGGATCTTGTCTTGCAAAAAACCATCCCCATACATGGTTCTGCAGGCAAAAAGATACAGTTAGCAGTAGGGATGGGAAATCCCGAACTGTAAAGATCGGGGATCATACCGATCACATAGTGATCATGTACACGAGCCCAGTCACGAGCTTTCCTGAGAAGCTCGTGTTACAGATCGGGTCCAGAGCAGGTCCAGGGACTGAAAAAAAAGCACATTCTTAAAAAACATTATGATCATACTTACACGTCCTGCAACACGTCCTGCAGACTCTGCCTATCGGCGGTTCTGCTTCCGCGTCCATCCGATCATTGCTGTACCACCCGGTAACCAGCTCTGACTACTAAAGGACCTTTAATGATGTCATTGCCATGTGACCCAGTCATGTGTGAATGCTGTATTACCTCATTGGCTACAGACTGGTCACATGACTATGACGTCTTGAAGGTCCTGGTAACTGAACTTTGACTGTCACTGTGCTAGTGTCGCATCGGCATCACCCGGTACGGCCGCACACTCTCCTGACAGGAAGGGTCACACGTAAGTGGAAATCCAGCCTCAGTGTCAGCCTGCATCTCAATCTGTATAGCTGCTGCTGTACAGAGTGATGTAGCAGAGTTGACATTGCTCATTGCTATCTCGGCTTCTCACACTTTATAGACTGTACAAAGTGATGAAGCAGAGGTGATATTGCTGTACCTGTGGACTAGAGATTTTTTTATAATGCAGATGGAGTCTCTAAATTTTTTTTTGTTTATATTCTAATAAAAAAAAATTCTCTGCGTTTTTTTACTGTTTACTAGAAATTCATGGTGACCACACCTAATTTGGTGTGACACAATGAATTTCGGATTCGTACCATCTGAGAATACAAAGCTGGTATTAACCCCTCTATTACCCAGTGAGCCACCCGGCACCAGGGCCTCTGGTTGAGCCGGATAAAGCACCTGGAAGTGGCACTAAGAAACAATGTGGGAATCCCAGCCCCCAGCTGCATGGCTTTACTTGACTGGCGATCAAAATACGGCGGAAGACCGCGCTTTTTTTTTTAATTATTTTTTTAAATATAAAAAGTTATTGGGCTTCCATGTATTTTGATTGCCAGCCAAGGTAAAGCCAGGGAGATGGGGATGAGGGTGACAGACCGTAGCCGTCCGCTTTATCTGCGCTGAGAATCAAAAATACCGCAGAGCGCCACGTCATTTTGTTAAATTATTTATCTTTATACAACTATATATTGTATATATATATATATATATATATATATATATATATATATATATATATATATATACATATACATATATACAGCTCTGGCCAAAACTAAGAGACCACTGCAAAATTTTCAGTTTTCTCTTTATAGGTATATTTTTGAGTAAAATGTAAAGTACTTTTACACACATAATACATATAAATAGATAATTTAAAAAAAATGACGTAGCGCTCAGCGGTATTTTTGATTCTTAGCGCACATAAAGCAGACGGCTAGGAGCTGCCACCCACATCTGCATAGCTTTACCGTGGCTGGCAATCAACATACAGGGAAGCCCATTTTTTATTTTTTTGCAGTTATTTAAAAAAAGACAAAAAAAAGTGTGGGTTCCTGTTGCATTTTCTATCACTAGCTAAGGGTAATCCAAGCAGCTACTGCCTGCTAACCCACACACCTTGGTGTTACCTTCACTGGCACTGGAAAATCCAGGGAAACATTTTTTTTAATTTTTTTTCCAAAAAGTAAAAAAAAGGACGTGGGCTTCGCCAAATTTTTGTATGCTACCCAGGTACAGCAGGAAGCTACGGGCTGCCCTCAACCCCCAGCTGCCTATTTGTACACGACTGGCAACCAAAAATATAAGGAAACCTTTTTTTTAATTATTTCATCAATTCATGAATTAAAAAAAAAGACGTGGAATTTGCCTAATTTTTGTGCCCAGCCAGGTACAAGTAGGCAGCAGGGGATTGGAATCCGCATCGCAGGGTGGCCCAAGCTTTCTGGGACCCCCTCGCTGAGAATAGTAGTCCGTAGCCACCCCAGAAAATGGCGCTTTCATAGAAGCGCCATCTTCTGGCGCTGTATCAACTCTTCCAGTGGCCCTGGTGCCAGTTTTCATGCTGGGTGATAAAGGGTTAATACCAGCTTTGTTTTATCAGCTGGTCCTGGACCCAGCCATTAAGAATCTTCAATTAAATGGTTAAATAAATGACACCACACAGAGAAAAAAATACTTTATTAGAAATAAATACACAGACAAACTTAGGGACTCCATATTTATTACTCCATCTCACCCGTCCACGATCTTGGTTGGGCAGTACAGCGATGATCGTACTCGGAAGCAGAAGCGCTGAAAGACAGAGTCTGCAGGACATGTCGCGGGACCTGTAAGTATGACAATGTTTATTATTACCTGTATTCTTTATTTTACAGCACCACCCGCCCCGCCCCATCCCATAACTCTAAAGTCCAAGATCGGTTATCGGACGCAAGATCGTGTTATCTTGCTCCCGATCTCGATATTTACTAAATGATTGGGCGAGTCTCCCCGATTCCGACCATCGGGGGGATCACTCATCTCTAGCTACCAGTCAATGACAATGGAAAACAAATTATTGTTTGTACAAAAATGATTTTAGGATGTTAACCCCTTCACTCCCGGGGGGATTTTCCATTTTTCTGAGGTTTTTTTGCTCACCTTCTTCCGAAAGCCGTAACTTTTTTATTTTTCTGTCAATTTTACCATATAAGGTCTTATTTTTTTGCGGGATGAGTTGCACTATTAAATAAAACCATGATTTTTACGATATAGTGTACTGAAAAATGGCAAAATAATTCCAAGAGCAGAAAATCTGAAAAAAAATTGCAATTCTACAATTGTTTTGGGATACTTTATCTACCATGTTAACTATATGGTAAAACTGATGTGTCAGTGTGATGTCGCAGGTTGGTATGAGTTCGTAGAGACCAAATATGTACAGGATTACTTTTATCTAAGGGAATAACAACATTTCAAAAGTTTGTCCGAACAAAGTGGCACACTCTTTGTGCCCTTTTACAAAACCCATAGCGTTCTATTTTTTTACATCTGGGGCTCAGTGATGGCTTATTTTTTTGTGCCTCAAGCTGACATTTTTAATGGTACCACTTTTGCGCTGATTCTACATTTTGATCGCCTGTTATTACATTCTGCGCAAAATTTGCAGCAACCAAAAAACTTAATTTTGGCGTTTGGAATTTTTTTGCCACTACGCTGTTTACTGATCAGATTAATTGATTTTATATTGTGATAGATCAGGCATCTATGAATGTAACGATACCTAATATGTGTATATTTTTTATTTTTTTAACCCTTCAATGGGGTGAATGGGGGATGATTTACACTTTGTTTTTTTTATTTTAATTTTTTAAAACTTTTTTTAAACTCTTTTTTATTTTATTAATCTCCCTAGGGGGAATAATGTTCAGCAGTCTGATCATTTGTTCATTTCTGTAGATTACAGCGGCACAGCTCTGATCTGCTGAAATGTTGCTTTCCTCTTACAGCCAGCTCTCTGCCGGTAGTAATAGGAAGTGAGTCATATAGGAGTCATAACATGACCCTGTTCTACCAAGGCAACCATCAGCTCCATGTGATCATGTCACATGACTTCCAATGGCGGCAGGTGAATGTGAGCTTACCGCGGCAGGCATTTACATTGCGCTTTCACAGTTTAACAGAGCAATCTAAGTCATTAAGAGGCGCAAGTGGATCGTGAATCCACCCGCACCTGAAAGCTGCACATTTCAGCTGTTCAAATCAGCTGACGTGCAGGATTTACTGCTGGGCAGCGCAGCTGTCGGCGGTGATAACCCTTACACGATCCATGACATACAGTGCTGGCCAAAAGTATTGACACCCCTGCAATTCTGTCAGATAATATTCAGTTTCTTTTTGAAAATGATTGCAATCACAAATTCTTTGGTATTATTATCTTCATTTAATTTGTCTTGAATGAAAAAAATAATAATTTGTCATAAAGCCAAATTGGATATAATTTCACACCAAACATAAAAAAGGGCGTGGACAAACGTATTGGCACTGTTTGAAAAATCATGTGATGCTTCTCTAATTTGTGTAATTAACAGCACCTGTAACTTACCTGTGGCACCTAGCAAGTGTTGGCAATAACTAAATTACACTTGCAGCCAGTTGACATTGATTAAAGTTGACTCAACCTCTGTCCTGTGTCCTTGTGTGTACCACATTGAGCATGGAGAAAATAAAGAAGACCAAGGAACTGTCTGAGGACTTGAGAATCCAAATTGTGACGAACCATGAGCAATGTCAAGGCTACAAGTCCATCTCCAAAGACCTGAAAGTTCCTGTGTCTATGGTGCGCAGTGTCATCAAGAAGTTTAAAGTCCATGGCACTGTGGCTAACCTCCCTAGATGTGGAAAGAAAAGAAAAATTGACGAGAGATTTCAACGCAAGATTGTGCGGATGGTGGATAAAGAACCTCAACTAACATCCAAACAAGTTCAAGCTGCCCTGCAGTCCGAGGGTAAAACAGTGTCAACCCGTGCTATCCATCGGTGTCTGAATGAAAAGGGACTGTATTGTAGGATACCCAGGAAGACCTCACTTCTTACCACAAGACATAAAAAAGCCAGGCTGGAATTTGCCAAAACTTACCAGAGAAAGCCTTAAACGTTTTGGAAGAATGTTCTCTGATCAGATGAGACAAAAGTAGAGCTTTTTGGGAAAAGCCATCAACATAGAGTTCACAGGGAAAAAAAAAGAGGCATTCAAAGAAAAGAACACGGTCCCTACAGTCAAACATGGTGGAGGTTCCCTGATGTTTTGGGGTTGCTTTGCTGCCTCTGGCACTTGACTGCTTGACCATGTGCATGGCATTATAAAGTCTGAAGACTACCAACAAATTTTGCAGCATAATGTAGGGCCCAGTGTGAGAAAGCTGGGTCTTCCTCAGAGGTCATGGGTCTTCCAGCAGGACAATGACCCAAAACACACTTCAAAAAGCACTAGAAAATGGTTTGATAGAAAGCACTGGAGACTACTAAAGTGGCCAGCAATGAGTCCAGACCTGAATCCCATAGAAAACCTGTGGAGAGATCTCAAAATGGCAGTTTGGAGAAGGCACCCTTCAAATATCAGGGACCTGAAGCAGTTTGCCAAAGAAGAATGGTCTAAAATTCCAGCAGAGCATTGTAAGAAACTCATTGATGGTTACCGGAAGCGGTTGTTTACAGTTATTTTGGTTAAAGGTTGTGCAACCAAGTATTAGGCTAAGGGTGCCAATTCTTTTGTCTGGCCCATTTTTGGAGTTTTGTGTGAAAGGATCATTGATTTGATTTTTGTTTCATTCCCTTTTGTGTTTTTTCATTGCAAGCAAAATAAATGAAGATAATAATACCAAAGAATTTGTGATTGCAATCATTTTCAAGAAGAAACTGATATTATCTAACAGAATTGCAGGGGTACCAATACTTTTGCGCAGCACTCTACCCAGTATGTTGTATCATGAAGAGGTTAAAGTACTGTAGACATATAAAAAAAACTTAAATATGGTATCAATGTGATCAAACTGACCAAAAGAATAAAGTTTTCTTATGAGTTATTCCACACAGTAAATGGCATGAAAAATATAATAAACAAATATTTATGAATTTCATTTTTTTGTTCCTTTTGCCTCACAAAAAAAGTGATCAAAAAGTGTTCTGTACTTCCAAATGGTATTAATAAATACTTCAACTTTGGCCTCAGAAAATTAGCCCCCACTTGGCTCCTTCAGTGAAAAAATAAAAAAGCTATAGCTATCAGAATATGGTGATATAATAACAAGTATATCTTTATAAATCAGATTTTTCAGTGTGCAAAAATAGAAAAGCATAAATATTCTGTATAATTACAATATCACTGTGATTAAACCGATTCAAATAAATAAATTGCTGCACTTTGAATAGCGTAAAATAATTAAAAACAATCCACAATTGCTGTTTAATTGTTATTTTCTTTCCAAAAATCCCATTATAAAAAAACTATTTAAAAATGTTATGCACCCCAAATGACACTACAGAGACTTCAACTAATCCAACAAAAAAGACCCTTCTCAGATCAACAGAAAAATAGAGAT
Organism: Anomaloglossus baeobatrachus; assembly: GCF_048569485.1. Classification (NCBI taxonomy): domain Eukaryota; kingdom Metazoa; phylum Chordata; class Amphibia; order Anura; family Aromobatidae; genus Anomaloglossus; species Anomaloglossus baeobatrachus. The sequence continues at coordinate 581,614,097 of NC_134354.1, read as the reverse complement.
TTTTCAATGTTAGTAGTAGTTCAAAGCCTTTGGAAAAGAGACATTCTGAAACTCCAAAACACCAATACTGTAAAATCAACTTTCAGAAAGCCAGATGCCCCTTCCCTTTCTGAGATCTGCAGTGTGCCCAATACACAATTAACGTCAACATGTATGGCATTGCTGCAGATGGGAGAATGAACTTAATGGGATAGTCTGGGTCTAATTGAAGACATACACACATGGTTAAAATTGTTGGTACCCCTCGTTTAATGAAAGAAAAACCCACAATGGTCACAGAAATAACTTGAATCTGACAAAAGTAATAATAAAAAAATCTATGAAAATGAACAAATGAAAGTCAAACATTGCTTTTCAAACCATGCTTCCACAGAAATTTTGAAAAAAAACAACTCATGAAATAGGCCTGCACAGAAGGTATGGTACCCCTGAAAATAATGTGACAAAAGGGATAGGTTAAATCAAGGTGTGTTAGCAATACAGGTGTCTACAATTTTGTAATCAGTCAGTGGGCCTGTATATAGAGCTACATATTTTCACTATGATGTTTGGTGACATGGTGTGTACCACACTCAACATGGACCAGTGGAAGCGAAGGAAAGAGTTGTCTCAGGAGATTAGAAAGAAAATTATAGCCAAGCGTGTTAAAGGTAAAGGTTATAAGACCATTTCCAAGCAGCTTGATTTCCTGTGACTACAGTTGTAGATATTATTTAGAAAGTTAATATCCATGGGACTAAAGCCAACATCCCTGTATGTGGCTGCAGGAGGAAAATCGATGACAAATGAAAGAGATGGATAATATGAATGGTAACAAAAGAGCCCAGAAAAACTTCGAAAGAGATTAAAGTTGAACTTCAAGCTCAGGAAACATCAGTGTCAGATCGCACCATCGATCATTGTTTGAGCCAAAGTGGACTTCATGGGAGACGACCAAGGAGGATACCATTGTTTAAAAAAAATCATTAAAAATCCAGACTGGAATTTTTCAAACTACATGTTAACAAGCCACAAAGATTCTGGGAGAATGTCCTATGGACACATGAGACAAAAATGGAACTTTTTTGGAAGGCACATCAGCTCTATATTCATTGAGGGAAAAATGAAGAATATCAAGATAAGAACACTGTCCCTATTGTGAAACATGGAGAAGGCTCTGTTATGTTCTGGGGCTGCTTTGCTGCATCTGGCACAGTGTGTCTTGAATTTGTGCAGGGTACAATAAAATATCAAGACTATCAAGGGATTCTAGAGAGAAATGTGCTGCTCAGTGTCAGAAAGCTTGGTCTCAGTCGCAGGTCATGGGTCTTGCAACAGGATAATGACCAAAAACACACAGCTAAAAACACCCAAAAATGGCTAAGAGGAAAACACTAGACTATTCTGAAGTGGCCTTCTATGAGCTCTGACCTAAATCTTATTGAGCATCTTTGGAAAGAGCTGAAACATGCCGTCTGGAAAAGGCAACCTTCAAACATGAGACAACTGGAGCAGTTTTCTCTTGAGGAACTGCCAAAATACCTGTCGAGAGGTTCAGAAGTCTCATTGACAGTAACAGGAATCGTTTGATTGCAGTGATTGCCTCAAAAGGCTGTGCAACAAAATATTAAGTTAAGGGTACCATAATTTCTGTCCAGGCCTGTTTCATGAGTTTTATTTAATTAAAAAGTCTGTGGAAGCATGAGTGAAAAGCAATGTCTGATTTTCATTTGTTCATTTGCATAGATTTTTTATATATTATTACTGTTGTCAGATTCGAGTTATTTCTGTGACCATTGTGGGTTTCTCGTTAATTAAACGAGGGCTACCAACAATTCTGACCACGTGTGTATCTGCTGGATAATATGAGCTCATGATGAGATTCATTCTTAATTCATTCTTAGTTGTAGCAGACTAAACTTTCTTGTTTACATAAGCTTTACTCTAACATATTGCTTTTTTGTGTTTGTAACACTGTGTTCACACATCCTGACAGCGTACACACATAGAATGACTGCAGAGTGGTCCCCATGGGTGGATATCCCTGTTAATGGAGAAAAAAATTAATCATGCCACTGTTTTGTATTAAAAAAACACATTAGAAGGGACATTGTTGTTACTGTTATACATTATTTTTTATTAATTTTATAGGAAGAAAATATTCTGATTTTGTAGAGATTGTTTTAGTCCGCATAAAAATTTTTTTTACTTGAAATTAATAAATTTGAAGTTTTTTTTAAAGAAATGGTGCTGGATGTTTCCCTCCCCTCCTCCTTTCCAATGATTGTGACAGCTGTGGACGCCAATTACAGATACCGTACACCGACCCAAGTGGAACCTAGACACAGAGACTGGTGAGCTGGATATATTGTATTTTTGTTATTGTCTCTGCCTCTGCTGTTACTTCTGGGCCTGCTTATTATGCTCATTGCATATTCACTGCGCACACCGTGGACCCGGAAGTAATAGCATCTCAGGAGACAGCAGCGCTGGGGACAGGTAAGTATACCAGCTCATGGTGTCCGTGTGCTATTCGGATGTCACACGGATAGCACAGGGACAGCACTCGTAAAACTCACACACATTAACACTTCCAACATGGACAGTGCAAAACATTCATGTTTTGCACTGATTTGAGAAGAAGGCCTAAAGAAGTAAATGGGAGAGATAGGATCTTCTGTTGTATCCCAAATTCCAGTCTTCCTTGAATAGTGTGCCACTGTAGGAAAATAAGTGCAGAGAGACAAAAGGCCTAAAAACTGTGACCTTGAAAGCCTCTATAGAAAGGATCATTGAAAAGTCCTATGGAGTGATTATTTTTCATTGGCACTAATTTCTCCAAATATTTCAAGATATGAAACTCCCCAGAAAATATAATGTCATATTACACTATTGAGCTAATTATTAGGTAAGGTTAACATTTCTGTAGGTATAATAACAGTACCAACAGAGTAGTAGGCATGACAAATAACTCATACAAACATTAAATGCAATTAAATTCAAATGACTCAATTACCATTAATTAGTAAATCGTTAATAAAATGGTATCATTTAACACTGATAGCATGTATTAAATCCCCAGTGAGAATGTTAGTGTCATGCTGTATGCTTTGGGTTAAATCTTTAGACAAAGAATACACTGATTACAAGAGCACTTGAAAATGAGTATGAGAAAGAAGGCAAATTCAAATCTTTTCATAACAGGAAACAAAAAAAATACATATTTTTCAAAGGCTGAATGAGAGATCTTTAGTAAATCAACTGCTTTAAAATTAGAGGAAACCAGAACTAATCACCAGACTTTGATACAAAGGTTGTTCACATTTAAAGGTTGCCTTCATAATTTGGCATTTTACTTCATTTGCCTTCTCATCTGCCTATTAAACCTGCTGGATTTTATTAAATAAATATAAATTAAATAAATAAAAAATAATACTAAATATGCTCATTTATAATCTCGCAATTCCTAGCACTGAACAGGATTCTTACTAATGATGTATAATAAAACCAAGTCCTAATAGTCCTAATTTGGCAATTTAATATGTTTCAATTATAAAGTCTTTTCTCATTCATATGCTTATTTGCCTCCTACATAGATTTTCCTTTATTGTCAGCAGCACATCCCTTGTTTACACAAAGATGTGTTATCTACAAATGATCATTCGGGGAACATAAAAAATATGCGAACAATGACAATCACAGGGTTCCCTAGTCTGGACTCATAGGCAAAAAGACATATTTTCAAGAAATGAAATTTGTTTACAACATTTTGTCTAATTGGAATATTAATTAACACCTTCAATATGATTGCCATCATTTATGATCCAAACGTTGATGCATTTTGCAAGGTACACGTGAACTTGATGCAATAAATTGATATTGCCAACAATTTTAGCACATTTACTCTTTATGTGTTCACTCAAGTGTGTTACATCTGTTATTTTTATTGTGTATACCCTCTTCTTTAGTGTATCCATGAAAAGCACAGTCATCATTGAAACAAATGTTTACATCCAATTTATTGGAAAACCATTCACAAAAATTCTTGTTAATTACATTTCTTATGTGTCCATATATTTGGAACACCTTGAATAAGTTTATCATTTACAATTCAACAGCTGGACATGGCCAATGACTGATCATCTCTCCCCATAAAAGCTCTTTTACACTAGATATCAGACTGCTAAAATACAGTAAGTAGAAGAAAACCTTGTCCGCATTGTGTCTATCACTATTCAGAATTTTCTGCAGATCATCTAACTTAACTTTTTTAAATTGTGTCTTGATCCCTGATTTTTAATGTGACAGATGGCTTAGAGGTAGGTCTTAGTAAGTGTATATGGCTTAGACTTTAATGTCTACATTTCTATTTATCTAGCATGTTGCTATATTTTTTTGTCATTTATAAAACTTTTTTGTCTCTCCTTATTGGTACAGGGGGGATTTTATCTCTAAAATAAATTTACCTCTGAAAGCAAAACCATCTGCTTAAGTCAGTCATATACCTCCGCCACAGTAACATGTGGCAACCGAATCATTATGACTGGCATTATGCACTCCCGTCTTAATGATTGAGATTACTGGAGTAGGATGAACCTAATTCATTAAAATCACTCACCACTTAACTAGGTAAATCACTTAAATGGCATGCACCAATGCCAGAAATGTACTCCAGCCCAGCCATGGAGTACATTTCTGAAATAAGTTAAGCCACTAAAATGGTATAACTTTTCATGAATGTGATGGGCTGGCAAAGCCACATGCTTTGCTCATGTTCCAACTTTTATAGAAGGAGCCAGCTGCGATTGGCGGGTAAATACCGAAAGTTGTAATATTTTAGCACAATATGTGAGTTGCACAAAAATATTGATACTTAAGGTACTTTACAGAAATGACTTAAAATAACTAAATATAATCCCCAAATATTAAATAAATCACTAAAAAAGGATAACCCATAATGCATAACCTTAACTAATAAAAAAAGTTTTAGAAATAAACCATATAATAAAATATTATCTATTTATTAGTTTCATATTAAAAACGGACAAAAAAGGTTTCTCCAAAAGTGAGCTGAAAAATCAGGATTGATCCCACCTACTAATATGTACAGGAATAACAACAAATGGGACAGGTTGGAGAGGGATAAAGCAGGCCCTGTCAGTATCTTTGCAATAGAAATTAAATGAATGGTATAGACAATGCACAAATGCTTATGTTCTTATCCCTTGATGCAATAGACTTGTAGAGCCCCAAATAACATTGTTCAATTCTTGGCATTATTAAATCAGAAAAGTACAAAGATAGTTATCCTCTGAGGCTAATAATTGGTAGAGAATTTACCATCAATATGATAGAGTTAATCTCTGTTAGATGGAAAAATGTTAAAAATGTAGAAAATTATCAGGGTAATAGTATAGATAGCTATATTAGACCATCATGGAATGCAAAATTAAATTAGTGCATGAGTGAATAAAGTGAAATGCGGACAGAAAACTAAAAAGATAGCGGCAGCTAAACCTTAAAAATTAGCACCAATAACAGCCCCCTTAATGGAGCAGATGGTTAAAAAGCAGGTCTCCAAATAGGTGATCAGTAAAACATGTGCACTTGTGGTGGAACAGCATAGAATACCATACACTAAATAGTGAAAGTAAAAAACTCACCCCGAGTTGTTGGCACAAAAAGACAGCTTGTAGACCCAGCATGGAAGTGCCATATAAGATCAACATGGTTAAGTTGTTAGTGCCATGCAGGTGTAACTTTACTCCAGGCATAGATGTCCGCCTCAGGCATCAGCATTCTCAGCTGATCGGCAAAGTGTAGGGTGTGGTGCTGAGGGTGATGTCACATGGAGTACTGGAGCCCCCAAAGCTTAGAATCCAACCTATGCATTTCAGAGCTACATGGGGTCCTTCATCAGGGAAATGTAATTAATTCTGACCCTGCAAACTCTGAAAAAAATACATGTTCCCTGCCTACCCAAGGAGTTTGGTACCATAAAAATATTCATGTGGCAGTATGTGGCGCCCCCACTCAATGCAGGCTGTCACTAACTGTTTAGTCCTCACTGGCTCTGATTCAAAGCATGATCATATAGCTATACATTCAATTTAGAGGAATAGATCACACTTATCTAACATGTGTTGCAATTTTTCATGAGCTGAGCTCAAAGTTCTAATACTTTTGCTTTGTACTCAAAAGGCCTTTTTCACTCAAATTTTGTTTTCAACTTTGTCTAAATCAGTGTTAATGATCATTTGCCCTTTTCTGATATAATCCATCCACCTTACAGGAGTGGCATATCAAAAGGCTGATGAGACAGCATAATTATTAAACAGGTGTGCATTTGGCTGACCACAATAAAAGACCATTCTAAAATGTGCAATTTTATCATACAGCACAATGTCAAAGATGTTGCAAGTTTTGAATTTCTACCAGAGCTGCTGCCCAAGAAATGAATGTTCATTTTTCTACTATAAGCCACCAGAAAGGCGTTTCAGAGCTTTTGGCAATACGTCATCCAACCTCGCAACTTAAGACCACGTGTATTACCATATAAGCTCAGGACCTCCACATCCAGCATCTTAACCTCCAAAAAGATCTGAAAACAGTCACAGTCTAAGACCAGACAGCTGCTGCAATCATCAGTTTGCATAACCAAATAATTTCAGCATAAACTGACAAAAACCATCTAAGGAAGCTCATCTGCATGCTCATTATCATCATCGAGGTCTCCATCTGACTGTAGGTTATCATCACAACCGACTTAAGTGGACAAATGCTTATATTTGATGGTGTCTGGCATGTTGGAAAGGTGTTCTCTTCATGGATGAATCCTGGTTCTCACTGCACAGGGTAGATGACAGACTGCAAATGGTGGTCACACCAATTACTGACTGGTTTTCAGACCCCCCTGGACTCCCTCAATACTGGAAAAACTGTACATTTTAGAGTGGCCTTTTATTGTTGCCAGCCTAAGGCACACCTGTGCAATAATCATGCTGTCTAATCAGTATAGTGATATGCCAGGAATTGTAATGTGGATGGATTATCTTGGCTAGAGTTGAGCGCGGTTCGTGGTTCTCCAGTTCTAGGCTCGAGTGATTTTTGGGCTGTTCGAGATCGAACTAGAACTCGAGCTTTTTGCTAAAAGCTCGATAGTTCTAGATACGTTCGAGAACGGTTCTAGCAGCAAAAAGCAGGGCTTTTTACAGCTACAGTGAGCAGGAGCCATCGCTGGCAGCCTGCCACAAGCTGGTAACCAAGATAAACATCGGGTATCCAAGCAAAGCGCTTTGGTTAGTAACCCGATGTTTATCTTAGTTACGTGCAGGAAGCCCACACTTTCCCGCTCAGCTCGCTCCACCCCCTCCTGCCCGCGGCATGTACACATAAATACACATACACAAACACACACACACACACACATCCACCCCCCCGCCCGCCCGCCCGCCCGCTCGCTCGCTCGCTCGGCTTACCTGCGGTGATGAAGTCCCGCCATCCCGACCTCAGCGCTGTCACTGTCCTCCATGGCCGCCGCTTGTCACATCACCTATCGCTTCCGACCCGAGACTGACACTGGCGGTGACGTCACGGACCTCTCGCGATACTTGATGTGAAGGCGCCGGTCATTGACCTCAGTGACAGGGGCTGTCAGTGTGCTGGAGATCAGCGCAGGTAATGTACCTCACTGACAGCAGCACTTGTCACCCCCCTGCAGTGACCTGGGCTGACCCATTGATGTTAGCTCAGGTCACTGCACTGCTCTCCCAGCCAATGGGGAACATCCTGCTCTTCATTGACTGGGACAGTGTGCATCGTCATGGCAACCCCTTGGATTACACCAGACCTGGATTTGTTTTTCAATCTAATAAATTGGTTAAAGAGGGAATGTTTTGGGGAGTGTTTTTTCAAATAAAAATGTGTTTGTCGTGTATTTTTTTTTTATTACTGACTGGGTTGGTGATGTCGGGTGCCCTCAGTTTTGGATTACCAGCCAAGGTGAGGTTGCCAGCTGTGGTCTGCAGGCTGCAGCCGTCTGCTTTACCCTAGCTGGCTACAAAACTAGGGGGAACCCTATGTCATTTTTTTTTCATTTTTTTGGCTAAATACAAAGCTAAGCACCCCTTAGTGCCACATGAAAGGTACCAAAGGGTGTTCCACTTTTTCTCCATTTTTTTCTCCACTTTCTCTCCACTTTTTCTCCACTTTTTCTCCATTTTTTTCTCCACTTATTCTCCACTTTTTCTCCTCTTATTCTCCACTTCTTCTCCACTTTTTCTCCACTTTTTCTCCTCTTATTCTCCACTTTTTCTCCACTTTTTCTCCACTTTTTCTCCATTTTTTTCTCCACTTTCTCCACTTTTTCTCCACTTTTTTCTCCACTTTTTCTCCTCTTATGCTCCACTTTTTCTCCTCTTAATCTCCACTTTTTCTCCACTTTTTCTCCACTTTTTCTCCTCTTATGCTCCACTTTTTCTCCACTTTTTCTCCACTTTTTCTCCACTTTTTCTCCTCTTAATCTCCACTTTTTCTCCTCTTATGCTCCACTTTTTCCCCACTTTTTCTCCACTTTTTCTCCACGTTTTCTCCACTTTTTTCTCCACTTTTTCTCCTCTTATGCTCCACTTTTTCTCCACTTTTTCTCCACTTTTTCTCCACTTTTTCTCCACGTTTTCTCCACGTTTTCTCCACTTTTTTCTCCACTTTTTCTCCACTTTTTCTCCACTTTTTCTCCTCTTAATCTCCACTTTTTCTCCTCTTATGCTCCACTTTTTCCCCACTTTTTCTCCACTTTTTCTCCACGTTTTCTCCACTTTTTTCTCCACTTTTTCTCCTCTTATGCTCCACTTTTTCTCCACTTTTTCTCCACTTTTTCTCCACTTTTTCTCCACGTTTTCTCCACGTTTTCTCCACTTTTTTCTCCACTTTTTCTCCTCTTATGCTCCACTTTTTCTCCACTTTTTCTCCACTTTTTCTCCTCTTAATCTCCACTTTTTCTCCACTTTTTCTCCACTTTTTCTCCACTTTTTCTCCACTTTTTCTCCACTTTTTTCTCCACTTTTTCTCCACTTTTTCTCCTCTTATGCTCCACTTTTTCTCCACTTTTTCTCCACTTTTTCTCCTCTTATGCTCCACTTTTTCTCCACTTTTTCTCCACTTTTTCTCCTCTTATGCTCCACTTTTTCTCCACTTTTTCTCCACTTTTTCTCCTCTTATGCTCCACTTTTTCTCCACTTTTTCTCCACTTTTTCTCCATTTTTTTCTCCACTTATTCTCCACTTTTTCTCCTCTTATTCTCCACTTTTTCTCCACTTTTTCTCCACTTTTTCTCCTCTTATTCTCCACTTTTTCTCCACTTTTTCTCCACTTTTTCTTCATTTTTTTCTCCACTTTCTTCACTTTTTCTCCACTTTTTTCTCCACTTTTTCTCCTGTTATGCTCCACTTTTTCTCCTCTTAATCTCCACTTTTTCTCCACTTTTTCTCCACTTTTTCTCCACTTTTTTCTCCACTTTTTCTCCTCTTATGCTCCACTTTTTCTCCACTTTTTCTCCAATTTTTCTCCACTTTTTCTCCACTTTTTCTCCTCTTAATCTCCACTTTTTCTCCTCTTATGCTCCACTTTTTCTCCACTTTTTCTCCACTTTTTCTCCACGTTTTCTCCACTTTTTTCTCCACTTTTTCTCCTCTTATGCTCCACTTTTTCTCCACTTTTTCTCCACTTTTTCTCCACGTTTTCTCCACGTTTTCTCCACTTTTTTCTCCACTTTTTCTCCTCTTATGCTCCACTTTTTCTCCACTTTTTCTCCACTTTTTCTCCTCTTAATCTCCACTTTTTCTCCACTTTTTCTCCACTTTTTCTCCACTTTTTCTCCACTTTTTCTCCACATTTTTCTCCACTTTTTCTCCACTTTTTCTCCTCTTATGCTCCACTTTTTCTCCACTTTTTCTCCACTTTTTCTCCACGTTTTCTCCACGTTTTCTCCACTTTTTTCTCCACTTTTTCTCCTCTTATGCTCCACTTTTTCTCCACTTTTTCTCCACTTTTTCTCCTCTTAATCTCCACTTTTTCTCCACTTTTTCTCCACTTTTTCTCCACTTTTTTCTCCACTTTTTCTCCACTTTTTCTCCTCTTATGCTCCACTTTTTCTCCACTTTTTCTCCACTTTTTCTCCACTTTTTCTCCTCTTATGCTCCACTTTTTCTCCACTTTTTCTCCTCTTATGCTCCACTTTTTCTCCACTTTTTCTCCACTTTTTTCTCCACTTTTTCTCCTCTTATGCTCCACTTTTTCTCCACTTTTTCTCCACTTTTTCTCCACTTTTTCTCCTCTTATGCTCCACTTTTTCTCCACTTTTTCTCCACTTTTTCTCCACATTTTCTCCTCTTAATCTCCACTTTTTCTCCTCTGATGCTCCACTTTTTCTCCACTTTTTCTCCACTTTTTCTCCACTTTTTCTCCACTTTTTCTCCTCTTATGCTCCACTTTTTCTCCACTTTTTCTCCACTTTTTTCTCCACTTTTTCTCCTCTTATGCTCCACTTTTTCTCCACTCTTTCTCCACTTATGCTCCACTTTTTCTCCACTTTTTCTCCACTTTTTCTCCACTTATGCTCCACTTTTTCTCCACTTTTTCTCCACTTTTTTCTCCACTTTTTCTCCTCTTAATCTCCACTTTTTCTCCACTTTTTCTCCACTTTTTCTCCACTTTTTCTCCACTTTTTTCTCCACTTTTTCTCCACTTTTTCTCCTCTTATGTTCCACTTATTCTCCACTATTTCTCCACTTTTTCTCCACTTTTTTCTCCACTTTTTCTCCACTTTTTCTCCTCTTATGTTCCACTTATTCTCCACTTTTTCTCCACTTTTTCTCTACTTTTTCTATGGTCGGTCTACCCATTAGCTCTGCCATGCATAGTGTAGCTCTACACCTACTGCACATGTTACTTTATGATTGACATCTCTTTCGTACCAGAGCTGTCTAAGTCTACTCTGACCCCATATTTGTCATTACTATATTGTCCTTGTACTGCATTATGACATTTGTATCATGTGTTTCATTTCTTGCTGTGTTGCAATTTTTTTGCTGCATCCCAATTGTACCTCTACATTGTTCGAGTTTATGTTATTGTTCTCTCACTCTTATGTGATACTGATTATTGTCATTTTTCATGATTACATGCAGATAAGTCCAATCTGACGAAGGCTCAGGCCGAAACGTCATTTGTAACTTGTTTTGGACAAAAACATATATGCTTATGAAAAAAAAATTTTCTTAATACGGACCAATAAAGAGTGATTTTGCATTACTATCCGTTGTGACTTACTGACTTAGTCTGGGAGATATAGAGTGCCGAGGTTACTCACTAATTTTATCTATTATTACCTCTGAGCACCTATATACCAGTGAGCAGAGCTTCCTCTACAGTAGTTCTCCTGATTAGGCATGCCCTTACCTCATGAGCAGGGCATTGCAGCTTTGGTAGCAACCATTACGACATGGACTCTGCTGCTGTGGACCCGGGGAGAGTGAGTGCAGATTCATTGCACCCACACTCCTCACATGAAGGGTCCGCACTCCTAGAAAATGGGGGATACGTTCCCTGAGTGTCTCCCCCCCATATTCTAGACGGTCCAGAGTCGTCGTGGGACCCCTTTATTTTTTTTCTTACAATAAATTGGTGAAAGAGTAAATGTTTTGGGGACTGTTTTTTCAAAAGAATTTCTTTTGTCGATTTTTTGTTTTTGTTAGTACTGACAGTTTATGATGTTGGGTATCTAATAGACGCCATGATATCACAAACTGCTGGGCTTGATCTCAGGTGACTTTACAGCTAGTATCAACCCGATTTATTACCCCGTTTGCCACTGCACCAGGGCACGGGATGAGCTGGGGTGAAGCGCCAGGATTGGCGCATCTAGTGGATGCGCCACGTCTGGGGTGCCTGCGGCCTGCTATTTTTAGGCTGTGAAGGCCCAATAGCTATGGACCTTCCCACCCTGAGAATACCAGACCACAGCTGTCCGCTTTACCTTGGCTGGTGATCCAATTTGGGGGGTCCCCTACTTTTATTGTGTAATTATTAATATTTATAAAATAATTATAAAAAAGTGCCTGAGGGGACCTCCACATTGGATCCCCAACCACGGTAAAGCTGCCAGCTGTGGTTTTCAGGCTACAGCCGTCTGCTTTACCCTAGCTGGCTATCAAAAATGGGGGGACCCAACGTAATTTTTTTTTTTTAACTATTTTTTAAATAGAAAAAATTAATGGGCTTCCCTGTATTTTGATTGCCAACCAAGGTAACGGCAGGCAGATGGGGGTGGCAACCCATAGCTGTCTGCTTTATCTGCGCTGAGAATCAAAAATACCGCGGAGCGCTACGTCATTTTTTTAAAGATTTATTTTTACAGCACTGTGATGTCCAGCAATCAAAATACAGGGAAGCCCATTTTATTTTTAGTTATTTAAATAAATAATTAAAAAAAATATATGTTAGCTCCCACTGCATTTTTTGTATTGCTAGCTAAGGGTAATCCAAGCAGCTACTGGCTGCTAACCCCCACTGCTTGGTGTTACCTTCACTGGCAATGGAAAATCCAGGGAAGCATTTTTTTTTTTTTTTGCCAAAAAGCTACAAAAAAAGGACGTGAGCTTCGCCATATTTTTGTATGCTAGCCAGGTATAGCAGGCAGGTGCTGGAAGAGTTGGATACAGCGCCAGAAGATGGCGCTTCTATGAAAATGCCATTTTCTGAGGTGGCTGCAGACTGCAATTCGCAGCAGTGGGGCCCAGAAAGCTCAGGCCAACCGGTGGTGCGGATTCCAATCCCAGCTGCCTAGTTGTACCTGGCTGGACACAAAAATGGGGCAAAGCCTACGTCATTTGTTTTCTAATTATTTCATGAAATTCATGAAATAATAAAAAAAGGGCTTCCCTTTATTTTTGGTTCCCAGCCGGGTACAAATAGGCAACTTGGGGACAGCCGAACCTGCCTGCTGTACCTGGCTAGCATACAAAAATATGGCGAAGCCACATAATTTTTTCAGGGGGCAAAAAACTTCTGCATACAGTCCTGGATGGAGTATGCTGAGCCTTGTAGTTCTGCAGCTGCTGTCTGTCTGTATGGAGAAGAGCAGACAGCAGCTGCAGAACTACAAGGCTCAGCATACTCCATCCAGGACTGTATGCAGAAGCTTTTTGCCCACCAAAAAAATGACGTGGGCTTCGCCATATTTTTGTATGCTAGCCAGGTACAGCTGGCAGCCACGGGCTGCCTCCAACCCCCAGTTGCCTATTTGTACCCGGCTGGGAACCAAAAATATAGGGAAGCCCGTTTTTTTTAATTATTTCACTTATTTCATGAAATAATTAAAAAACAAATGACGTGGGCTTCGCCCTATTTTTGTGTCCAGCCGGGTACAACTAGGCAGCTGGGGATTGGAATCCGCAGCACAGGTTAGCCCGAGGTTTGTGGGCGCCTCTGCTGCGGATTTCAGTCCGCAGCCGTCCCAGAAAATGGCGCTCTCATAGAAGCGCCATCATCTGGCGCTGTATCCAACTCTTCCAACAGCCCTGGAGCCGGGTGGCTTGTTGGGTAATCATGAGTTAATACTGGCTTTGTTTTACCAGCCAGTATTAAGCCAGAGATTCTTAATGTCAGGCACGTTTGACCCGGCCATTAAGAATCTCCAATAAAGGGTTAAAAAAAGACACCACACAGAGAAAAAATACTTTAATAGAAATAAATACACAGACACATTAGAGACTCCATCTTTATTACCCCTGTCAGCCCTCCACGATCCTGCTCTTCTGTCTTCTTTCTTTCTAGTGTAGTAGTAGTGACGATTGTAGTGAGGGGCATCACTTGGGGCTGGGGAACCTCCATCCTAACTACAATGCTCACTACAATCGGGAAGCAGCGTGCAGCCTTCACTCCGTGAGTGATCACTGCTGGCTGCTAGCGGTAACGCTGACAGACGCGTTACCATAGCAACGGTGCTCCCGGAGCCGCGGTTAGCGGTGACGTCACCGCTAACTGCGTTGCTATGGCAACGGTGATCTCCGTTAATGACCGGCTGTGTCAGCCGGTCCCTAACGGAACGGGGAGTCGACCGTGTGCTAGAGCATGTCGCCGGTACACGGCGATACACATATGTGCACCGTGTACCGGAGAGATGCACTCGCAGGTCCTACATGACGTGTCATAGTCATGTGACCAGTCTGTAGCCAATGAGATAATAGCCACGTGACTGGTCACATGGCTATTTTGACGTCACGATAGGTCCTGCTTCTCTGCTGGCAGTGCAGGTCACCGGGAGGATTCAGCGATCATCGGATGGAATAGCGGCAGGAGACAGAGTGCAGAAGGGATCGCGAGGACCGGTAAGTGTTATGGCAATGTTTATTAACTGTTTGTGTACATTTATAATGCATTTTTATGTGTTTGTGATTGCCTCCCATTATAGCCTATACGTTCGAGTTCGGTTCGTCGAACGTTCAGGACTATAAATTTCTCAATAGTAAATGTAAAAAAGAAATCAAGCAAGCAAAATTAGTTACAGAAGCAACAAAAATCAGCAAAAACATTAAAATAAACCCTCAACATGTTTATGAATACATCAGTGCCAAAAGGAATAAAAAGGATGGCATCACCCTATAAAAGATTATAACAGTATAATTATAGACGACAAAGAAAAGGCTGAGATATTAAACAGGCACTTTTCATCAGTGTTCACCAAGGAATTGACTGTTTCAGGGATCATTCAACAAGGCAAAAATAAAATTCCCTCTTATATAACTAATTTAACACAAGAAACAGATCACATGCGTCTAAGTAAATTAAACATTGACAAATCTGCAGGCCAGGTGACATTCATTTAGATGTAGAAGGAAATTAGCTTAGTAATTGACAGACAGCTGTAACTTATCTTCTTTGACTCTGTTGTAATTGGGTTGACACCTCAGGATTTGAAAATGGCTGACGTGTTACTGATATTTAAGAAAGGTAAGGGGGTGGATACATGAAACGACCATCCGGTAAGAGTGACATCAGTGGTGTGCAAGGTTTTTGAGGGCATTTTAAGAGATGACATGCAACAATAAAATAGAAAGAAAAATGTAATAACTGACAGAAAGCATGGATTCATGAAAGATAAGTTGTGTCTAACCAACATATTGGGTTTCTATGAGGAGGTAAGTGCAAAACTGGAAATTAGTAAGGCAGCTGATTTGATTTATTTAGACTTTGCAAAGGCATTTAATACTGTACCACATAGCAGTCTTATATTGTTCTAGAAGCAAGGACTAGGCAAAACTATAAGCAGATGGGTAATAAATTGGCTAAAAGATAGGAAGCAAAGAGTTATCATAAATGGTACATTCTCTAATTGGGCTATAGTCAGCAGGGCGGTACCATAGGAATCTGTGCTAGGTACTTTAAAGTTAGTTTGAAAACCTCAAAACAAGACTCCAAAATCTTCATCTCTTAAAGAATTCAAAACTCTAATTAGAAAGCATGTTCACTCTGTAATTGCTAAACAGGAATTAAAACAAATGTAAGAAAAAAATACATTTTTGTTTAACAAAATGTTTTTTGGCTCCAAAATCTTAATTTTCACAAGAGATAATAAGAAAAAGGGAACTGTATTACTTGTTCAATTTTACCTGGGTGTGCTGATAACTAATTTTATACCGTAAATTGTTTAACAAAATGTAAATTGAATAATTTTGGGGGTTTTTTTACTAACATTTTGCTTTAGCCTCACTAATTTTCATAAGAGATAAAAGTGTGTTAACCCAATTTCACAATTTCTTCTAAACAAAGCAACACCCCATATATGGTCAAAAAACTACTATTTGACCACATACCAACGCTTGGTAGGTGAGGTGCACGATTTGATTTTTGCATTGCAAAATTACTTTGAGAAAGATTGTGAACATCAGTCACATTTGCAACACCCCTGAAATGAAAAAGAAGCAGAAAACAATACAAATGACCACATTTTGGACGCTATAGCTACAGAAATTAATTTATCTCATGTAATGAGCATTTGGTAAGCAAAGATTTTATGACATTGGAAAGTGGAAAAAGGAAAAAATCCTTTTTTTTCCACTAACATGTTGATTTGAAGTATTTTTTTATTTGTACAGGAGTTAATAGGTGAAAATGGACTTTAATTTAATACACAAAGTCTTATGAATTTAGCGATATCCCTATGTGGTCATAAAGCACTGCTTTGGTACACGCCATGGTTTGACAAAGAAGGTGTGCTATTTGACTTTTGCTGTGCAGATGTTAATTTGTGAGCAGCTAAGGTGTAAGAACAATAGAAACGTTCTACTTGTGACCACACATTACATACAGTATTACAGCCTTCTGGAAAATGCTTAATTGGATGTAAAAAAAAGTTTGTTTAAAAGAACTGAAGTCCTCAGTAGTTGATACCTTTTAATAGCTAACTGAAAAGATGGTAATAATAGCAAGCTTTCCAGACTACTCAGGTCTCTTCATCAGGCATGGTATGCTACCATGGTATGATACTATGCCTGATGAAGAGACCTGAGTAGTCTCGAAAGCTTGCTATTATTACCATATTTTCAGTTAGCCATTAAAAGGTATAAACTACTGAGGACTCTCAGTTCTTTTAAACAAACTTTTTTTATCTCTACTGGCTAAAACGGTACAAAGATATATTTTACCTGTATCTAATTGGATGTAGTGACTTTTTTGACCCCCACAGGTGTTTTCCATAAATAAGCATGAGTTGATGTTGCAGATCAAAAATTGCAGATATGTCAGCTTTGTTTCCAATACATGTTACCCTGCTTGTACTTCTGGAGACATGCATCCCGTAAATTGTTAAGTGGTTCTTTTTGCTACAGTAGTGCTATATATGGGAAAGCTAACTGCAGTTTAAGCACACTTTGGGTCTCAGAAAAGGAGGAGGGGCATTTGGATTTAGGAGCACAAATTTCAAAGGAGTTTATTATTTTAAGAGGAGTCATGTCACTTTTTGAGACCAGTTAAGCTTCCACTAATGTAGAAACCCCCTAAAATATAGTTTCTGTCACATTTTAGCTCAAAAAAATGTATGTCAGCTATGCATTTGTGAATATCTGAAAAGACAGGACACTACTGGTAATTACCAGATGCTGTCTAAAGTAAATCCTTTTATCTTATTAAATGATTCCATCATGGGTTTTGTTTGAATTCCATTTTTTTGGAGCTGCTAGTTGGAAACTTCAACGTCTTACCATAGAACACAAGATAAATGTGAATAGAGCCTTACTGCAAATTTTGGGAGGCAGAATGAAAAAATCACTAGTAATTCAAGAAATTTTTTTTATTATTTATTAATTTTTTTATTTACTCCATTCACTATGCAGTATAAATAATAATGCAACTTTATTCTACGGGTCAATACAATTACAGCCATGCTGGATCTGTATTGTTTGTTCATGCTACTTTCACACACTAAAATTATTTTATACAAGAAAGGATAGTATTTTCATATTTTGCGAGCTACACATTTAATATTTTTCTGCAGACAGAGATGTACAGTATAAGGGCTATTTTTTGCAGAATTAGTTTAACTTTTTTTATAGCAATTTGGGGTGCATAGCATTGATCACTTTATATTCTGATTTTTGAGAAGCATAATTAACAAAAAACATAACAATTAAATAGTTTTTCTTTTTTTTAAGCCAGGTACCATGCAGAAAATTGCTAGAAAAATTGTATTCTTCGGGTCAGTATGATTGCAGAGATTCTAGATATATATTGTTTAACTTTATGATTTACACAATAAAAACTGTATTGTATATAAAAAAAAGTTATATATTGCCATATTCTAAAAGCTAGAACATTTCTATTTTATCTGCTGACGTAATTGGGTAAAGGCATGTTTTATGCAAAATGAGATGATGTTTTCAGTTATATACATCTTTTTATAGTAAAACTTTTTTATTACATTATATTCCACCTTTTGTGTGGCAGAAAAAGAAGAGAAAACATTTTTGCTACTGTGCTTATTGTAGGGGTTATATATTGTTAAAGTTTTAAAGATTATGCAGTGACAACAAATATGTGTACTTTTTTTGCTCACTTTATAGTTTTATGACTGCATTGAAACAGTTATTCTCATGTTTACTCTTGAGCAGCTCATAGCCCTC
Organism: Anomaloglossus baeobatrachus; assembly: GCF_048569485.1. Lineage (NCBI taxonomy): Eukaryota > Metazoa > Chordata > Amphibia > Anura > Aromobatidae > Anomaloglossus > Anomaloglossus baeobatrachus. The sequence continues at coordinate 581,595,942 of NC_134354.1, read as the reverse complement.
CTCCTTGTGTGACAATTCTGCTCAAGAGTAGAAGTGTAATATTAATAGGTGGATATCTTTAAGGGCTGGGACTGTTTTAATATTACAGGATTAATAAGAACAGTTCATCAGTAGGTGAAAGTGAGAGGGAGAAGTGAGCAGCTACCTGCTGTATCAAAGTCAATGAGCTGAAGAAAGCTGACTGTTACACAGAACCATAGCAAGGGGTTCAGCTCAGGGGGAGGGATGAAACATCTGAATGGGCCCCTAACCAGGTAACCGTGGTAAAAACTATAGTAGCACATCTTAATAGTGGGTGTGCAGGAACCTCAGCAGATGACCGCACTGTTACTGAAAAGAAATCTACACAAAGGCCAAAACCGATATTTCCGCCAAATGGTGACTATATAGTGGCAAATACGAGTCATGCAGAATATGCAAGCGATTACAGTACAGTTATAGTGACTTAGTGCTGATGTTCTTTCTGATGGTCGGTCATTTTTCCTGTCTGTTCCATCTGTCCCAGACCAACATGACAACTTCTCCAGGCACAACTTATCTGCATAGATTCCAGCAGACCCATCTAATTCTCACATCTCCAGCCCTGTCTTCATCTATCCTCGACCATCACAACCGCTTCCTCCTGCTGATACCCTATTGATGAGCAGCTGCTGCCGTATGTGTCCTTATTACTACACCTGCTGTGTGGCACAAAAACAGACTCCTCCTACTGTCCCACATAATAATGCCACCACTGTGCCCCCCACATAATGCCACCACTGAGCCCTTTACATGTTAAAATGCCTCCTTTGTGCCCTCTACTTGGTAAAATTGTGCCCTGGACAATATTATTGCCCTTGGTAAGTGCCCTAGGAAAATAACCACATTTTGCCCCTAGAAAGTAATAATGTCCCCAGTGTGCCTGTGACGGTTACAAAACCCTGACTGCCCCTATAACAATAATGCTTCAAAAGGGTCCACTAAACATTTAACAATGTCTCTTGAGTCTCCCAAGTACAGTTCCTCTATACACAGTATTATGCCCCTACACCTCCCCTATACATAGCATGATGGGCCCACAGTTCCCATATACACGGTATTATGCTCCCACCCCTCCCCTATACATAGTATAATGGGCCCAAACCTCTCCTATACATAGTATAATGGGCCCAAACCTCTCCTATGCATAGTATAATGGGCCCACAGCTGTGTAATACACAGTATGACACCCCACAGCTCCCCTATACACAGTAAAATGCCCCCACAGCTCACTTATGCACATTATGGTGGGATCACAGTTCCCTATGCACAGTATGATTCCCCACAGCTCCCCTATACACAGTATGATGCCTCCACTGCTCCCCCATACACAGTATTATGCCCCCACAGTTTCCCTATACATATTGTGATGGCCCCACAGCTTTGATATACATAGTATAATGGGCCCACAGCTCCCCTCTACACAGTAAAATGCCCCCACAGCTCTGTTATGCACAGTATGATGTCCCCACAGCTCCCCTATATACAGTATAAAGCCTCCATAGCTCTCTATACACAGTATGATGCCCCCACAGCTCCCATACACACAGTATGATAGGCCCAGACTTTCCCTATACACAGTATAATGGGCCCACAGCTCCCCTATACAGGGTATAATGCCACAACAGCTCCCCTATGCACAGTATGATGCCCCTGCAGCTCCCTATACACAGTATAATTCCCCCACAGCTCCCCTATACACAGTATAATGCACTCACAGCTTCCCTATAGACAGTATGATACCCCACAGCTCCCGATACACAGTATGATAGGCACACAGCTCCCTATACACAATATGATTATATATATATATATATATATATAATATTTATTCATTTATATAGCGCTGTTAATTCCACAGCGCTTTACATACATTGACAACACTATCCCCATTGGGGCTCACATTCTATGAGTATGTTTTTGGAGTGTGGGAGGAAACCGGAGTACCTGGAGGAAACCCAGGAAAACACAGGGAGAACATACAAACTCCTTGCAGATGGTGTCCTTGGTGGGATTTGAAACCAGGACCCAAGCACTGCAAGACTGCAGTGCTAACAACTGAGTCACCGTGCCGACACAGCTCCATATACACAGTATGATAGGCCCACACCTTCCCTATACACAGTATAATGGGCCCACAGCTTCCCTATACACAGTATAATGCAACCACAGCTCCCCTATACACAGTATGATGCCCCCACAATTCCCCTATACACAGTATGATGGGCCCATAGCTCCCTATACACAATATAGCCCCCCACAGCTCCCTATATACAGTATGATAGGCCTACACCTTCTCTATACACAGTGTAATGGACCCACAGCTCCCCTATACACATTATGATGAGCCTACAGCTCTCTATACAGAGTATGATGCTCCCCAACAGTTCACCTATACACAGTATAATGCACCCCACAGCTCCTCTATACAAAGTATGATGCTCCCCGACAGCTCACCTATACAAAGTATAATGCACCCCACAGCTCCTCTATACACAGTATGATACACAACACAGCTCCCCTATACACAGTATAATGCACCCCACAGCTTCCCTATATATCTATACAGAGCAGGACAGTATGATGGGGCCACAGCTCCCCTATGCATAGTATAATGCCCCCACAACTCTGCTATACATCTGTACAGAGTATGACAGTATGATGGGCCCACAGGAGACTTTGCTGCAACCCTGATTACAGGGGTAATCCAAAACCATATTTGAATTTCATATTTAATGTATATCTCTTTAATTTAATATTTGAATAACTTTTCTAAAAGTAATTTAATTAAAAATTCCCTCCCTGACAGTATAACACCCACCAGCACTACAGAGTAAGTATACAGTGTAACACAGTCACACAGTACAGATTAGGATTTCCTCAGACCAGACCAGTGCACACCCTCCCCCCCACACACATTCCCTCATTACATAAATGTTATCAGGCCCCCACACTGCACAATAATGAACACTCCCATCTGTCACCACATTAACTACCCTCCCTCACTGTACACAATCTTAGATGCTAAGTATCTGCATATTACCAGCAGCCCGGAGCTCCTTGTGCAGCAGAGGAAGGCAAAGCCAGCACTGAGAGGGAGGCGGAGCCGGAACTGAGAGGGACGTGGATCAAGCACTGAGAGGAAGGCGGAGCCGGCACTGAGCACAACAGGTCCTGGAAGAACAGCTGGAAATTGTCTGCAAATAGCTGCGCTGAGTGATAGGACCTGGCCACGCACAAAGTGATGAAGCCAAGCCATTATATTTAAAGGTGTAATGTCACTGATATAGTTTGTACAGTATTGTAGCTCTGGGACCGCACACTCTGACCCCCAGTAGCTAAGCTACTGCTGTTATATTAAGAGTAGTCTCCTCTCCTGAAATTTAAATACTACAGACACTTGGCCATGATCTTGTCAGGCACCAGTGGTACATGAAAATGGGCAGTACTCTATGAAAGAGAAAAGGAATCATTGAAGTAGAATACTAGCAGCTATAAAAAGCAAGTTGTCTTCATGCTGTCTATTTAAATAAAGCAATGTAATAACTTGTGAATTGCCCTTAAATGCAAGGAGCAGATAAATGCATAGTTAAGCACAATATCATAGTTCATAAAAAAAAAGGAAAATAAAGTTTATTGTTTTTTCATTTCTTTTTGCATTGTTTTTCTATATTCTCTGTATAGTCTACTTTCATTTAACACTCCATGGACTATGCTACCAAGTGTGTATCTTGTGGGATGAATGCCTACTTTTAATATGTGTTAAAAATGAAAAATAAAGCATACCTTTGGATGTAGGTGCCTGGATCAGCCCTTAGTCCTTAATATAAAGATTCAGCTCTCAAAAAGTAAGTATGAAATTTAATATAGAGATTAGTAAGATCAAAACTCAGAGGTAGGTAGTTGGCGTACAGAGATGAGTGAACCTGTTCGATAAAGGTTTGCTAATTTCAAATTTGGCACAAGCCTTAGCCTATTTGTTTGGGCTTTGCAGCCCCATGCGGTTTCCCGAAAACTTAGTAATATTCGTTTTTGTTTATTTTCTGCCACCAAATGCTGGCCACGTCTCCAAAAATGATTTTTTAATAGCATTTTTTGCTTTTGGATAGGATTGTGGTGCTGTCTGATGTAGGATGCGTAAAATCAGTGGATGAGGTGGAGGTGAGCGGCGCCTTTTTTTCCTTAACTTTATTTGTGGTTGTTGCTGCAGCCAATCACTACTCTTGTGCATTGCACGACTCACATGCTCAAGCTGGTTGTACAGAAATTTCTAGGGCACTATTCCTTCCTGGATGTGCTGGTGCAGAAGGCACGGTCACTGTGTGCTGATTGTTTAAAATTGAAATGCCAGGCCACACACATCCTGTGTGTGTTGCATGGACCATACCTTCCTGCTCTGCAAAGACACTATTGGGAAATAGGGGAGGGGTGAGCAATTGATGCCACTGTCCTGCTTTCTGCCTGAAATGTTTTTAAATCTCAAGACTCCAAGATGGGTCTCCAAGTTGTGTCTTGTCTTTACTGGTAGGGGTATGAGAGCATCTGCACTACACCAGTCTCTCATCTACCTCTATATTTCTTTTGTCAATAGCCTAGGATAGATAATGGCTATGCCAAAACAGTGGTGCTGCACTGTAAAATTTATTTTTGCTGTTTTGGAAGCTTTTTGACCACCCTAAAGATGTTTTCTGTGCCTTACATTTGGCCTCTCATTGAATCCAATGGGGTTCGGAATAGTTCAATAAAGATTTGAGGTTCGGTTTGATAAAGGTTTGGTGAACGTACCCCTTTTTCGCTTTGGTTTGGTGAACTGAACTGCGGGAGGTTTGCTCATCTCTATTGGTGAACAGTTAGAAAAATAGGTAACAGAAAACTTGTCCAGGAGCGTAGTTCTAAACTCATTTACCCTAGTACAATAAATATGTATGTTTACCTTATATTATGAATGCAAGTCCAGAACATCATTACAGCAGTAAATTGATAGCTGTAGGAAGGAGTGAAATAGGAGTGCAGCAAAGGCCAGACAAATTGTAGCAAGGGACTCAATATTTGTTGTACAGACATGTGATTTGCAGTCAAGACCATTATTGCCAGACAGTGTGTTATTTAACTGGTGCTTGTGTTAAGCCTAATGATGATAAACAGATTGATCAATAGGGCTGGGAAAACCCAAGTTATCATTTGGAACCAATAACAAAATTACAGGGAGATTGAAAGTGCTTAAAAATAATTTTGGGGAGACAGAAGGGAAACTGAAGTCCTAGACCTCCAAGGTGGTGTTTTCAGAAAACTGCCTTCACTAGAAAGTCAGTGGGTGCTTAAGAAAAATGTGTTTTAGATTTTGGTGCTGCAAGGGAGGCTTTGGTTTATAGTGGAACTGAGTAGACTTCTCTGTCAGTTACAAATGTTCACAGTAGGGATTGAATTCTCCTCAATAGGGAAATTAAGCTGTGCTGAGGGAAATAATGTTTAGAGGGCTGGAGGAGCTTTTAAACTAGAATCGTTGGAAAGGTAGTGTGGTTACACAAAATAGGGATTAATAGAGCAGACAGTGGAATACAGTATGAGTTATTAAGGATTCAGAAGGGGCTGTGACTAGCTAGGAAAGTAGGAGGGGATTACGAATAATAATTTTGCTAATAGTTTTAATGTCTGCTGACTAGAGATGATCGAACCCGTCAGAAACCGGGACCGTCAGATCACTGCCAGATTTTAAAAAGAGTCCAATCCGCTCCAGAATCTGGTGCCCATATAAGTCAATTGGGACCGGAATCCGGAGATTAAAAATTTTTGTGGAGGGGATAGGGGGGTAGGAGCGAGCGCGGTATACTCACCGAGGCTTTGTCATGGCGGCACACTCCTTCCGGGTCACACTTTTCCCTTCCAGAGCCGACAATTCAGTATTCACTACTTTGTGTGTAATTCGTGTAACAGGTTACAGTTAGACGCGCCCCAACCCTTAGTGGCAGTGTGTCAGCTGACTGCAACCAACCACAGGCGGCAGGACGGCCGGTGAGCGGGGAATGGAGTGTATTACTCACAAGCGTGACTCTTTTTTTTTGTTTTATTGAAATAAATAAGTTAAAAAAACTGTGGTCCCACCTAATTTTCATCCCTAGCCATGATAATGCCAGCTGGGGGCTGGTATTCTCAGCCTGCAGCCGCCCATTACTGCCGTATCTATTAGATGTGACAATCCCGGCCCTTCCAGTTCGCCTGATATGGTGCCAATAGGGGTAATAAGGGATTAATAATAGCGCACAGCTGCTACTAAGCCCTAGGTTTGTGATGGCACAGGCGTCTATGAGATACCTGCATTACAAACCTGTAATTGAATATAAATAAACACAAACATAGAGAAAAATCCTTTATTTAGAATAAAGTACAAAACACACGCTTTTTCACCACTTTATTAACCCCCAACACCCTGCAGCTCCGGCGTAATCCACACGAGGTCCCACGACGAAACATCCAGCTCTGCTACATCTCACAGCTAGCAGCCATAAAGAAGACTGCTAGCTATAAGTGTAACTAAGCCATGATGAGCAATGACTGCAGCAGAAACTGTCACAGGCTTGGGGCGTGTCTGTCTGCAACCAATCACAGGTGGCAGGACGGATTCACAAGTCTGCAGTCACAAAGTAAGTATGGATAAATCCATAATTTTCTTATTGTATTTGTACATCATTATGCAAGACCTCCTTGCCCATTATGATGTTAATGTAAGTCAAATGTCAGGAAATGGTCATGCAGTGATATTTTAAAATATCTTCAATAAAAGCAAAACATTTTTAATCCTTGGCTCAGGCTAGAACACAGACTTTATTTTAGTTGCCTATTTATGTTCTGTGCACTGGCAAGGCCCCAGGCTCTCCATTAAGGACATATGCAGCTAGTCAGGTGAGCTTCCGTTGTTTGTCCCTTAACTATTTTCATCTACTACACATAATTACTGATTTGTTACATTTTACAGCTGCTGTCAAAAAAACAGTAGGGGCATAAACATTTACTGCATGAAAGCAATATCTACAAGTTACTTTTTTTGGTGGATAGTTACATATTCATCACTATAATGACTTTTGTTACTCGTAGAGGACATTTAGCCAAGTATCATTTTAACACAAAATTAAATAGTCTGCTTAACACAAAGAATGAAAGAGATTTTCGATGGAAAGTTGCGTAACTAACAATTACTGCTGTAAAAGCCAGTCCACAGAGCAGGGGATGGTAATTATGTGCCTGACTCAGCAGAAGTTTTTCAGCCTGCAATTTAACTCAGTTGAAGGTATGTGGGAGATAACTATGTGCAATTTAGCATAAATTGAGAACAGTTAGGATTTACATTACCATGATAATCTATTTTTACTGTAGAATTATTTTCAGACTTTCAGACTTTGTTGTTTTCTTTCTACATGATTTGGCAAAATAACCAACACATATACACAGACCTTTTTGCAAAAATTACCACTAGGAAAGGAACTACAGCTCTATATTTCTATTGACTACTGTGGTCAGAATTTGTCATTATTTTGCTAGTCTTGGCATATGCCAGTCAATGTATTTTCAAATTTATATAACATAGTCTACCTTATTTGTATAGATATTGTCTTCAAACATATCAATTCTGAACCTCACTAAAGGGGGCTTTACACGTAACAACATCACTAACGAAATATCGTTGGGGTCACGGAATTCGTGATGCACATCCGGCCTCGTTAGCGACGTTGTTGCGTGTGAAACGTACAAATGGCCGCTATCGAACAAAATTAAAACCTGGTTTGGGATCGGAATTAATTTTGGATATCTGGCCAGACTCCGACACCTCCATATGTCGATGAGGACCCAAATATTGTTATTTAAAATGGTGGTAGAAACGGCTAGGGGGATTAAAGCAGGGCATTATACTTACCGAGTCTACAGTGTGGCTGTAGCAATACATCTGGGTCCACTCATTACCCTCATGCATAGTCACTGCTTCCCCTGCCCACTCGCACACCCAGCATCTGTGATTGGGTGCAATCAGACCGCACCCTCACCCTGTGTGACAATGTGTCTGACTGGTTGGAATCACACCACTAATGACATTGCATCTCTACAGTAGTGTAAAAATAGATATATAAAAAAATTGGCTTACGGTCCACCCATATTTTGATGCCCAGCTCAGAAAAGCAGATGGCTACAGGTTGCAGTTTCCATCCATGTGCTTTTTTTTGGCAGTGTATAAAAATGAGAGACTGCATGTGGCTTTTTAAAACTTATTTAAATAAATAATTAAAAAAAAGCCATTTGGTCCCCTATTTTGTCCCCAATTTTGATACTCAGCCATGATAAAGCCTATTGCTGGGGGCTGGTATTCTCAGGTTAGGGAAATCTATGGTTGTTGGATCCCCCTAGCTTAAAAATAGCAGCTTGTAGCCACCCAGAATTGTTGCATCCATTAGATGCGACAATTACGGCACTTTACCCTACTCATCCCGATTTCCCTGGTGTGGTGGCAATCAGGGTAACATAAGGGGTTCATGACAGTTTATAACTGTCACTAAGTCCTAGATCAGTAATAGTGAGGAATCTGTGAGACCCCTACATTACTAATCTGTAAGTGAAAAGAAATAAACACAAACATGGAAAAAAATCCTTTATTTGAAGTAGAATACAAAAAAAACCTTCTTTCTCCAATTTATTAACGCTAAACACACAGTTCCAATGTAATACAGACAAGGTCCCATGACGATTTCAGATCTGCTAAATACTGAATTAAGAGTGCTCAGGCAAAGAGCATGTCAACACACTGTGGCTTCAGGCAGAGACTAACTTAGCTTCAGCTGTAAACGGTGACATCACTTAACTTATCTGTGGTTACAACTGAAGAATCCCACAGTACCCCACCTGTGACATCAAGTAAGCTGACCTCACGTGACCTCATTGAGCTCAGTTACCTCACCTCATGTGAACCGAGTTGCAGAAAATAGGGAGGGGGGGTTACCAAGAGATGTAGATTTGGTGTTGAAATTTATATGCCATATTACTGAACCAAATCTGTATCTTCTGGCAAAAAGAAACCATCAAAACAAGATGAAGATTTGATGTGGTGATTTGGAGTATAAATTTCAGCACCAAATCTGCATCTCTTGGCAGAAAATGCACAAAAACAGTTTTGACAAAGTTTTGGAGTGGGTTTTCTCCCAGAAAATGCAAACTTGGTGCTGAAATGTCTGCACCAGATTTCTGCAACAAATTTGCATCTCCTGGCAGAAAACCTAACCAAAATGGCATCAGAAATGTTTTATTTGTGTTTTTTAGCCAAGAGATGTCGATTTGATGCTAAATTTATACACCATCTCCTGCACCAAATCTGCATCTCCTGGCAAAAAAACACATCAATAGCACATCAAAAGTGCAGAGTTGGGATGCAGTTTTTTTGCCAGAAGATGCAGATTTAGTGCAAAAATATGGTGTATAAATTTCAGCACCAAATTTGCGTCTCTTCCAAAAAAAAGCACAATAACAGTTTTGATGCCTTTTTAGTGCTGTTTTCTGCCAGGAGATGCAAATTTGGTGCTGAAATGTCTGCACCAGTTTTCTGCAAGAAATTTGTATCTCATGGCAGAAAACCACACTGAAGCGGTGTAAAAACAGGTTTTTTGTGTTTTTTTGCCAAGAGATGCAGATTAGGTGCTGCGATTTAAGTACCATATTCCTGCACCAAATCTGCATCTCCTGGCAAAAAAAATTGCATCAAAACCGCATAGTGTTTTGATGCTTTTTAGCCAGAAGATGCAAATTTGGTGTAGAAATATACAGTATGTATAGATTTAAACACCAAATCTGCATCAATTGGCAAAAAAATGTGGTTTTCTGCCAAGAGATGCAGGTCTGTGAACTTAATTCACCTGAGGTGAGGCCACTGAGTTCAATGAGGCCACTTGAGGTCAGTTTACCTGAGGTCACAGGTGGGATACCATGGGACTCTCCAGCTGTGACCACATATAAACTGAGTGATGTCACAGTGATACCCCATATAAAGTCAAAAGCTAATGTTTGGTCACATGAACAAACATGGAAAGTGAACAGCATTATTTATTTTTTAGAATGCAAAATTGGTCACTGGAATGCATTTACAGAGTCTCTGAGGTGCCAAAAAAGCAGAAACAGCCAAATGTGACCCCATTTGGCACAGTAAACCAAATATTTAAGTCATCTATTGATGTTGTAAGCATTTTTTAACCCCTAAAACTACAAATAATTAAATTAGATTGGTCATTAAAATGAAAATCGTATGTTTTTCCGCTAAAATTTTACTCTAGCCTCAAAGCTCTAACTCGCATAAGGGGCAAAGGGTAAAAAGAGAAAACGGACAAAACAAATCCAGAAAATCACCTTGTCTTATTTGGCAAGATTTTTTTTGCAAATTATGGTGGAAAATAAATATTTGGTCAATAACAAAAGCTCATCTCAATATTTTGTTATATATCCTTTGTTGGCAATGACACAGGTCAAATGTTTTCTGTATGTCTTCACAAGGTTGACTCACACTGTTGGTGGTCTGTTTGCCCATTCCTCCATGCAGATCCCCTCTAGAGCAGTGATGTTTTGCACCTGTCTCTCAGCAACACGGACTTTCAACTCCCTCCAAAGGTTTTCAATGGGGTTGAGATTTGGAGACTGGCTAAGCCACTCCAGGACCTTCATATGCTTCTTACAAAGACACTCCTTTGTTGCCCTGTTGGTGTGCTTGGGATCATTATCATGCTGAAAGACCCAGCCACATTTCATCTTCAATACACTTGCTGATGGAAGGAGGTTTGTACTCAAAATCTCACTATACATGGCTCCATTCATTCTTTTATGGACACAGATTAATCGTCCTGGTCCCTTTGCAGAGAAACAGCCCCAAAGCATAATGTTGCCAACACCATGCTTCACAGTAGGTATGGTGTTTTTTGGATGCAACTCAGCATTCTGTCTCCTCCAAACATGACGAGTTGTGATTCTACCAAAAAGTTCTACTTTGGTTTCATCAGACCATCTGACATTCTCCCAATACTCAACTGGATAATTCAAATGCTCTCTAGCAAATGTCATATGGGCCCGGACATGTACTACCTTAAGCAGGAGAACACGTCTGGCACTGCAGGATCTGAGTCCCTGGCGGTGTAGTGTGTTACTGATGATAGCATTTGTTACGGTGGTCCCAACTCTATGCAGGTCATTCACCATGTCCCCCTGTGGTGTTCTCAGATTTTTGCTCACCATTGATGTGATCATTTTGACCCCACGGGGTGAGATCTTGAGTAGAGCCTCAAACCGAGGTAGATTATCACTGGTCTTGCATGTCTTCCATTTTCTTAATTTTGCTCCCACAGTTGATTTTAACACACCAAGCTGCTTGCCTATTGCAGATTCAGTCTTCCCAGACTGGTAAAGGGCTGCAATTTTGTTTCTAGTGTCCTTCAACAGCTCTTTGGTCTTCACCATAGTGTAGTTTTGAGTGTGACTGCTTGAGGTTGTGGATAGGTGCTTTTTATACTGATAACTAGTTCAAACAGGTGCCATTACTAGATGTAATGAATGGAGGAAAGAGGAGCATCTTAAAAGAAGAAGTTACAGGTCTGTGAGAGCCAGAAATATTGCATGTTTATAGATGACTATATACTTATTTTCCACACTAATTTGCAAAAAAATCTTGCCAAATCAGACAAGGTGATTTTCTGGATTTGCTTTCTCTTTTTATCTCTCATAGTTCGGTCTACCTATGATGTCAATTAGAGGCCCCTCTCATCTTTTTAAGTGGAATAACTTGCACTCACCACCATTACTGTCATCCTCCTCTACTGCATGTGGTAATTCAAGCACAGCTCCTCCTAGATTAAAATTTCAAACATCTATTTTCACTTACAGGGGGCATTTAGGTCATTCTCTTGATTTGCCTTTTCACTCTAAAGTGCACTGTACTACAGATGCTGGGTAAATCTTTTTAGTGACAGCTATGCACTAGTGCCTCTAGGACCATTAGTGAAGCCTCTTTAACTATGAACTATGTCATTTTTCATCACCAGAACGGTTATCTGTCTCTTCCTGCACCCCTTCCAGATTCTACTTAACTGACATGACTAGTGATGGGCTCCTGGAAATGGTGCATTGGTTCTTAGTGCCATTTCCAGGCGCTAAACCTGGTTAATCTAGCGGCCCTAATGCGGTGGGTAATAAAGGAGTTAATATCAGCTTTGTATTTTCAGATGGTACTAAGACAGAAATTCATGGTGTCACGCCAAAATAGACATGGCCACCACGAATTTCTGGTAAATAGTAAAAAAAAACACAGAGAAATTTAAAACAAATAAACAAAAAAAAACAAAAAAAATTTAGAGACTCCATTTTTTATATAAAAAAAATCCTTAGTCTGACGTAATCAACAGGGACAGCAATGTCAGCTTCATCACTCTGTATAGACACAGTCTATACAAAGTAAGAAGCACAGAGAGCCATGTCAGCTCTGCTACATCGCTCTGTACAGAGCGGGAATCAGGTTGACACTTAGGGTATGATTGCACTTGCGTCTTGCATTGCATCACCCTGCAAAGCCTAACGCTCTAAGGACAGGAGCAGACAGCTACATGGAAATACATGCAGCTGACCGCTCCTGTTGGGAGATTGTGTGCCATGATGCAATGCAACACTCACACAGTGTTAATCAGTTAACAGGACCTTTGTTGACACCATAGCCATGTGACCAGTCTGTAACCAACTAGGTAATACAACATTCACACCTGACTGGCCACATGGCCATGACATCACGGAAGGTCCTTCAACCCAAGGGCACAGCAATGATCGGACTCGGAAGCTGAAACGGCAGGAAGACAGTCTACAGGACTCGTCGCGGGACCTTTAAGCATAATGACAATGTTTATTATTAACTATATTCTTTATTTTACAGCCCCCCCCGGCCGCATTCCATAACTGTATAGTCCGAGATCGGTGATTGGATGCAAGTTCGCATTATTTTGATCCTGATATCGATCTTTACAAAATAATTGGGTGAGGCTCCTGATTCCGACCATCAACAGACATGACCACATCTTTAAAGTGGTATTCTCATATCCAAGATCCTATCCTTATATGTAGCTGAAATATTATTAATAATAATAATAATAATAATATTAGCAAATACCTAAAAATTAGAATTTTGGTATAGTTCTTCTGATTCACTATGTTGCTTCCCTCATATGCAGGCATTGCTGGAGCTTTGGTATCCATGGTTACGACCACTCATAAAGTTACAGATACTTAGCTGCTCGTGGTTGTAATTATGGATACCTATGCTAAAATGCCTGCACATAAGGTAAGTGACATGGCTATATCAGGAGAACTATACTAAATTTCTTATTGGAGGTATTTGTGTGAGAGTGCTGATATTTCTGATACTCCAGCTGCAGTGTCTCCTCCTGTCCACAAGAGGGATGTCTGCTCAGTTCTAGAGGAGGATTCTGTGAGCAGAAAAGGAAAGGAAGTGAGAAGCAGAGGAAGTGAGAAGCAGTGGGGGTGAGATTGAGAGAGACGCTGAAGTGTAGTGGTTGCCTTTCCTTGGGTTGGTCTCAAGTCCCTGGACTGCTGGGACAGCTAATTGCTGTGTGAAGAGAGGTCACGCAGCTAAGTGCCGGCATTCACAAACTGTTTCCAGGGACAGGCAAAACTGTGATTGAAGCTGATCTGCATCTGAGTCCTTACTAGAGTTGAGCGCGGTTCGCGATTCGAGGTTCTCCAGTTCTAGGCTCGAGTGATTTTGGGGCCTGTTCTAGATCGAACTAGAACTCGAGCTTTTTGCAAAAGCTCGATAGTTCTAGAAACGTTCGAGAACGGTTCTAGCAGCAAAAAAACAGCTAATTCCTAGCTGGCTTTCCGCTGTAATAGTGTAAGTCACTCTGTGAATCACACTATTATGACATTTCAGTGTATAGTGTGCGGGAACAGCGCCTTCAGATCACTGCTGTTTGTATAATGGCATTTTTTTTTTTTTTCCTTGTCTTCCTTCCCTAAGCGCGCGTATCTTGTGGGGCGGGCCAGCATGTCAGCCAATTCCAGACACACACACAGCTAAGTGGACTTTTAGCCAGAGAAGCAACGGCATGTGTGATAGGATGTCCATGTCACATGTCCCTGCATTATAAAACTGGACATTTTCCTCCAGGACGCCATTATCTCTTCTGCGTCCTTGGTGTCAGACATCACTTGGGGAGATCCGTCCTGAGTCCTATCGCTGATACAGCTGTATGCGCTCCATACACAGTGCTGGACAGCATAGGGATAGCACTTTCCATCAGTCCTTTTAAGGGCTCGTACCGGCAGGGTCAGAGCCATAGGTGACAGGTCCTGAAAACAGCGACAGCGTCTGTGTAGCAAAGGTCAGGGATTTCCTCCCTGCATTTCCCCATTAGGAGGGAATAGAAAGGCAGGCTTCCATTCCTCTACCCAGAGCCCCACAATCCTGGCACTGTACCCTCCTGTCCTCTGAACACTCCAACTCATTATAACTAAGCCATTATACTAGCAAACACTCAGTGTACCTAGTGGCATCCTAAACGTGGCTATTGGATTTTGTTATAGTCCCACTAGTGCAAAGACATTTGCAGCACCTCTGCCTGCATTGCACACTCCAACTCATTATAACTAAGCCATTATACTAGCAAACACTCAGTGTACCTAGTGGCATCCTAAACGTGGCTATTGGACTGTTGTCTAGTCACACTAGTGCAAAGACATTTGCAGCACCTCTGCCTGCATTGCACACTCCAACTCATTATAACTAAGCCATTATTCTAGCAAACACTCAGTGTACCTAGTGGCATCCTAAACGTGGCTATTGGACTGTTGTCTAGTCACACTAGTGCAAAGACATTTGCAGCACCTCTACCTGCATTGCACACTCCAACTCATTATAACTAAGCCATTATACTAGCAAACACTCAGTGTACCTAGTGGCATCCTATACGTGGCTATTGGACTTTGCTATAGTCCCACTAGTGCAAAGACATTTGCAGCACCTCTGCCTGCATTGCACACTCCAACTCATTATAACTAAGCCATTATACTAGCAAACACTCAGTGTACCTAGTGGCATCCTAAACGTGGCTATTGGACTGTTGTCTTGTCACACTAGTGCAAAGACATTTGCAGCACCTCTGCCTGCATTGCACACTCCAACTCATTATAACTAAGCCATTATACTAGCAAACACTCAGTGTACCTAGTGGCATCCTAAACGTGGCTATTGGACTGTTGTCTAGTCACACTAGTGCAAAGACATTTGTAGCACCTATACCTGCATTGCACACTCCAACTCATTATAACTAAGCCATTATACTAGCAAACACTCAGTGTACCTAGTGGCATCCTAAACGTGGCTATTGGACTGTTGTCTAGTCACACTAGTGCAAAGACAATTGCAGCAGCTCTAACTGCATTGCACACTCCAACTCATTATAACTAAGCCATTATACTAGCAAAAACTCAGTGTACCTAGTGGCATCCTAAACGTGGCTATTGGACTGTTGTCTAGTCACACTAGTGCAAAAAAATTTGCAGCACCTATACCTGCATTGCACACTCCAACTCATTATAACTAAGCCATTATACTAGCAAACACTCAGTGTACCTAGTGGCATCCTAAACGTGGCTATTGGACTGTTGTCTAGTCACACTAGTGCAAAGACATTTGCAGCACCTCTGCCTGCATTGCACACTCCAACTCATTATAACTAAGCCATTATACTAGCAAACACTCAGTGTACCTAGTGGCATCCTAAATGTGGCTATTGGACTGTTGTCTAGTCACACTAGTGCAAAGACATTTGCAGCACCTCTGCCTGCATTGCACACTCCAACTCATTATAACTAAGCCATTATACTAGCAAACACTCAGTGTACCTAGTGGCATCCTAAACGTGGCTATTGGACTGTTGTCTGGTCACACTAGTGCAAAGACATTTGCAGCACCTCTGCCTGCATTGCACACTCCAACTCATTATAACTAAGCCATTATACTAGCAAACACTCAGTGTACCTAGTGGCATCCTAAACGTGGCTATTGGACTTTGCTATAGTCCCACTAGTGCAAAGACATTTGCAGCACCTCTGCCTGCATTGCACACTCCAACTCATTATAACTAAGCCATTATACTAGCAAACACTCAGTGTACCTAGTGGCATCCTAAACGTGGCTATTGGACTGTTGTCTGGTCACACTAGTGCAAAGACATTTGCAGCACCTCTGCCTGCATTGCACACTCAAACTCATTATAACTAAGCCATTATACTAGCAAACACTCAGTGTACCTAGTGGCATCCTAAACATGGCTATTGGACTTTTGTCTAGTCACACTAGTGCAAAGACATTTGCAGCAGCTCTACCTGCATTGCACACTCCAACTTATTATAACTAAGCCATTATACTAGCAAACACTCAGTGTACCTAGTGGCATCCTAAACGTGGCTATTGGACTGTTGTCTAGTCACACTAGTGCAAAGACATTTGCAGCACCTATACCTGCATTGCACACTCCAACTCATTATAACTAAGCCATTTTACTAGCAGACACTCAGTGTACCTAGTGGCATCCTAAACGTGGCTATTGGACTTTGCTATAGTCCCACTAGTGCAAAGACATTTGCAGCACCTCTGCCTGCATTGCACACTCCAACTCATTATAACTAAGCCATTATACTAGCAAACACTCAGTGTACCTAGTGGCATCCTAAACGTGGCTATTAGACTTTGCTATAGTCCCACTAGTTCAAAGACATTTGCAGCACCTCTGCCTGCATTGCACACTCCAACTCATTATAACTAAGCCATTATACTAGCAAACACTCAGTGTACCTAGTGGCATCCTAAACGTGGCTATTGGACTGTTGTCTAGTCACACTAGTGCAAAGACATTTGCAGCACCTCTACCTGCATTGCACACTCCAACTCATTATAACGAAGCCATTATACTAGCAAACACTCAGTGTACCTAGTGGCATCCTAAACGTGGCTATTGGACTGTTGTCTAGTCACACTAGTGCAAAGACATTTGCAGCACCTCTGCCTGCATTGCACACTCCAACTCATTATAACTAAGCCATTATACTAGCAAACACTCAGTGTACCTAGTGGCATCCTAAACGTGGCTATTGGACTGTTGTCTAGTCACACTAGTGCAAAGACATTTGCAGCACCTCTACCTGCATTGCACACACCAACTCATTATAACTAAGCCATTATACTAGCAAACACTCAGTGTACCTAGTGGCATCCTAAACGTAGCTATTGGACTGTTGTCTAGTCACACTAGTGCAAAGACATTTGCAGCACCTATACCTGCATTGCACACTCCAACTCATTATAACTAAGCCATTATACTAGCAAACACTCAGTGTACCTAGTGGCATCCTAAACGTGGCTATTGGACTGTTGTCTAGTCACACTAGTGCAAAGACATTTGCAGCACCTCTGCCTGCATTGCACACTCCAACTCATTATAACTAAGCCATTATACTAGCAAACACTCAGTGTACCTAGTGGCATCCTAAACGTGGCTATTGGACTGTTGTCTAGTCACACTAGTGCAAAGACATTTGCAGCACCTCTACCTGCATTGCACACACCAACTCATTATAACTAAGCCATTATACTAGCAAACACTCAGTGTACCTAGTGGCATCCTAAACGTAGCTATTGGACTGTTGTCTAGTCACACTAGTGCAAAGACATTTGCAGCACCTATACCTGCATTGCACACTCCAACTCATTATAACTAAGCCATTATACTAGCAAACACTCAGTGTACCTAGTGGCATCCTAAACGTGGCTATTGGACTGTTGTCTAGTCACACTAGTGCAAAGACATTTGCAGCACCTATACCTGCATTGCACACTCCAACTCATTATAACTAAGCCATTATACTAGCAAACACTCAGTGTACCTAGTGGCATCCTAAACGTGGCTATTGGACTTTGCTATAGTCCCACTAGTGCAAAGACATTTGCAGCACCTCTGCCTGCATTGCACACTCCAACTCATTATAACTAAGCCATTATACTAGCAAACACTCAGTGTACCTAGTGGCATCCTAAACGTGGCTATTGGACTGTTGTCTAGTCACACTAATGCAAAGACATTTGCAGCACCTCTGCCTGCATTGCACACTCCAACTCATTATAACTAAGCCATTATACTAGCAATTTTTGCTGCAAGTTTAAGGGCCGTAGTTGCATTGTCAGGGATATTTATTCTTTATTATTCTGCTGTTAATAAAGCTTGACCACCACTGCAATCTACACCACCTCTCAATTTTTACTACCACATTTTCAGTGCACAATCTTGTCACAATCAACATGAGTGGCAAAATGACAGATGCTGGTGGAAAAGGGAAGAGGCGTGGTGGAAAAGGCAAAAAAGGTTTTGTCCGTGGGGAAGGTGGCAAAGCTCCATTATCATCTGCTGAAGATAGAGCATCTACCAGCAAAAGTAGGATGTCTACTACTTACCGTAGACAATCCGATGTGCTCCCTTTTTTACGGACACGAACAACAGGAACAAAGGTAGATGATGGCCAAAAAAGGAAAATGCTTAAATGGATCTCAAGTGGTCCAACAAGTGCCCTCTCAGCCTCTTCAAGTACCGCATCCAAAAAACACCAGTCCTCTGAGTTGTCATCCCAATCAAACTTGCTTTCTCCCAGCTCTGAAGTCTCCATCAGCCCTGCACAGTATGGTGGATCTGAGATGGCTGAGTCTGCAGAGCTGTTCAGTCACACTATAGCCTGGAAATCAGAGGTCTGCTCCCAAGCTACAGTGAGTACAGAACAGGAAATGGTCTGCAGTGATGCCCAGAACCTTTGTGACTCTGATTCAGGCCGTGAGGACCAAGTTTCTGAGCATAATGTTGACCCTTTGTCACAAACTGTAACACCTGTGGTTATAGACAATGAGGAACATACTGATGAAGATGAGACGCAGATACTCGATTGGGATGACAACTTAAATATTCGGTCAGGGCAAGAAGAGGCTCGGTCTGAGGGGGAGGGGAGTGCAAACACAACAATTGATGATGAAGTTCTAGATCCCACCTACTGTCAACCCACAGTCAGGCACTCGAGGAGGTCAACAGAAGTGGTGGAGGAGGATGCAACTGATGACGAAGTTACCTTGCGCCTTCCTGGACAGAGTCGGAGTACTGGTAACACGTCTACAACTGCATCCTCAGCCACCACTCTGCCTCTGAGCATTATTCGGGGTGGATCAACAGGTCGCATGGCCTCTAAGCCTTGCCTTGCCTGGTCCTTTTTTGACATAGAAAAAGATTGCCCAAATTATGTGATCTGTAAAATTTGTCATGGTTCTCTTAGTAGAGGTCAAAACCTCAGCAGTTTGACAACTTCTTCTATGAATCGTCACATGAATAAATATCATATGGCCCGGTGGGAAGCTCACCGTGCTGCAATGCGGCCTAGCGGAGCGAACCATCCACGGCCTGCCCCTTCCAGTGCATCCGCGCGCTCGTCATCTTCTAGGACTGTGGGGACAGCTGTCACACCTGTTTTTCCACCCACAACTTCCACCACTGTAACCGCAACAGGCAGTTTGCTTGGTAGGTCGTCAGTTGGTTTGGAAGGGGAAACAAGTGAGTGTGTACAGCTCTCTCAGACATCGATAGCACCAACGTTGGATGAAGGCAACATCATGTCTCCGCCAGCACTTTCCTCACAAACCTGCATTTTTCCAGGGGCACCCTACTCAACACCGTCTACACACAGCAGCCAGATCTCTGTCCCTCAGATGTGGTCAAATAAAAGGCCACTTCCTGTGACCCATGACAAAGCGAAGAGGTTGACTCTATCCCTCTGTAAGCTGTTGGCTACCGAAATGCTGCCTTTCCGCCTAGTGGACACACAGGATTTTAGAGACCTTATGTCTGTTGCTGTGCCCCAGTACCAGATGCCTAGTCGCCACTACTTCTCTAAGAAAGGTGTGCCCGCGCTACACCAGCATGTCGCACACAACATCACCGCTTCCTTGAGAAACTCTGTGTGTGAACGGGTGCATTTCACCACCGATACTTGGACCAGTAAGCATGGACAGGGACGTTACATGTCGCTGACTGGGCACTGGGTAACTATGGTGATAGATGTTGAAGGGTCTGCTGCACAAGTCTTGCCGTCCCCACGACTTGTGTGTCAATCCTCTGTCTGTCCAAGTTCCGCCACTGCTTCTGCCTCCTCCACCTCATCTGGGTCCTCCACCTCCGCCCCAAGCCTGCCTGGTCAAGCCACCAGCGTTCTCACAGCGCAAAAGGAATCACGCACCCCTCATTACTATGCTGGCAGGAGAACGCGCAACGGCATCAGGCGGTCTTTAGCTTGACATGTCTTGGGAATAAGAGTCACACAGCTGAGGAGTTGTGGTCAGCTCTGCGGTCCGAGTTTAATAAATGGTTGTCTCCACTCAATCTGCAGCCTGGTAAGGCCATGTGCGACAATGCTGCAAACCTGGGTGTGGCCCTTCGCCTGGGCAAGGTGACATACCTTGTATGGCTCACGTGTTGAACCTTGTCGTCCAGCAATTTTTAACACACTATCCCGGCCTAGATGGCCTTCTGAACAGGGCACGAAAACTGTCTGCTCACTTCCGCCGTTCAAGCACCGCAGCTGAGCGACTTGCATCGCTCCAGAAGTCTTTCGGCCTGCCGGTTCATCGCCTGAAATGCGATGTGGCGACACGCTGGAATTCAACTCTCCACATGTTACAGCGACTGTGGCAGCACCGCCGAGCCCTGGTGCAATACGTCATGACGTATAGCCTGGGCCAACGAGATGCAGAGGTGGGTCAGATCACCCTGATAGAGTGGTCTCAGATCAAGGACCTATGCACCCTTCTGCAGAGTTTCGACATGGCGACGAATATGTTTAGCGCTGACAATGCCATCATCAGCATGACGATTCCAGTCATTTACATGCTGGAGCACACGCTAAACACTATTCGGAGTCAGAGGGTGGGACAACAGGAAGGGGATGAACTACAGGAGGATTCATATGCGCAAGACACAACAACATCACCAAGGTCCAGACGTTCATCATCACCAAGGCGGCAGGCATGGGACCATGGGGGACAGGGATCAACAAGGGCGCATGGTAGCAGGCGAGATGTTGAGGAAGGTGCAGGAGAACATGAAGAAATGGAGGACGAACTGTCCATGGACATGGAAGACTCAGCGGGTGAGGGAGACCTTGGTCAAATTTCAGTTGAAAGAGGTTGGGGGGAGATGTCAGAGGAAGAAAGAACGGTTAGCACCTCTATGCCACAAACACAGCGTGGACTTGGTCCGCATGGCTGCGCAAGACACATGAGTGCCTTCTTGTTGCACTACCTCCAACATGACCCTCGTATTGTCAAAATTAGAAGTGATGATGACTACTGGCTTGCCACACTATTAGATCCGCGGTACAAGTCCAAATTTTGTGACATAATTCCACCCATAGAAAGGGATGCACGTATGCAGGAGTATCAGCAGAAGCTGTTACTCGATCTTAGCTCGGCTTTTCCACTAAACAACCGTGCAGGTGCAGGGAGTGATTCTCCCAGTTGTAACTTGCCATACATGGGACGGTCTCGTCATCTTCAACAGTCTACCCGTACCAGTAGGACCGTATCTGGTGCTGGTAACAGCAATTTTATGGAATCTTTTCATAATTTTTTTAGACCCTCTTTTGCAAGGCCACCAGAGACAACAAGTCTGACACATAGTCAACGGCTGGAGAGGATGATACAGGAGTATCTCCAAATGAACATCAATGCCATGACTTTGCAAATGGAGCCTTGCTCCTTTTGGGCTTCAAATCTAGAAAAATGGCCAGAGCTATCCAGTTACGCCTTGGAGATTTTGTCGTGTCCAGCTGCCAGCATTGTCTCTGAACGTGTCTTCAGTGCTGCTGGGTGTGTGCTGACAGATAAGCGCACGCGTCTGTCCAGTGACAATGTGGACAGACTGACGTTCATCAAAATCAACAAGTCATGGATCCACAAGGAATTTACTACCCCTTGTCATCCTGGGGAGAGTAAATGCTTGTGGATTTGGAATGTGCTTGATGCAAATCTAGCTGTGAAGTGTACAACTAGGGCACAAGTGCTGCCACTGAATGGGTGGGTGTGTGTGGGGCCCAATTTTTGTAAAAAAGGGAGACTCCGCTTGGAGTAACCCTTGCTTGCTGTGTTTTTAAAAGAAGCCAAGATGAACAGAACTGGGATCAGGAAAGACTTTGCTACCTACCCCGGTGTCATCCTGGGGACGGATAAGAATGGTGTATTTTTGAATGTGCTTGATGCAAATCTAGCTGGGAATTGTACAACTGGGGCACAACTGCTGCCACTGAAGGGGTGGGTGTGTGTGGGGCCCATTTTTTGGAAAAAAGGGAGACTCCGCTTGGAGTAACCCTTGCTTGCTGTGTTTTTAAAAGAAGCCAAGATGAACAGAGCTGGGATCAGGAAAGACTTTGCTACCTACCCCGTTGTCATCCTGGGGACGGATAAGAATGGCGTATTTTTGAATGTGCTTGATGCAAATCTAGCTGTGAAGTGTACAACTGGGGCACAACTGCTGCCACTGAAGGGGTGGGTGTGTGTGGGGCCCAATTTTTGGAAAAAAGGGAGACTCCGCCTGGATTAACCCTTGCTTGCTGTGTTTTTAAAAGAAGCCAAGATGAACAGAGCTGGGATCAGGAAAGACTTTGCTACCTACCCTGGTGTCATCCTGGGGACGGTTAATTATGGCGTATTTTTGAATGTGCTTGATGCAAATCTAGCTGTGAATTGTACAACTGGGGCACAGCTGCTGCCACTGAAGGGGTGGGTGTGTGTGGGGCCCAATTTTTGGAAAAAAGGGAGACTCCGCTTGGAGTAACCTTTGCTTGCTGTGTTTTTAAAAGAAGCCAAGATAAACAGAGCTGGGATCAGGAAAGACTTTGCTACCTACCCCGGTGTCATCCTGGGGACGGATAAGAATGGCGTATTTTTGAATGTGCTTGATGCAAATCTAGCTGTGAAGTGTACAACTGGGGCACAACTGCGTCCACTGAAGGGGTGGGTGTGTGTGGGTCCCAATTTTTGGAAAAAAGGGAGACTCCGCTTGGAGTAACCCTTGCTTGCTGTGTTTTTAAAAGAAGCCAAGATGAACAGAGCTGGGATCAGGAAAGACTTTGCTACCTACCCTAGTGTCATCCTGGGGACGGTTAATTATGGCGTATTTTTGAATGTGCTTGATGCAAATCTAGCTGTGAATTGTACAACTGGGGCACAACTGCTGCCACTGAAGGGGTGGGTGTGTGTGGGGCCCAATTTTTGGAGAAAAGGGAGACTCCGCTTGGAGTAACCCTTGCTTGCTGTGTTTTTAAAAGAAGCCAAGATGAACAGAGCTGGGATCAGGAAAGACTTTGCTACCTACCCCGTTGTCATCCTGGGGACGGATAAGAATGGCGTATTTTTGAATGTGCTTGATGCAAATCTAGCTGTGAAGTGTACAACTGGGGCACAACTGCGTCCACTGAAGGGGTGGGTGTGTGTGGGGCCCAATTTTTGGAAAAAAGGGAGACTCCGCTTGGAGTAACCCTTGCTTGCTGTGTTTTTAAAAGAAGCCAAGATGAACAGAGCTGGGATCAGGAAAGACTTTGCTACCTACCCTGGTGTCATCCTGGGGACGGTTAATTATGGCGTATTTTTGAATGTGCTTGATGCAAATCTAGCTGTGAATTGTACAACTGGGGCACAACTGCTGCCACTGAAGGGGTGGGTGTGTGTGGGGCCCAATTTTTGGAGAAAAGGGAGACTCCGCTTGGAGTAACCCTTGCTTGCTGTGTTTTTAAAAGAAGCCAAGATGAACAGAGCTGGGATCAGGAAAGACTTTGCTACCTACCCCGTTGTCATCCTGGGGACGGATAAGAATGGCGTATTTTTGAATGTGCTTGATGCAAATCTAGCTGTGAAGTGTACAACTAGGGCACAACTGCGTCCACTGAAGGGGTGGGTGTGTGTGGGGCCCAATTTTTGGAAAAAAGGGAGACTCCGCTTGGAGTAACCCTTGCTTGCTGTGTTTTTAAAAGAAGCCAAGATGAACAGAGCTGGGATCAGGAAAGACTTTGCTACCTACCCTGGTGTCATCCTGGGGACGGTTAATTATGGCGTATTTTTGAATGTGCTTGATGCAAATCTAGCTGTGAATTGTACAACTGGGGCACAACTGCTGCCACTGAAGGGGTGGGTGTGTGTGGGGCCCAATTTTTGGAGAAAAGGGAGACTCCGCTTGGAGTAACCCTTGCTTGCTGTGTTTTTAAAAGAAGCCAAGATGAACAGAGCTGGGATCAGGAAAGACTTTGCTACCTACCCCGTTGTCATCCTGGGGATGGATAAGAATGGCGTATTTTTGAATGTGCTTGATGCAAATCTAGCTGTGAAGTGTACAACTGGGGCACAACTGCGTCCACTGAAGGGTTGGGTGTGTGTGGGGCCCAATTTTTGGAAAAAAGGGAGACTCCGCTTGGAGTAACCCTTGCTTGCTGTGTTTTTAAAAGAAGCCAAGATGAACAGAGCTGGGATCAGGAAAGACTTTGCTACCTACCCTGGTGTCATCCTGGGGACGGTTAATTATGGCGTATTTTTGAATGTGCTTGATGCAAATCTAGCTGTGAATTGTACAACTGGGGCACAACTGCTGCCACTGAAGGGGTGGGTGTGTGTGGGGCCCAATTTTTGGAGAAAAGGGAGACTCCGCTTGGAGTAACCCTTGCTTGCTGTGTTTTTAAAAGAAGCCAAGATGAACAGAGCTGGGATCAGGAAAGACTTTGCTACCTACCCCGTTGTCATCCTGGGGACGGATAAGAATGGCGTATTTTTGAATGTGCTTGATGCAAATCTAGCTGTGAAGTGTACAACTGGGGCACAACTGCTGCCACTGAAGGGGTGGGAGTGTGTGGGGCCCAATTTTTGGAAAAAAGGGAGACTCCGCTTGGAGTAACCCTTGCTTGCTGTGTTTTTAAAAGAAGCCAAGATGAACAGAGCTGGGATCAGGAAAGACTTTGCTACCTACCCTGGTGTCATCCTGGGGACGGTTAATTATGGCGTATTTTTGAATGTGCTTGATGCAAATCTAGCTGTGAATTGTACAACTGGGGCACAACTGCTGCCACTGAAGGGGTGGGTGTATGTGGGGCCCAATTTTTGGAAAAAAGGGAGACTCCGCTTGGAGTAACCCTTGCTTGCTGTGTTTTTAAAAGAAGCCAAGATGAACAGAGCTGGGATCGGGAAAGACTTTGCTACCTACCCCGGTGTCATCCTGGGGACGGATAAGAATGGCGTATTTTTGAATGTGCTTGATGCAAATCTAGCTGTGAATTGTACAACTGGGGCACAACTGATGCCACTGAAGGGGTGGGTGTGTGTGGGGCCCAATTTTTGGAAAAAAGGGAGACTCCGCTTGGAGTAACCCTTGCTTACATTGTTTTTAAAAGAAGCCAAGATGAACAGAGCTGGGATCAGGAAAGACTTTGCTACCTACCCCGGTGTCATCCTGGGGACGGATAAGAATGGCGTATTTTTGAATGTGCTTGATGCAAATCTAGCTGTGAATTGTACAACTGGGGCACAACTGCTGCCACTGAAGGGGTGGGTGTGTGTGGGGCCCAATTTTTGTAAAAAAGGGAGACTCCGCTTGGAGTAACCCTTGCTTGCTGTGTTTTTAAAAGAAGCCAAGATGAACAGAGCTGGGATCAGGAAAGACTTTGCTACCTACCCCGGTGTCATCCTGGGGACGGATAAGAATGGCGTATTTTTGAATGTGCTTGATGCAAATCTAGCTGTGAATTGTACAACTGGGGCACAACTGATGCCACTGAAGGGGTGGGTGTGTGTGGGGCCCAATTTTTGGAAAAAAGGGAGACTCCGCTTGGAGTAACCCTTGCTTGCTGTGTTTTTAAAAGAAGCCAAGATGAACAGAGCTGGGATCAGGAAAGACTTTGCTACCTACCCCGGTGTCATCCTGGGGACGGATAAGAATGGCGTATTTTTGAATGTGCTTGATGCAAATCTAGCTGTGAAGTGTACAACTGGGGCACAACTGCTGCCACTGAAGGGGTGGGTGTGTGTGGGGCCCAATTTTTGGAAAAAAGGGAGACTCCGCTTGGAGTAACCCTTGCTTGCTGTGTTTTTAAAAGAAGCCAAGATGAACAGAGCTGGGATCAGGAAAGACTTTGCTACCTACCCTGGTGTCATCCTGGGGACGGTTAATTATGGCGTATTTTTGAATGTGCTTGATGCAAATCTAGCTGTGAATTGTACAACTGGGGCACAACTGCTGCCACTGAAGGGGTGGGTGTGTGTGGGGCCCAATTTTTCGAAAAAAGGGAGACTCCGCTTGGAGTAACCCTTGCTTGCTGTGTTTTTAAAAGAAGCCAAGATGAACAGAGCTGGGATCAGGAAAGACTTTGCTACCTACCCCAGTGTCATCCTGGGGACGGATAAGCATGGCGTATTTTTGAATGTGCTTGATGCAAATCTAGCTGTGAATTGTAAAACTGGGGCACAACTGCTGCCACTGAAGGGGTGGGTGTGTGTGGGGCCCAATTTTTGGAAAAAAGGGAGACTCCGCTTGGAGTAACCCTTGCTTGCTGTGTTTTTAAAAGAAGCCAAGATGAACAGAGCTGGGATCAGGAAAGACTTTGCTACCTACCCCGGTGTCATCCTGGGGACGGATAAGAATGGCGTATTTTTGAGTGTGCTTGATGCAAATCTAGCTGTGAATTGTACAACTGGGGCACAACTGCTGCCACTGAAGGGGTGGGTGTGTGTGGGGCCCAATTTTTGTAAAAAAGGGAGACTCCGCTTGGAGTAACCCTTGCTTGCTGTGTTTTTAAAAGAAGCCAAGATGAACAGAGTTGGGATCAGGAAAGACTTTGCTACCTACCCCGGTGTCATCCTGGGGACTAATAAGAATAGCGTATTTTTGAATGTGCTTGATGCAAATCTAGCTGTGAATTGTACAACTTGGGCACAACTGCTGCCACTGAAGGGGTGGGTGTGTGTGGGGCCCAATTTTTGGAAAAAAAGGGAGACTACGCTTGGAGTCACCTTGCGGTGTTTTACATGATTTTAGAAGGGCGTGCCATGCCTATATCTGTGTGTCCTCCTCTTTTTTCTTGTCCAGCTGTTTTGTTTTCGCATGAGTATATGTCCTTGTCACTTTCCCATGTGTTTGTGTTGTGTTGTGAGTTGTTTGTCACCTTTTGGACACCTTTGAGGGTGTTTTCTAGGTGTTTTTATGTGTTTGTGATTGCCTGCCATTGTTTCCTATGCAGTTCGAGTTCGGTTCGTCGAACGTTCGACGAGCCAAACTCGAACGGGACCTCCGTTCGGCGAACCGACCTCGAGCCGAACCGGGGCCGGTTCGCTCATCTCTAGTCCTTACTAGGAGACTGTCACTTGAGCCTGAGAACTGTCCCTGTGATTGTCGGTGCCAGAGAGAACTACTGAGCAGTGAAGCCATAAAGTGATCTGTCCCCATGATTGCCATGCCGTAGAGAACTGTAGTGAAGCCAGACGCAGAGCAGATACCCCTTTGCCCGGAAACCTTCCTGGATCAATACAGTGTAACAGTGAGTCCTGAGCTCAGGCCTAGTCTATATCTTTTTTGTTTTGTGGACAAGTGTGCACACTGACTCAGTAGGGATTTGGCGCCAGACAAGGTCTATTGTATAGTGCTGCAGTACTGAATTTTATTGTTTGTGTATCTCTGCTAGCAGGTGCTTAACCTCGGGGTACTTTCCTGTATTGCTCAAATCTGTAGGGGAATGGCGGGGAATTAGAGTGTTTGTTAAGATTGTTAATTGGTGTGCTGGTCCAGGGACAGCTCCTTAATACACTCAGTGCTTTACACCAACTAGTGCTTCCGGATGTTTAGGTAAATTGTTCCTACTAATTCCTGTCTCACTGGAATCAGTCTCTGGCCCAGCACGCTGATCCTGGTTTGGTAACCGGTGTTTGTACATTTATTAGTGTCTATATTCACTTCGCATTTTGAGGTTCACCTCTTGTTTCCCTTACCAGGGTATAAAGAATTTGCAGTTAAACTTAGGGGTACTTTGCACGCTGCGACATCGCAGGCCGATGCTGCGATGCCGAGCGCGATAGTCCCCGCCCCCGTCGCAGCAGCGATATCCTTGTGATAGCTGCCGTAGCGAACATTATCGCTTCGGCAGCTTCACATGGACTCACCTGTCCTGCGACCGTCGCTCTGGCCGGCGACCCGCCTCCTTGTTAATTGGGCAGGTCGTGCGGCGTCACTGCGACGTCACATGGCAAGCGGCCAATAGGAGTGGAGGGGCGGAGATGAGCAGGATGTAAACATCCTGCCCAGCTCCTTCCTTCCGCATATCCTACGGAAGCCGCAGTGACGCCGGTAGGAGATGTTCCTCGCTCCTGCGGCTTCACACACAGCGATGTGTGCTGCCACAGGAGCGAGGAACAACATCGGACTGTTGCGTCAGCGTAATTATGGATTACGCCGACACTGCACCGATGATACGATTACGACGCTTTTGCGCTTGTTAATCGTATCATCGAGCCTTTACATACTACGATGTCGCATGCGATGCCGGAAGTACGTCATTTTCAATTTGACCCCACCGACATCGCACCTGCGATGTCGTAGTGTGCAAAGCCCGCCTTAGTCTGGTCTCGTTTCTTGTTTTGTGTCCCACTGTATCCTGGAAGAAACCTCTCGGTATCACAGTTTGCTAATATTATTATTACAAATACTACATATTGGGATAGGATCTTGGAAATGGAAATAAACCTTTAAAAAGCACAGGACACATTACTGATTCCGTAAAGCACACTCATTCTTTTTGTAAAACACTGTCAAGGAGTTTTACAGCTTGAGAGCCATGAGGAAGGAAAAACACACAACATATGAGTTTCTGCTGTGGATAAAGCAGCAACTAACCCTCTGGCTGGTTCCCAAAGAATTGCAACTTGGATTTGTCATAAGCTACAATGATCAAAATAGTCTCTCTGCTTTGCTGTGTGGCAAAATAACCAATGCTCCATGCATGACCTACGTCCTCAATTAATTAGTGCAAGATTTTTTGGGAAATATTCCCAGATGAGAAAGGTCATGGCTGTGGCCAGATAAGTGAAAGTTAATGCTGTGAAGGACACTCTCCTCACTTAACAAAAAAAATGCCTTGCAGAGCACCTCCTGGTTTGTGACGTTACATCCTGCTGGAAATTGACCCTTTATATGTTGCAGTATTCATCTAAACAGCTTAATATGGTGTTGAAGCAAATGATGCAGTAGTTAACCTAGAGCATGGGTTACTTTGAAATAGATATTTGGCAGCTAATGAGGAATGTGTTTCGCCTACTAAAGCCCATTGAAGCGGCAACAAAATTTGTCTGAGGACATGTGCAATCAATTTTAAGATCCCACTGATATTTATCCTGGAATAAATACTCGTAGCATGCAAGTTAGGATGGAGGAAGAATACCAATTTGAAC
This sequence comes from Anomaloglossus baeobatrachus, assembly GCF_048569485.1. NCBI lineage: Eukaryota > Metazoa > Chordata > Amphibia > Anura > Aromobatidae > Anomaloglossus > Anomaloglossus baeobatrachus. Next base: position 581,566,349 of record NC_134354.1, on the reverse strand, counting down.
TTGTCCAGCATTAACCACTGTCAGTTGGGACCCTGAAAGTTCAAGTCACATGATGCCAGGTGCCAGATTTGGAAGAGTTAAAAACAATTAATTTTTCATAGCCAAAGAGCAATGATTACAATGTCAGAGACACATAAAATAACCAATGATAATGCAAAAACAAATGAAATGCAATAATATCTCACAAAAAATGCTTTATTAATAATAAGATAATATTTAGAATCAGACTTCTGATAAAGAGGTAGAGTATCTCAAAGGAGGGCTACAAACAAATGTCCAGGCTACATAGTATATCTATTTCAGGGTATACATGCATAAAATATAAATTACAGTGGATAGTAAAAGGTAAAATTGATTTGTAAGGATCATTCTGCTGCCATCAATGCTGGTGGATCACACTCTGCCAGGCACTTATGTGCTGCCCCCGTGCCAGCTTCCGGGCTGCTGCTCGTATCCGGATCCGTGGTGGCTTGAGGGGTCTCCGGACCAGGGGGCCGCGCGGCCACTCGATGAAGGGGGGACTATGTACAAGGGGGATTTGAAGTTCGTGACGCCACCCACGGTGCGTAGTAAGTTAGGGTACCACCGTGGATGTTGGGGACGCCCGGTGGCGGTGGTATGGCAGCAAGGATGTTTAACCCCTCCGTGGGTAGGGTTTTTTTGCTCCGGGAGCCCGCTGATGGTGAGGTAGGGGTGCCGTTTGGGGTAAGAGAAGGTTTTTTTTTAGTGTACTCACTCAGTCCAGAAATAATTACACCAACAGCTTGTAAACCAGAGTTCTGAGCACCGCTGCAGCTGGGAGGGAGCACACTTGAGTCAGTGTCCTTGGTGTTGCAGTTAGTCTGTGACCATTTTCCTTGGCACCAGTGTTTTCCTCTTTGGACCCTCAAGTCTGAAACCTTTCGGGTCCCGCTCACCCGTGTGGCTTACGGAGTGAGCTTGCTCTCAGTGTTCACACGTAGGATTTCTTTGGACTGTATTGGGAAAGTCCTATCCCATCTAAGAGCTAGTACCCTGATTTTGGAGTGGGTTGGGGATGACACTTGAAGTCTTCACCCCCATCGGGTAAATTACCAGGACGAATAAAGCTACTTTCCGGCCTATGGTCCACGTACCCTGTTGTGCCCTGGTCTCTGCCCGGTGATAGCTCAAGGCCGCCGGTTGCCCTCCTCGGCAGTCCGTGCCCCCTGACACTATCCCCTGCGACCGGGGTTCTAGCTCCTACCGGGCCCAGACCAACATCTGCCACCTAGTACTAAGGGGCCCTGCTTCACCTGTGACCTCTCCTCATGAGAGTCACTTCCTTCCCCTTCACTTCTCCTCTCACTTTTCCACTCTCCCCTACCAACCCCCCATGTGGGCGGCCCTATTCCCTTCAGGCCCCACAATGGTGTGTCTGGTAGGTATAGTGCAAAGTGTTCCTAGGGTTTTGATTAGCTCAGCTGTTGGCAACACCAAAGGACCAGGACCTGTAACCAAGGAGGGTGGATACTGTGATGAAGGGCAGATTGCACAATACCCTGTGACGATCTGATAGGCCAGGGCATCACACTTACTCACCACTGTCCATCATCTCGTCTATACTGCAGTACAGCTGCTGTCAGGGATGTCATTTCTGGCACTAAACTGACAAGTATCTAATTGCGAGCCTGATCCTAAAGGGTGGTCTGAAAACTGAAGACATTTTTATCTAAATCCCTATTTGTTGCCTCAATCTAAACTAATTTGTTATATGGCTGTATGCAAAACTTCCAACCTTTCCCTGACTACAATATCTGATTTTTTTCCAGATTTCCTGTCTGATGATGCTTCCTTTGAGAATCTCAATGCATGCTGGGTGTAACCCCGGCATCCCTGCAAACGTCCTCACTCGCCTCCCAGCAGGGACGAGAACATGCTCTCCATCCTGACAGTGCCATTGTGGACTCTCCTCCTGCCATAAATGCCTGCACCCTGGGATTGCACACATTGTGCAGGTCTCCTGGGAGCACGTTTAGGTCATGTAAGCTCATTCCCCACCTCTTAAAGGTGCAGTGTGCTTATTACAGAAGTGCCTATAGCCTTTGTCTGGGAGGCACTTGGTACTCAAGGTATCCTCCCCCTTAGGGACATGCCTGAGCAGTGTTTACTTTCAGCTTGCCTGCACATTTACTAGTTGTCAGATCCATATTGTCCAGTAGTCATCCTGGGTACCCGAACCTGTGTTTAAGATACCAGTATCTGTCCTTTGAATCCGAACCTGAGATTCTGAATCAGTACCTATGTACTAGTCTGTACTAGTCATACTGCTTACAAGAGCCATCCATTCTGCGTCAGCCATCCATTCTCAACAAGCTGTCTAGCCTGTGTTACGCATCCACTCTATATTAGCCATCCAGTTTGTACCAGCCATCTTGTCTTACACCCTGTGTCAGAAACTGTATTTCTGAACCTTGGTATTAGCTGTGGCAGTACCAGGGACAGGCCAGGAGTGATACCTAGGAGCTACATGCCACACAAACCTAACCACATTATAAGTGGCTCGATTGAAGGACGAGGTAGTTTCTAAAGCCTGCTTTACATGTTACGATTTCACATACGATATTGTATGCGATCGTAACCGCCCCCATCGTATGTGCGGCATGTTCAATTTGTTGAATGTGCCGCACAAACGATTAACCCCTGTCACACGTACTTACCCGTCCATACGACCTCAATGTGGGCGGCGAACGTCCACTTTCTGGAGTGGGAGGGACGTTTAGCGTCACAGCGACGTCACGCGGCAGCCGGCCAATAGAAGCGGACTGGCGGAGATGAGCGGGACATAAACATCCCGCCCACCTCTTTCCTTCCGTATTGCCGGCTGGAGCCGCGGGATGCAGGTAAGATCTGTTCAATGTTCCCGGGGTGTCACACACTGCGATGTGTGCTGCCTCGGGAACATTGAACAACCTGACGTGCAATTCATCAGGATTCAATGATATGTATGCGATGAATGGTTTAACGTTCAATCGCAATTGCACGTACCTGTCACACACTACAATGTACCTTACGATGCCGGATGTGCATCACTTACGATGTGACCCCGCCGACACATCGTAAGATATATTGTAGCGTGTAAAGCAGGCTTTAGTCAAGCCCATCCAAGATAAGCCTGGCCTATTGCGCAGTGAGTCCATACCCATTAGTTTGGCACTGGGATAAACAAACAAAGTATCATCACAGCAGCGGGTAGAAGCTGCTCTCCCTGTCACAGCATCTGCCTCATCCCTGAAATGAAGCATCATCAGTGATGCTCATTCCACGGATTGCTCTGGCCACGCTGTGTTCTTCCCTGCTTTCTTTGCACTCTGTGATTTGCTCAGCTACAACATCCAGTATGTTGCCGGCTTAGATCAGTAGAGCCAGCAACACAGAGCAGTGCACATTTTCAGTGCACTCAGAGTACCAAGTTATATACAGAGACCATCACTGCCTTTGCAAGGCATTAATGGCTTTATAACACTAAACTTATTGGTAACAAAAGCTATAAATCAGAGCGTTAGCCCCTTAAGGATGAAGCCAATTTTGTATTTAATGACAAGGCCAAATTTTAGAATTGAGACCAGTGTCAGTTTGACAGGTTAAAACTTCAGGTCAATTTATGCTATGAAAAAAAAGCACAGTGGGCATGGGATTTCTAAAGATACTGTACTGCACAATGCAACAATTTGGACACAGCTAAAACACCCTGCGTCCAAAATGCTGCAAACCCTGATCATGCACAGGAAACCTAAAAATCTAGGATGGATGAATAGATAGATAGTCAGAAAGAGGTAAAACACAAGTATAATGTCCCAATGTAATAAAAAAAAAAAAAAATGAAAATTATTTTTTTATAGATTTATTTTATTAGTGAACAATAAAGTTTCAAATAGCAATACAAATAGTGGGAGATGCAAGCATATGAATAGAAAAGCTGACAATAGGATCTCGCATGGAGATTTTCATATAATTTATATATTTGTATAAACAAAAAAAGAAAATGTCTGAAAAACGTCATACCCCAGGCTGTCTGGAGGATTACAGCATTGAAGTATACAGTATATCACCTTTATCATATGCATTTCAGTTTATCCTACCTGCATAACTTATTTATATTCTTCTGGATAATGGGGAGGGGCCAGTATGGTAGATGCATGATTTGCTCAGACTCATTGTATTTCTTGTAGTATTTGGACAAACCTATCCCCATATTTTATATCGTCCCTGCAACTCTTGGATAGGGGTGTTTGTTGTGCAGTTGTGCATAACTTGAACATTCACATAACGGTCCTTCACAGTAAACTTATTGTGTCATGTTGTTAAAGAACTTCCTATCCCTATAATACTGGGCCTCCCCATGCTGGTTAGGCACAATCTGGTGGCTGATTGGCAATCCAGTTAGGTTATTAAGTGGAGAGATATCTGTAAGAATAACTATATGAACACTCTTCTCTCTACTGTCTCCATAATGTACTCTGATCTTGAGGGTGAGGTGTTGAAGAATCAGAGGACACTCCTGTTGCTGGTTCTTCAGGGAAATTATTTGTGCCTTTCCAGTTGCACTTAAAAATGTTATGTAAGCATCGTATCTCAGTTCTTGCGGGTAACCCAGGTAGTAAAAATGGACCTTGAACCTCATTTCTTGTTGTTTTTCATAGACAAAGTTGCATTGAGGTAGAGTTGATTTTGTGTCTTCATGTAATATTTGTGTGCATTCTAAAACTTCTGCATACTCATCCATCCGGTTCTCTCCTCATGTTGGCTTTACTTGACAGACACATGTGGACGCATACATCCATAGAAGTTGTTACTGACCTTCTTTCATCTGCTGGAAAAACTGTAATCTTATTAGTGGTAGATTGGTTTAGCAAAATTGTGCATTTCATTGCATTTTCTGGTTTCTGAATGCTAAAACTTTAGGCCAAATGTTTGTCACTGAGATCATGAAGCTTCACAGGGTTCCCTCCAATATTTTGTCAGATCAGGGGGCACAGTTTGTATCTAAATTTTTGATAGCATTTTCTGTTTATCTGGGGGAACATCCTTCCTTTTCTACATCTTTCCAGCCTCAATATAACGGTCAGACTGAATGTCTGAATCAAAGTCTGAAAACGTACTCTAGGTGTTTATATATCTGCTAATCAGGAAAATTGGGCATCTTACTTGCCTTTGGCTGAGTTTGAGTTAAACAATCTTCACAATGAGTCCACTATTTTTGGTGCATACAGCTTTCACCCTCAGTTATGTGATTTCAGTAGAGATGCGGTCTCGGGGGGTTGATTTTCTTTGTCACTCTCTTCTATATGGCAAGGGGTACAGAACAACCTAAAGGTTATGGGGAACAGATAAAAATGCATGCCTTATAAAATACGTTTGGCAGATCCGGACCTTTGTGTGAATGATTATGTATGGCTGTCCACCAGATATATTAAGTTGAAGATTTCTTTTTTGAAACTGGGACCTAGATATATTGGTCCATATAAGGTGATTGTCATTAATAATTCTTGGCACTTGATCTTCAGCTACATCAAGCACTTAAAATCCATAATGTTTTTCACACATCATTGCTAAAGAGATATGTTGCATCTTTGGAGCCATCACCGTTATTGCTGTTTTTGGGATTTTGTTGATGATAATGTTGTTTCTTGTGGCAAGAATCATGGATTATCATTTTCGTCACCTCTCTCCCTTATAAGGTACACTGGAGGGGTTATAGTCCAGAAGAAAGAATGTGAGTATCAGCATCAAAAGTTAGTACCAATAGGTTGTTGCATTGCTTCCATACTTCTCATCCACATAAAACTTGTCCTGAGAGCCCAAAGGCCTATTGTAGAAGGGGTGCACTGTCATGAGTGTCATGGCCTGATGTGATCTTGGGGGTTCTGGGATCAGAAGGCAACAGTGTATAGTTTAGTGCAGATCGTCTTTGGTGCCTGCTCATCATCTACCCTTAGTTGGAGCTTATTTAATTTCATCCGGTGTTGCAGGGGTTAAGGTTTCTTTCTTTCCTGCTTTGATCTAACAAATATTTGTAACTTCAGCAGCAGCCACACCCTTATGCTATAAATATCCCCACCTCACTCCTTCTTTTGCAGGCTATAGTTCATTTTGTACTTTTCACTTACAAGGAGCATGTCTCTTTAGAAGTTTAGATGTTTCATTCTGTTGCAGCCAAGAAGTTCTCTGTTGGAGAAGCTGGGGCTATTTATTGTGTTTTTCCCCAACTGTTTGACTTACCTTCCTTGTGTTGTCTAACTGCAAGACAAGCAATTTTACAGACTAGTCAGAGTATGTCAGAGTGAGTTTAGAGCCAGCAAGTGTCTATGTACATAATGGCACACAGGGGAAAATACCAATATAGGGAGTGTAGGGATCAGCCTCAAGTGAGTGTTAGGAGGTTACACCACTCCTACTGCGAGTGTCTTCCATTGTATTGCTTCCTTGGCTTTCTGTTTTGTGTTGTGCCACTCACCAGGAGTCTTCCTGCACCCAGCATGAAAAAAAGACTACAAGAAGTGGATCACTTCTTCACATGCAAAACAGTTCAGTACACCTGTTTGTCTCCCTAATGAAGAGATAATTTCTTAACAGCTTCTAACCATCCAAATTTAGCAGAGCTGAATTTTGCATAATTTAGCAATTGCTCTATATAGCACTTAAAAAGCGATAAAGCATTGCACCTAACTGACTCAATATGCCCTGTTTTTTTCATTTGGACTTCCTGTCTATAGGTAGCAAGAATGTATGAAGTTTTCCACCCACAATAGATATTTCTTTGACTGTTTTTACAATTTTGGTAGCCTAAAACATATGATAATGCATTTTGCTGGGAAATATGCTGTTTTTACCAATGGTCACTCTTTGCTTTACCTTAGTCAGATAGGTAAAAGCCGTTTAGACATTAAAAAACCTGTGTTTCACATTACATATTCAATTGACTCCAAGGGGAACTTGCATTGTTCTGCGCATATTTTCCAGGCAATTTAAGGATTTTTAATTAATCAATTTGTGCAAATTTATTTGTCATGAATTACATTTTGGGAAGAAATTCAGCAAAGTATAGCTCACCTCTAGTTTAAACATTTTTAAAAATGTTCTTCTACCTTATACATATGAACAATCTATAATTTTTTTGTCTAGAACTAATATACAGTACACTTTTCTTTTCTACTATTTTATTGACCCGTCAAATGGAAGTCTCTGCTTCCACTAGAGGGTTGAAAAATCTCTTTAACCAATTGGGTGAATAATGTAATTCTAAAGTATTATGAGATATGGCTTTTTAAGGATGAACAGTAACTATATTTTATAGTTAAGATCCTCAAACTGTCAGCTGTAGATCTAGAGTACTTTTTCTGCAGTCCTTGTTGAAACTATTTGCAGGTGGTTTTGGAAATTAAAGTCATGTGATCATTAATTTAATACCTCACCCCATTTCGTAAACTGCAGCTTCAAACAATAGCTGTAGAATAATGACCAATGACTTCCACTTGCCTAAGTATGACGTTTTATGTTATGGAGATATTAATAGTTATATACAGTATGAATAGATAAATAGATGAATGGATAGATAGATATTTAGATAAATTGATAAATATTTCGATTTTTATTAATATCTATATTAATAACCCAGAATGTTTAAGTAAAAAATGAAGACCATTCTTCATTCATCAGATTCAAGAGACCTCTTGAAATAACTAGAAATTACAAGAAGTGACAAAGACGAATGTATTGTGAGGTGAGTGAACCAGGAATCTAAAAGTAGAATTCAGGCTAGACCTGAGGAGTTAGATTTTGTGCAGAAAAAAAAGAAAAAGAATTAGAAACTTGATACAGTGTGAAAAAAAAAAAGAAACAAAAGAGTCAAAGATGAATTTCAAAGCTGAAAGTCTGGAAAAGTGCATAATGATGGGATTTTTGACAGTAATGGTGTATAAATGTAAAGTAATAGTTATGCCTGAAATGTAAGCATTTAGAAAATAAGGTTTCTAAAATTTGACAAGTCTTATATTTTATCTTGTATTCTTCAAAAGATGTGAGTAGTTTCATTTCCATATGTCACCTCTTATTTAGCAGTTATGTTAAAGTATACAAAGACCTCGCAAGCTGTCCACTTAAAATAAAGTGCTATTTTGTCTGTAACTTATCGCAAGATATAAGGAAATGATTATGGATTAGGTTATTTTTTTGTAAAAGTCAAGTATTTCTTGCTTGTACATAAAAATTAGACTTGGACTTGTGCATTGACTTCAAAACACATGTGAATGATACGTGGCACTTTTCTAAACTGGCAAGTTACCTATTATTTACTCAACATTGAAATTCCAACTCCTCGAAAGAAAAGTGGTGGAATTATTAAAATCTCACTATCAATAGACATGTTAATGTTATGCAAATTATGAAAATATGGAAACAGAATTTACAAACTTCTAAATTTATGCTGTATGTGCTTGGACACAGATATCATAAATATAAATATGAAAACTACCTTCACAATTTCCGGCCAATGATCTCCCAGTGTGCTAGATGTGAAACAAGTCTGGAGAATGTCAAATAATATAATAGTATATTTAGCCCATGCGGGCTGCTCACAATAGCCAAAGCAATATGCAGCCTGGTGTTTTGTAAAAAAAATGGTTTCTTGGACATTTTGAAATACTGTTGATTTTACAAACAAATGTAATGACTTTTGGCTATTGAACCTGGAATAAAGATGATAGTGACCTGGCTGACATATATTATACCTCCCCACACCACAAGCAGGTCTCTTCATGGCATTACCCAGGTTCTTTTGTGTGATTCTAAAAAAGGCATGTAGTGATCCATTCTGAAATGTAAGTAAAATTGAAAGTCACATACCAAGCCTATGGTGTAAAACACCAAGAAGTAATAGGACATTTGCACATCAGACTATGAGGTAAACATCCATTTATATGTGTTCCATTGACTTCACAAAACCACTCTTAATGGTCTGAAGTGGCAATGGAGGCAGAAATTAGGTCTATCCTTATTAGCAATGTGTCCCGATTTTGTTTTGAAAACAATGATATCCAGAGAGTCATATCGAGAGACGCCTTCAAAGGGAAATGTGAAAGTATCCCAAGGGCCATTTTTGAGCATGATAATGCCAGGTTGCATGTTGCTGTGAGCTTTTATCATTCTTGGTGTTACAAGCTGCAATGCCAAGGAGTATATATACTGTATGTAGGTGAGAAATTCATGTCTATAGCACGTTTATAGATACATCTACTTATAAAATTGGTGACATGTTCAAAATTTATTTTACTAGCTGTATATATATATATATGCAGCTGGTAAAATAAATTTTGAACATGTCACCAATTTCATAAGTAAATATATCTATAAAGGTGCTATAGACATGAATCTCTCACCAAATGTTGTTAACAGTCCATTCAATCTACACAAGCAAACACATCAAAACATTGTTGTCCTTAAATTTAGTGACGTGTAATAATGAAAAATATATAGTATTGAACCTAAATTTTATTAAAAACTTTGTACAAAAGCCTTTGTTGGTGATAACAGCTTCAAGATGCTTCCTGTATGGATAATGTATGGATAAACTATGCTCATGCATTGGTCACAGATGTAAATTCTTCCACAAAAAATTTTTTCAAACCTTGAAGATTGTGTGCACCCCTTCTATGGATGCTGAGCTTAAGTTCCATTCATAAAATTTCTATTGGATTCAGGTCAAGTACACACTTATGGTACTACAGTCAGCATTCTTTGCATCTTTTCGCTACTGATGCTGGTCAGCAAACGCACACCTCTGCCTGAGGTTCCATCCTGCAGTTATAGCACCCCTCATGCACTGCTTCTCACACAATGACATCCAGTCGGATGAAGTAAACCCTCACCCTCCTCAGCTGGGGTTCCTTCCACAGGCTTTAACACCTCTATGAGAGTTTGGCAGCATCTCCACACTGGCTTCTGCCAGTGCCTACACTCTCACAGAGGCTGCTTCTCACACACTGAACACCAACACCATGTGCCAAACAACCTGTCTCAATTTTACAGACAGGTGACACACATTGGACACACCCATGGATGTGGTATGTAGTTAGCCAGACCCAGTTATCTGTCTGACCCTGGCCCTGTGAAGACTTTAACACAAAACAATTAGCACTAGACATACCAGAACGGACTTCTAGGTTCACACCATTTCTGTGGTACATACCTGCCATGTACAACATAGCCGGTTGCCATCTTAATAAATATATATATATATATATATATATATATATATATATATATATAGTTATAAAAAGCAGAGAATCTGTTGATTTGAGTGAATTTTTGCAAAGTCAGACTTTAATGCCATAATAAAATACTGTGATCATTAAAACTTGAAATGACACCCTTCCTCGTGAGATTTGCTTCCTCCAAATTAAGGCACTATTGAAATATAGGAGAAAAGGGATGTCTGTATGTCCAATGCTAAACCACAATTTTTACCCAATTGATCTCAAAGAATTAAAGCTAAACTGCAGCGCCAAAAAAGTTGGTATTAAATGGACAGCAATCATATAGTCGTGGGGGTGAGGGGGAACCTGAAAAGTAATTACAAAGCCTGTAGTTACAGCAACGGCCATCAACAACCAGTGCAGAATTAACTTGGGCCTCATTGTTCTGGTTGTCTATAGTCACTGTAGAAGTAACTAGGGCCTCATTCATGAGAATTGCCTCACATTAACATTTTTATGGTGGACTATAGACACTGCAGAAGTAACTGCAGCCTTATTTATGAGAAATGCATCACATTAAGAACATTATGACAGCTACAGACACTGCAGAATTAACTAAAGCCTCATTTATGAAGATTACTCCACAGTAAAATTATTTGGGTTGACTATAGTCACTGCAGAAGTATCTGGTCCTCCTTAAAGAAGATTAACTCACAATAAGATCATTATGGGTGCCTATAGCAACTAGAGTGCAGCTTTTAATTGACACAGCTTTTGCCCAAAAAGTATTAAAGAATGAAAGCCATGGCTCCCAAAGAGTCACTCAGATAGCATTAACAACCATTTAGTCACTAAGGTCGGGCAACCTGATAAGTCTCACTAAAGTCTGTATTATAGCAGCGGCTGTCAACAATCAGGGAAGAAGTAACTGGGGCGTCATTTCTGAGAATTGCCACACAGTAAAATTGTTCTGGTTGCCTATAGCCACTGAAGAGGTCTCATTTCTAAAAATTGCATTATAGTAAGATCATTCTGGTTTCCTATAGCAACCAGAGTGCAGCTTTCAGTATTAAAGCTGCTAACATAAAGTTAAAGCTGAGCTCTGATTGGTTGCTATGGAAAACTAGAACAGCCTGACTGTGACAGAGTTATCATAAATGAGATCCTCCAGGACACACATTTTCTGCTTTTATATTTTTATATATGTATGTATATACTGTATATACAGTATATATATCTAATATATAAAGCTGAGTGTATGTGTGTGTGTGTGTGTATGTGTGTATGTCCACTAAAGGAATCTGCACCATCGCATTTACAATCACGAAATTTTGCACAGACGCCTCATGTGACCCAGGGAGCGTCGTAGACTAAGTTTTGACAGAAAAAATTAATTCCGAGCTTTACAGTTAGTCTCTAAAATCCTGCCCCCATTAAACTGAATGGAGGTGGGAGCGATAAGTTATTAATAGCAACTAATAGCAGCTATAGGAACAAAATAAACTGTTAGTTGAAGATTATGCGTGAGGTTATATGATGTCGGTGGTGAGATGGATAGAGAGATAGAAAAAGACAGACAGACAGAGACACAGACAGAGACAGATGAAGAAAGACAGCCCTGGAAAGAGACAGTCCTGAAAAGAGACAGACGGGCAAAGAGACAGCCAGGCAAAGAGACAGCCGGGCAAAGAGATAGCCGGGCAAAGAGACAGATGGGCAAAGAGACACACCTGGAAAAAGACAGACCTGGAAAGAGACAGACCTGGAAAAAGACAGACGGCCAAAGAGACAGACGGGCAAAGAGACAGACAGGCAAAGAGACAGCCGGGGAAAGAGACAGCCGGGGAAAGAGACAGCTGGGGAAAGAGACAGCCGGGGAAAGAGACAGATGAGGAAAGAGACAGACGGGAAAAGAGACAGCCCTGAAAAAAGACAGTCCAGGAAAGAGTCAGCCGATCAAAAAGACAGTCCTGGAAAGAGAGAGCCCTGGAAGGAAACAGATGGAGAAAGAGACAGCCCTGTAAAGAGAGAGTCCTGGAAAGAGACAGACATGGAAAGAGACAGACATGGAAAGAGACAGACATGGAAAGAGACAGACATGGAAAGAGACAGGCGGGGAAATTGTTACAAATCGGTGCCGCTGTAAACGCAAGCAACCTGCTGTGGTTCCAGTTACGCCCAGGCGTCAGCTGCCATTTAGGGCTGTGCCTCGGGTTGCCCAGCTGGCTGCTTTCTCCTCCACGTCTAAGTGTGGAGAGGCGGCTAGTGCGCATACGTGTGCCGGTTTACACCAGCCGCAGCCTAACTCCAGTGTTTCGCCTACTGAGTATGCTCAGCCTGACTGTGCCATTCCTGAGGCTAAGTCTTCATTTCGGGCTACAGCGCATGCTCGTTTGGACTGTGCCTGAGTCATTCTGCGACCTGTGGTTCCACACACTTACACAGGGCCCTGAGGCTTGCCTCACTCTCGGGAGGCCACTACAACTAACTGCACCCAACATCAGCCCCAAGTGTCCCCTTACACTGAAGTGGCGGTCCCCACTGACCGCAATACCGTTAGTGGCGTCATGAAACTACATATAAAGGAGCAACCTACCTGTGACCAGACTGTTCCTCCACGTGGAGTCCCTGAAGGTAATGCACCGACACAACACCTGTGGGGCTTCACACTTAGTGCGAAAAGCCTCTTTGCACAGGTACTTGCACTCCGTGCTGGGTCTAAGTCCTGTGTTGTGCCTAGACAGCATGCTGAAGCGGATAGTCTTTTTTCGGAGACTGTATTTCATGCTACTGAGCATGCTCAGGCACTTACTGCATCAGAGGCTAGGTCCGGTAATAAACTCTTTGGCCCTGCCCCTGATGTGGGGGGCCCATATAGACCACAGGGCATCAGGTGTCCAGACAATGTGGCCAGGCCACTCCCAACCGGCTTGCAGAGGCCCGGCCCTATGACTTGTCACTTCATTATTGTTGGTCAGATGATGACTGGTGAGGTGTTTGGGTCTTGGCTGCCATGAGGTCATTATTGAGGTAGCGGTTCCGAATAGGCCGCTGGTTACGCCACTGATGACGTGTCACTCTGCTTTTGTCTCCAGGAGGTGCATTGTGGTAAACCCTGGGTTGGGGCAGACCCAGGTTATAAAACGGGCTGGTGCCAACAAGGAGGTGCGCAGTCTTCTATTATGCTACGAAAGAGCACACCTCTATGTGTTGAACCCATTGCGGCTTTAGGCCAGAGGTAGGCAGGGATAGCGCGTCGGTGCAGGCCGCCACCACAGTTGGTAACGCAGAATGATTAAGACCAGCTCCTGTCCTACCAGTCCTGCTAGTGCAGCCCAGTGGCATTAACTGGGCTGCTGCTGCTGATGCGCCTGGTGTCCACAGGTGTGGCCCCTATTCACACAGGCAGCGTACCCAATGGCCCCTGTGTTGTTAACAGGGATTTCCTGGGCTGGGTGGGTTTGTGGACCCTGTGATGCTAACAGGGTTCCCAGTCTCCAGATCCGAGTGTCGTCTAACTCGGTTCAGAGCCACACAGCTCTGTATCCTCCACCTAAACTTCATGTTGCCAGCATCTCCTTTTCCATCTGTGAGCACAGTGGACCCCGACTGGCAATTGGGATATAGACCACCTTATCCTAATCTGCCAGTCCCCCCGTAACAGATGGTGTTTTTTCAGCAGATGTTATTGTTGCTTAACCACCAAACCCACGAACACAAACTTTTTTTCTACTTACCAACACACCTGTTTCCCTCTCCACCAGCATATGGACTTTTGCCACTCATTTTGTATGTTTACTAATTTGCAACTCTGCAGGGACACCATAGTCAATGCCGTCTCAGCACAGCAGCCAGCCCTCGATCCCTCAGATGTGGACAAGTAAAAGACCATTTCCTACTAGCCATGACAAAGCGTTGTGATTCACTCTGTGCATCACTGGTGTTTAGTGGAAAAGCCGAGCGAAGATTGCGTACCTGCTTCTGCTGATACTCCTGCATACGTGCGTCCCTTTGTATGGCAGGATTTTTTCTGCCAAATTTTGTCTTGTACCGGGGATCTAACAGAGTGGCAACCCACTAGTCAGCATTATTTCGAATTAGGACAATCAGAGGGTCAAGTTGTAGGTTGTGCAGCAAGAAGGCGCTCATGTGTCTTGCACATCAAGGAGGAACAAGTCCTTGCTGTGTTGGTGGCGGAGAGGTGAGAATCATGCCTCCTTCCTCTGCCCTCTCCCCCCAACCTCGCACAACAGAAATGTGAGCAAGCTCTCCCTCATCTGCTGAGTCTTCCATGCCCATCGACAGTTCGTCCTCCATTTATTACTGGGCTCCTGCACCTTCCTCAACAGTTAGGCTGATACTATGCACCCTTGTTAATCCATCTCCCTCACCGTCCCATGCCTGCCGCCTTGGTGCTGCTGACCGTCTGGAGTCATAACTCTGGACCTTGTAAATCTTGTTATCCCTTCAGCATATGACTCCTCCTGTACTTCCTCCCATTCCTCTTGTCCCACCACCTGACTATGAATGCTGTTTAGAGTGTGCTCCAGCATGTAGATGACCGGAATTGTCATGCCGATGATGGCAACGTAAGCGCTAAACATCTTCATCACGCTTTTTAACCTTCGAAGTAGGGTGCATAGGTCCTTGATCTGAGACCTCTCCAGCAGCGTGATCTGCCCCACCTCTGGATCTCTTTAGCCTAGACTATACGTCATAACGTATTGCAGCAGGGCTCGCCGGTGCTGCCACAGATGCTGCAACATGTGTAGATTCAAATTCCAGCGTGTCGGCACATCGCATTTCAGGTGGTGAACCGCAAGACCGAAAGACTTTTGGAGCGATGCAAGTTGTTGAGCTGCTGGGTGTGAACGGTGGAAGTGAGCACATAGCGAGCGTGCCCGCTGCAGAGGGCCATGTAGGCCGGGATGGTGGTTTAAAAATTGCTGGACAAACATGTTTAACACGTGAGCCATACAAGGCACGTGTGTCACATTGCCCTGACAAAGGGCCGCACCCAGGTTTGCATCATTGTTGCACATGGCTGTTAACTCACCACCGGAGTCCACTCCATCAATTTGTACTCCGGTCGCCAGGTGACAACGTGTTCCTTTCGTAGATAGTGCTGATGATGGGAGAGGAGTCGATGCCAGTGGCGCCGGTGGCCGCAGGTTCTGCTCACCCACTGGGCTGGGTTACCTTGAGATATGCAGAACCACTGGCTGACTGTAGGTGGTGGGTGTTTCACAGCTGACGTACCATCATTCAGTTACAACCAATGGGAAGACACCACACCCTTTTTTAGGCCTATCCTGTCTGCTGACCACTGCCAGACATAGCTCTGAACCTCTGGTTCCTGTTTCGCCTAGTTCTGTTTTGTGATTTTGTGTGCTGACTATGGCTTGTTTCCTGACTATGTCTCCTGCCTGCTGTTTATGTACCTCGTTGCCCGATCCGCATTTGACCTCTGCTTGTTTTCTGATTAAGTCCTGGCCATCCAATTCTGTTCATGTTCCTCAATTCATGGTTTGACTTTGCCTAACTACTACTCTCTCAGACTGCAGCCTTCCACAGGTATTGATCACCTTGGGCATTGTGTAATTCCAAATCCCTGTATAGGGGTTAAAGGGTTTCAGGGTTCTGGGGGTCCTGCTTGGTGAGTGGCTTCCCTCTAGCCTATCCTTTACAGCCCGTCTGAGTGTGTGGATCCATGCAGGCTTTACACCATGCCCTCTGCAGAAAGCCATGTAGGCCTGGATAGTGGTTTAAAAATTGCTGGATAACCAGGTTCAACACGTGAGCCATACAAAGTAAGTGTGTCACATTGTCACAGCGAAGGGCCGCACCCAGGTTTGCATCATTGTCGCACTTGGCCTTCCCTGGCTGCTGGTTGAGTGGAGACAACCATTGATGAAACTCGGTCTCACTCTCCAGAGCTTACCGTCCACAACTCCTCAGCAGTGTGACTCACATTTCCCAGACATTTCAAAGTAAAGAGTTGACCTACTGATGTCGTTGAGCTCTGCTGCCAACATAGTAAGGAGGTGTGCGGGATTCCTTGTGCAAAGTTAAAACGCCGGTGGCTTTACAATACAGGTTTTGAACGGAGGTTGAGGACCTAGACGAGGTTGAGGAGGCAGAAGCAGTGGAGGGACTTCAACATACAGAGGAAGGATTGACACACAACTCGTGTGGATGGAAAGACTTGTACGGCAGACCCTTCTCCATCTCTCACCATAGTTACCCAGTGCCCAGTCAGCGACATGTAACGTCCCTGTCCATGCTTATTGGTCCAAGTATCTGAGGTGAAATGCATCCTGTCACAGACTTTCTCAAGGAAGCGGTGATGTTGTGTGCGACATGATGGTGTAGCGCGGGCACACCTTTCTTGGAGAAGGAGTGGCGACCTGGAATCGGCTCTTGGGGCACTGCGATGGGCATAAGGTCTCGCAAATCCTCTGTTCAAAAGATTGGAAAGGCAGCATATTTGTAGCCAACAGTTTGCAGATGCAGAAAATCAACCACTAAGCGATGTCATGCCCTTCGAAAATCATGTAAAACACAGCAAGAGGACTCAAACCACAGTCTCCCTCATTTCCAAAAATTGGGACACACACACACACACACACACACACACACACACCACTTCACTGGCATCCCCCAGTTGCAATCTTAAAAAGATGCTTTGCATGAAGCACTCTCAAAAATACACCAGACTTTCGCCTCCCCTGGATGTTACAGGGGTAGGAAAGTCCTGTGTGATCTATGACTTGTTCTTCTTGGTTCTTTTTTCAAAAGCAAGGGGACTCTAACCATAATCTCCCTTTTTTCCAAAAATTGGGCCATACACACACACCACTTCACTGGCATCAGTTGTCCCCCATTTTCAATCTTAAAAAGATGCTTTGCATGAAGCACTCTCAAAAATACATCAGCCTTTCACCTCCTCTGGATGACACAGGGGTAGAAAAGTCCTCTGTGATCCATGACTTCCTCATCTTGATGAACGTTAGTCTGTCCACATTGTCAGTGGACAGATGCGTGCGCTTATCTGTCAGCACACCCCCAGCAGCACTGAAGACACGTTCTGAGAGAACACTGGCTGCGGGTCACGACAAGATCCCCAAGGCATACGTGGCGAGCTCAGGCAATTTATCCAGCTTGGAAGCCTAAAATGAGCAAGGCTCAAGTTGCACAGTAATGGCTTCGATGTTTCGATGTTCACTTGCATATACTCATATATCTGTGTCTCCTCCTCTTTTTCCTCATGCAGCTGTTTTGTTTTCGCATGAGTATATGTCCTTGTTACTTTCCCATGTGTTTGTGGTGTGTTGTGAGTTGTTTGTCACCTTTTGGACACCTTTGAAGGTGTTTTCTATGTGTTTTATGTGATTGTGTTTGCCTGCTATTGTTTTCAATGGGGTTCGAGAGGGTCGTCGAACGGTTCGTCGAACCGAACTCGAACGCGGCCTCCATTCGACTAACCGAACTCGAGCCTCTAGAGGCTCGCTCATCTCTACCTAACAGCAGCCCCTCGTATATGTCTTTCTTTTTTTTAATTGAATTACTAAAATAAACTAAGTTTTTGAGGATATTCTAATTTATTGAGATGCACTTGTATTTAGTTTTGAGCTGTTCTCACAAAACATATGTAGATAAATCAAAATGCTGCAGCTGATGCATAAAATTTCCTGTTTCTGAACAGTGAATTTTCTGGTACATGTATATACTAATTGAAAATTTTATAAGTAATTTTCCCATATTAACTGAAGAGTGGAGAGCATCTGTGCAGTATAATAACAGTAAATATATTTAGCAAGGAATTGCTGTGTCTCATATGCACAAAACAACAGTAAGTACACATAAAAGAAAATTTTAAATGCTAATTTTCTTTTTTTGGCCACTCGGAATATGATGGTAAACTTACATTAATTTAGGTTTTCAATTATCTCCAATTCAACAGAAAGTGGACAAACAGCAGTGTATTTCTCTAAAATATTTTTAGGGAGTCTTTACAAACCACTGATATTTTTTGTTTATTTTCTGATTTATTCAACATAAACTAAAACTGCTATATTATTTGGACGTTTCTTTTTAGAAACTATGACTATTTAAAAACATGAAAGCTAATACTTGAAAGCATTATCACTCCGGGCATGGTTTTAAAAATGTTTCTTTTTAAGCTTAATTCCATAGGACATTTGTTTTAGTATTGAAAGATGATAAAAATAGAAAAAAGGCAGACACAGTCTAGGCTATTTTTAAGCTATTTCATGCTCAGATAAATAAATATAAGCAATTTCAGCTGTAGAAAACATGTTTGGTGATATTAATCATGTTGTGTTCCACAAACTTGCTCATCTGTAGTCCCTCATCAGGGAATCTATTTCACAGTACATTAAATATGAATTGAAGCCCTTAAATAATAACTAAATACACTGAACATTTAAGCATAGAAAGAAGAACAGAACAACATACCTTTTGAAGAGCTAAATATAAAGTTTCCAGAGTCACAAGGAACTTATTTATCTATGCTGACTGAAGTTATGCAGAAGCTATTTAAGCTACCATTCCAAATTTCTCTTTAAAAATCAAATAGGATATCAGCCACCATTTATTTCTTCATTTGAGTTTCACATTTTATATAAATAAACTGTCGCAACTTACTTCCTTATCAAAGAATATATGAAATTCCTTTTCTTGAAGATATCTGAAATGACTTGAATGAAAGAGTTATATACTGAACAGCCTATTGCCCCAGGTGCTTCTTTCCTTATCTATTATCCTGAAGAGAGGTTTGTTTTGAGAGAATCAACATAGGCTGAAATTTAAAACTTAATAGATCGGTAAGAAAATAGATTGCTAACTGTAAGGCCTTATTCACACATCCATGTTTACGCATTCATGAAAAAGGTATTGGTGTCATCAGTGTTTTACTTCTAAAAAAAGTAACAAAAAAGTTTTAAAAAATATGAAAAAATGCCCCAATGAAAATAAAAAAAATATTTTTCGCGGGACAAGTTGTACATTTGAACTTATCCATTAGTTTTACCATATAATGTACTAGAAAAAGTGGAAAAAAATCCAAGTGTGCTAAAATTGTAAATAACTGCAATTGCAGGATAGTTTTTGGGATACACCATCTTCACTAAATGGAAAAATTGTAAAATGTGTAGGTATGATGCCTCAGGTAGGTATGAGTTCAAAGATTCCAAACATATACAGTGGATCTTCGGGTAACGAGTAACCCAGTTACCGAGTATTCCGCTTAACGAACAAAGCTTGCTGTAAATTTGTAACTCATTTTACGAGCAAGCTTTGCCGTACAAGCAAAATACTCACCGCACACACTTCCGGTTCCGTACATCCACCGCGCTCTGACCCGCTCTTGCAGTCCACAGAAACACACACAAACACGCACAAACACACACAAACACACACATGTTATGTTCACCTTACCTTCCGTTCCATCACCGGCCTCACGGTTCTTGTAGTTCACCGCTACAGGATGTGTATCGGTAACAATCGTGACGAGGGAGGAACTTCCGCTGTCAGACGCTACTCAAGGCAGCGCACTGACCAATCAGATGCAAGCAGCTCCTGCCTTTGACGTCAGCGCTCTGGCAGCGGAAGGTCCTCCCTCGTTGCGATGGTTACCCGATACTTATCCTGTAACAACGAACTGCAAGATCCAGGAGGCCGGCAATGGAACACAGGGTAAGGTGAGCATAATATGTGTGTGTGCGTGTGTGTTTGTGTGCGTTTGTGTGTGTTTGTGCATGTTTGTACGAGTGTGGAATGGCACAATAGGGGACCATGATGGGACATTTAACAAGTTGTGGAACGAATTGTCTGCATTGCAATGATTTCCTATGTCAAATCTTGCTTTGCTAGATGAGTAACTTGGTTAACAAGCACACTCCCAGAATGGATTGTTCTCGTTAACCAAGGTTCTACTGTATACTTTTACTTTTATATAAGTCGTTATTAAATTGAGAAATTTGTCCAAAACAAGAATTGCGCTTTTGGCACAATTTTCTGAAACCCATAACGTTCTCATTTTTTGGGGATCTAGGGCTCTGAGATGGCTTATCTTTTGTGTCTTGAGCTCATATTTTTAATTGCACCTATCTTGTGCAGATGCTACATTTTGATCGCCTGTTGTTGCATTTTAAAAAAGTGTTGTGGTGACAAGAAAATGTAATTTTGGTGTTTGGATTTTTGTCTCGCCACGCCATGTACCAATCAGATTAATTGATTTAATATTTTATTAGATCGGGCATTTCTGAACGTGGTGATACCAAATATGTGTATATTTTTTAATTTTTAACTGTTTTATTTTGAATAGGGCGAATGGGGGGTGATTTGAACTTTTAGTATTTTTTATTTTTTCTTATTTTTTAAAACTTTTTTTACATTTTTTATTTATTTTACTAGTCCCCCTAAGGGACTTTATAGATCAGCAATTTGATTGCTTGTGCATTTCTGTTGAAAAGAGCTGCACAGCTCTGATCAGCACAAATGTACTGTTCCTTTAAGAGCTGCCACTCCGTCGGGTCTTACAGGAACTACATCATTATAGCAACAGGAGTCATCACTAGAGATGAGCGAACCGGTCCCGGTTCGGCTCGAGGTCGGTTCGCCGAACGGAGGTCCCGTTCGAGTTCGGTTCGTCGAACGTTCGACGAACCGAACTCGAGCCAATAGGAAACAATGGCAGGCAATCACAAACACAGAAAAACACCTAGAAAACACCCTCAAAGGTGTCCAAAAGGTGACAAACAACTCACAACACAACACAAACACATGGGAAAGTGACAAGGACATATACTCATGCGAAAACAAAACAGCTGGACAAGGAAAAAGAGGAGGACACACAGATATATGAGTATATGCAAGGAAACATCGATTCCATTATTGTGCAACTTGAGCCCTGCTCATTTTAGGCTTCCAATCTGGATAAATTGCCTGAGCTCGCCACGTACGCCTTGGGGATCTTGTCATGTCCTGCAGCCAGCGTTCTCTCGGAACCTGTCTTCAGTGCTGCTGGTGGTCTGCTGGCAGATAAGCACACGCGTCTGTCCCCTGACAATGTGGACATGGCTCTCAGAGGACTTTTCTTCCCCTGGGTCAGCCAGGGGACGGGAAAGGCACGCGTATTTTTGAGAGTGCTTCATGCAAAGCATCTTTTTCTTTTTCAAAAGGGGGGGGTCAACCGATGCCAGTCAAGTGGGGTGTGTGTGGCCCAGTTAGTGACAACGAGGGAGACTGTGGTTGGAGTCCCCTCGCTGTGTTTCTAAAAGAACCAAGATGAACAAGTCATGGCTCTCAGAGGACTTTTCTTCCCCTGGGTCAGCCAGGGGACGGGAAAGGCACGCGTATTTTTGAGAGTGCTTCATGCAAAGCATCTTTTTCATCTTGAAAATTGGGTCAACTGATGCCAGTCAAGTGGGGTGTGTGTGGCCCAGTTAGTGGCAACGAGGGAGACTGTGGTTGGAGTCCCCTCGCTGTGTTTCTAAAAGAACCAAGATGAACAAGTCATGGCTCTCAGAGGACTTTTCTTCCCCTGGGTCAGCCAGGGGACGGGAAAGGCACGCGTATTTTTGAGAGTGCTTCATGCAAAGCATCTTTTTCTTTTTCAAAAGGGGGGGTCAACCGATGCCAGTCAAGTGGGGTGTGTGGCCCAGTTAGTGGCAACGAGGGAGACTGTGGTTGGAGTCCCCTCGCTGTGTTTCTAAAAGAACCAAGATGAACAAGTCATGGCTCTCAGAGGACTTTTCTTCCCCTGGGTCAGCCAGGGGACGGGAAAGGCACGCGTATTTTTGAGAGTGTTTCATGCAAAGCATCTTTTTCATCTTGAAAATTGGGTCAACTGATGCCAGTCAAGTGGGGTGTGTGTGGCCCAGTTAGTGGAAACGAGGGAGACTGTGGTTGGAGTCCCCTCGCTGTGTTTCTAAAAGAACCAAGATGAACAAGTCATGGCTCTCAGAGGACTTTTCTTCCCCTGGGTCAGCAAGGGGACGGGAAAGGCACGCGTATTTTTGAGAGTGCTTCATGCAAAGCATCTTTTTCATCTTGAAAATTGGGTCAACTGATGCCAGTCAAGTGGGGTGTGTGTGGCCCAGTTAGTGGAAACGAGGGAGACTGTGGTTGGAGTCCCCTCACTGTGTTTCTACAAGAACCAAGATGAACAAGTCATGGCTCTCAGAGGACTTTTCTTCCCCTGGGTCAGCCAGGGGACGGGAAAGGCACGCGTATTTTTGAGAGTGCTTCATGCAAAGCATCTTTTTCTTTTTCAAAAGGGGGGGTCAACCGATGCCAGTCAAGTGGGGTGTGTGTGGCCCAGTTAGTGGCAACGAGGGAGACTGTGGTTGGAGTCCCCTCGCTGTGTTTCTAAAAGAACCAAGATGAACAAGTCATGGCTCTCAGAGGACTTTTCTTCCCCTGGGTCAGCCAGGGTACGGGAAAGGCACGCGTATTTTTGAGAGTGCTTCATGCAAAGCATCTTTTTCATCTTGAAAATTGGGTCAACTGATGCCATTCAAGTGGGGTGTGTGTGGCCCAGTTAGTGGAAACGAGGGAGACTGTGGTTGGAGTCCCCTCGCTGTGTTTCTAAAAGAACCAAGATGAACAAGTCATGGCTCTCAGAGGACTTTTCTTCCCCTGGGTCAGCCAGGGGACGGGAAAGGCACGCGTATTTTTGAGAGTGTTTCATGCAAAGCATCTTTTTCATCTTGAAAATTGGGTCAACTGATGCCAGTCAAGTGGGGTGTGTGTGGCCCAGTTAGTGGCAACGAGGGATACTGTGGTTGGAGTCCCCTCGCTGTGTTTCTAAAAGAACCAAGATGAACAAGTCATGGCTCTCAGAGGACTTTTCTTCCCCTGGGTCAGCCAGGGGACGGGAAAGGCACGCGTATTTTTGAGAGTGCTTCATGCAAAGCATCTTTTTCATCTTGAAAATTGGGTCAACTGATGCCAGTCAAGTGGGGTGTGTGTGGCCCAGTTAGTGGAAACGAGGGAGACTGTGGTTGGAGTCCCCTCACTGTGTTTCTAAAAGAACCAAGATGAACAAGTCATGGCTCTCAGAGGACTTTTCTTCCCCTGGGTCAGCCAGGGGACGGGAAAGGCACGCGTATTTTTGAGAGTGCTTCATGCAAAGCATCTTTTTCATTTTGAAAAGGGGCATCAACTGATGTCAGTCAAGTGGGGTGTGTGTGGCCCAGTTAGTGGCAACGAGGGAGACTGTGGTTGGAGTCCCCTCGCTGTGTTTTACATGCTTTTAGAAGGTCATGACATGGCTTGGAGGTTGACTTTCAGCATCTGCAAACTGTTGGCTACCAAAATGCTGCCTTTCCAACACCTGTGGTTATAGACAATGAGGAACATACTGATGAAGATGAGACGCAGATACCCGATTGGGATGACAACTGAAATATTCGGTCAGGGCAAGAAGAGGCTCGGTCTGAGGGGGAGGGGAGTGCAAACACAACAATTGATGATGAAGTTCTAGATCCCACCTACTGTCAACCCACAGTCAGACACTCGAGGAGGTCAACAGAGGCGGTGGAGGAGGATGCAACCGACGACGAAGTTACCTTGCGCCTTCCTGGACAGAGTCGGAGCACTGGTAGCACGTCTACAACTGCATCCTCAGCCACCACTCTGCCTCTGAGCATTATTCGGGGTGGATCAACAGGTCGCATGGCCTCTAAGCCTTGCCTAGCCTGGTCCTTTTTTGACATAGAAAAAGATCGCCCAAATTATGTGATCTGTAAAATTTGTCATGGTTCTCTTAGTAGAGGTCAAAACCTCAGCAGTTTGACAACTTCTTCCATGAATCGTCACATGAATAAATATCATATGGCCCGGTGGGAAGCTCACCGTGCTGCAATGCGGCCTAGCGGAGCGAACCATCCACCGCCTGCCCCTTCCAGTGCATCCGCGCGCTCGTCATCTTCTAGGACTGTGGGGACAGCTGTCACACCTGTTTTCCCACCCACAACTTCCACCACTGTAACCGCAACAGGCAGTTTGCTTGGTAGGTCGTCAGTTGGTTTGGAAGGGGAAACAAGTACGTGTGTACAGCTCTCTCAGACATTGATAGCACCAACGTTGGATGAAGGCAACATCATGTCTCCGCCTGCACTTTCCTCACAAACCTGCATTTTTCCAGGGACACCCTACTCAACACCGTCTACACACAGCAGCCAGATCTCTGTCCCTCAGATGTGGTCAAATAAAAGGCCACTTCCTGCGACCCATGACAAAGCTAAGAGGTTGACTCTATCCCTCTGTAAGCTGTTGGCTACCGAAATGCTGCCTTCCCGCCTAGTGGACACACAGGATTTTAGAGGCCTTATGTCTGTCGCTGTGATCCAGTACAAGATGCCCAATCACCACTGCTTCTCCAAGAACAGCATGCCCGCGCTACACCAGCATGTCGCACACAACATCACCACTTCCTTGAGCAACTCTGTGTGCGACAGGGTGCATTTCAACACAGATACTTGGACCAGTAAGCATAGACAGGGTCATTACATGTCACTGACTGGGCACTGGCAAACTATGGTGAGAGATGGAGAAGGGTCTGCTGTCCAAGTCTTGCCGTCCCCACGAGTTGTTTCAATCCTTCTTCTGTATGTAGAAGTTAATACACTGCTTCTGCCTCTTCAACCTCGTGTGGGTCCTCCACCTTGGCGCAAACCCTGTGTGGTCAGGCCACCCTTCCTTGTAACTGCGCACAAGGAATACCACACACCTCCTTACTATGCTGGCAGCAGAGCTCAATGCCATCAGGCGGTCAAAGGTTTACTTTGAAATGTATGGGAAATGTGAGTCACACCGCTGAGAAGTTGTGGACGGTTAGCTCTGGAGACCGAGTTTCATCAATGGTTGTCTCCACTGAACCAGCAGCCAGGGAAGGCCGGGTGCGACAATGATGCAAACATGGGTGCGGCCCTTCGCTGTGACAATGTGACACACATGGCTTGTGTGGTTCACGTGTTGAACCTGGTTGTCCAGCAATTTTTAAAGCACTATCCTGGCCCACATGGCCTTCTGCAGAGAGCACGGTGTAACGCCTTCCTTGATCCACACACTCAGATGGGCTGTTAATGATAGGCTAGAGGGAAGCCACTCACCAAGTAGGACCCCTAGAACCCTGAAACCCTTTAACCCCTATACAGGGATTAGGAATTACACAGGGCCCAAGGTGATTAATACCTGTGTAAGGCTGCAGTTCCAGAGAATAGTAGTCAGGCAGGGTCAAAACCTTAATTGAGGAACAGGAACAGAATGGGACGGGCAGGACTTAATCAGAAAACAAGCAGAGGTGAAATGCGGATCGGCCAACAAGGTACATAAACAGCAAGCAGGAAAAGTAGTCAGGTAACAAGCACACAAAATCATAAAACAGAACTGGGGGTAAAATTAACCAGAGGTTCATAGCTATGTCTGGCAGTGGTCAAAAGACAGGATAGGCATAAAAAAGGGTGTGGTGTCTTCCCATTGGTTGTAGCTGTATGATGGTATTTCATCTGTGAGATACCCACCAGCTACATTCAGCCAGAGATTCTGCATCTGTCAAGGTAATGCAGCCCAGTGTGTGAGCATAACCTGCGTCCACCTGCGCCGCTGGCATCGACTCCTCTCCCATCATCAGCACTATTCATGAAAGGAACACGTTGTCACCTGGCGACCGGAGTACAAATTGACGGAGCGGACTCCGTTGGTGACTTAACAGCCATGTGCGGCAATGATGCAAACCTGGCTGCGGGCCATCAGCATGGCAATGTGACACACGTGCCTTGTATGGCTCACGTGTTGAACCTAATTCTCCATCAATTTTTAAAACACCATCACGGCCTACATGGCCTTGTGCAGCGTGCACGCTCGCTATGTGCTCACTTCCATCGTGCGCACACAGCAGCTCAACAACTTTCGTCGCAACAGAAGTCTTTAGGTCTGCTGGTTAAACGCCTGAAATGCGATGTGCCCACACGCAGGAATTTGAATCTGCACATGTTGCAGCGTTTGTGGCAGCACCGCCGAACCCTGCTGCAATACGTTATGACATATAGCCTGGCCTAACTTGATCCAGAGGTGGTGCAGATCACGCTGCTGGAGTGGTGTCAGATCAAGGACCTATGCACCCTGCTACACAGTTTACAAATGTCGACGAAGATGTTTAGCACTGGCAATGTCATTCTCAGCGTGACAATTCTGGTCATCTACATGATGGAGCGCACTGTAATTATTATTCGGAGTCAGGTGTTGGGACAAGAGGAAGGGGAGGAAGTACAGGAGGAGTCATATGCGGAAGGGATAACAAGATCTACGAGGTCCAGATGGTCAGCGGCACCTAGGCGGCAGTCATGGTGAGGGAGAGTGATTAACAAGGGTGCATAGTATCAGCAAAAAGTGTTGAGGAAGGTGCAGGAGCCAATGAAGAAATGGAGGACGAACTTGCGATGGGCATGGAAGACTCAGCAGATGAGTGAGAGCTTGCTCACATTTCGGTTGTGCGAGGTTGTGGTGAGAGGGCAGAGGAAGGAGGCATGATTCTCACCTCTCTGCCACCAACACACCAAGGACTTGGTCCTCCTGGATGCACAAGACACATCAGCGGCTTCTTGCTGCACTACCTACAACATGACCCTCGGATTGTACGAATTCAAAGTAATCCAGAATACTGGGTTGCCACACTGTTACATCCCCGGTACAAGACAAAAATTTGGCAAAATAATTCGTGCCATAGAAATGGACGCACGTATAAAGGAGTATCTGCATAATGTGGTACGCAATCTTAGATCTACTTTCCCACTAAACACCAGTGCTGCACAGAGTAAATCTCAACGCTTTGTCATGGATAGGAGGAAATGGTCTTTTACTTGTCCACATCTGAGGGACCGAGGGCTGGCTGCTGTGCTGAGATGGCGTTGAGTATGGTGTCCCTGCAGAGTTGCACTTTTGTTCATATACCAAAATGAGTTGAAAAAGGACAGATGCTGGTGGAAAGGGGAACAGGTGTGTTGGAAAGGGGAAATAAGTTTTGGTCCGTGGATTTGGTGGTTAAGCAACAGTAACATTTGCTGAAGAAACACCATCTGTTACAGTGTGACTGGCAGATTTGGATAAAGTGGTATATACTATGTTACCGCTATATAACGTAAATTAAAAAGAAAAGAAAGAGAAAGGTATATATCCCCTTCAGCAGTCAGTGTCCACCGTGCTCCCAGTTGGAAAAGGAGAGTTTGGCAACTGGAAGGTTTGGTGGAGGATACAGAGCTGTGTGGCTATGAAACTAATAGTATCCTGAACCGAGTTAGACGCCATTCGGATCTGGAGACTGGGAGCCCTGTTAGCATCACAGGGTCCACATGCCCACCCAGCCCAGGAACTCCCTGTTAACCACACAGGGGCCAATTGAGTACGCTGACCGTGTGCGTAGGGGCCACACCTGTGGACAGCAGGCGCATCAGCAGCAGCAGGCCTGTTAATGCCACTGGGCTGCACAAGCAGGACTGGTAGGACAGGAGCTGGTCTTAACCGTTTTGCGTTACCAACTGTGGTGGTGGCCTGCATCCACCACCCTATCCCTGCCTACCTCTGGCCTAAAGCCGCAATGGGTTCAACACATGGAGGTGTGCTCTTTCGTAGCATAATAGAAGACTGCGCACCTCCTTGTTGGCTCCAGCCTCTTTTATAACCTGGGTCCGCCCCAAACCAGGGTGAACCACAATGCACCTCCTGGAGACAAAAGTAAAGTGACACGTCATGAGTGGCATAAGTAGCGTCCTATTTGGAACCGCAACTTCAATGATGACCTCATGGCTGCCATGACCCAAACACCTCACCAGTCATCGTCTGACCATCAATAATGCGGTGACAAGTCATAGGGGTGGGCCTCTGCAAGCCATTTGGGAGGACAGCTGATGCCCTGTGGTCTATATGGGACCCCCACATCAGGGGCAGGGCCCAAGAGTTCATTACCGTACCTAGTCTCTGATGCAGTAAGTTCCTGAGCATGCTCAGTAGCATGAAATACAGTCTCTGAAAAAAGACTATCAGCTTTAGCATGGTGTCTAGGCACAAAACAGGACTTAGACCCGGCACGGAATGCAAGCACCTGTGCAAAGAGGCTTTTCACACTTAGTGTGGGAGCATGCGCTGTATCCCGAAATGAAGACTTAGCGTCAGGAATAACACAGTCAGGCTGAGCATACTCACTAGGCAAAACACTGTAATTAGGCTGCAGCTGGGGTAAATCGGCACACGCATGCGCACTAGCTGCCTCTCCACACTTAGACGTGGAGGGGAAATTGCTCTTGGAGATGCTGTCTATGAACAGAAGGAAAAGCTAAAGGAAGCCTGACTTTCTATCCTTCCGAATTATGAAATGCAGCAATGAATTCCATGAGTTTGCTATAACATTAGCGTAGCAAAATGTACATGAGGGTGTGATGTAGAGGTGCTATAAATAGCTTGTCACCAGTGGGGCACTAATGGAATACAACAGCCAGTTCTATGATGCCACAAAATGGCAGTATTTTTTGCTATCATTATAGCTCATTAAAAACAGAGCAGGAGGGTGTCATGCAGAGGTGCTGCACATAGATTTGCACTAGTGGGACTATACAGAAGTCCAATAGCCACGTTTAGGATGCTACTAGGTACACTGACTGTTTGCTAGTATAATGGCTGAGTTAAAAAAAGGTGGAGTGTGCAATGCAGGCAGACGTGCTGCAAATATCTTTACAATAGTGTGAATAGACAAAAGTCCAATAGCCACGTTTAGGATGCCACTAGGTACACTGACTGTTTGCTAGTATAATGGCTGAGTTAAAAAAAGGTGGAGTGTGCAATGCAGGCAGACGTGCTGCAAATATCTTTACAATAGTGTGAATAGACAAAAGTCCAATAGCCACGTTTAGGATGCCACTAGGTACACTGACTGTTTGCTAGTATAATGGCTTAGTTATAATGAGTTGGAGTGTGCAATGCAGGCAGACGTGCTGCAAATATCTTTACAATAGTGTGAATAGACAAAAGTCCAATAGCCACGTTTAGGATGCCACTAGGTACACTGACTGTTTGCTAGTATAATGGCTTAGTTTAAAAAAGTTGGAGTGTGCAATGCAGGCAGACGTGCTCTGCAAATGTCTTTGCACTAGTGGGACTATAGCAAAGTCCAATAGCCACGTTTAGGATGCCACTAGGTACACTGACTGTTTGCTAGTATAATGGCTTAGTTATAATGAGTTGGAGTGTGCAGAGGACAAGAGGGTACAGTGGCAGGATTGTGGGGCTCTGGGTAGAGGAATGGAAGCCTGCCTTTCTATTCCCTCCTAATGGTGAAATGCAGGGAGGAAATCCCTGACCTTGGCTACACAGACGCTGTTGCTGTTTTCAGGACCTGTCACCTATGGCTCTCTGACCCTGCCGGTTTGAGCCCTTAAAAGGACTGCTAGAAAGTGCTCTCCCTAAGCTGTCTAACGCTGTGTATGCAGCGCATACAGCTGTATCGGCGATAGGACTCAGGAGGACGGAGCTGCGACAGTGATATCTGACACCAAAGACGCAGAAGGCAGATAATGGCGTCCTGGAGGAAAATGTCCGTTTTTATAATGCAGGGACATGTGACATGGACATCCTATCACACATGCCGTTGCTTCTCTGGCTAAAAGTCCACTTAGCTGTGTGTGTGTCTGGGATTGGCTGACATGCTGGCCCGCCCCACAAGACGCGCGCGCTTAGGGAAGGAAGACAAGAAAAAAAAAAAAAAAAATGGCGATCGCCATTATAGAAACAGCAGTGATCTGAAGGCGCTGTTCACGCACACTATACACTGAAATGTCATAATAGTGTGATTCACAGAGTGACTTACACTATTACAGCAGAAACCAAGCTAGGATTTAGCTGGTTTTTTGCTGCTAGAACCGTTCTCGAACGTTTCTAGAACTATCGAGCTTTTGCAAAAAGCTCGAGTTCTAGTTCGATCTAGAACATGCCCCAAAATCACTCGAGCCTAGAACTGGAGAACCACGAACCACGAACCGCGCTCAACTCTAGTCATCACATGACCTGTCACTACCATGGCAACAAATAGCTCCGTGTGGTCACATTGCGTGGCCTCCAATGGTGGTGGGAAAGTGTGCAATCCCCACCACAGCCATTTAAAATGCGCTGTCACATTTCACAGTGTAATCTAAGTGGCAAGCAGGTGCAGGTAGATCTCAGATTCACCCACGTCTGTTAGCCCCACATTTCTGCTGTCAAATCAGCAGACATGTGCAGGGATCACAGCTGAAGCTTCCTTCTCCTTTTGTCTTGGCCATGTCCCTGGCAATATGCTTTGATTGGCAGTTACACAAACACATGAATACACTGCTGTGCGGCTTCAGGCCTTTATTCTTTGTTGTTCTGAAGCCAATCTTATTGATGCAAACGATCGTAGGTTACCCTTATTAAAATTATGGTTTCCTATGAAAGTTACTGCTATTGATACACCTCTCAGCCAGGCTGTAGTAAAGTATGTCCCTAAAGAAGTGTTGATACTTTAAATTTTGAATCCATGTCATTTTTGTGCTTTAAAACATGTCTGGAGCCATAAGATTGGGCATGACTTTGTATATAAACCTAACCCGGTCATTGAGTGGCACCAGTGGGATATCGTCCACTGGAGCCCTAAATGTCAGAAGAAATGTAAGTCTATATCTGTGAATTTGTCCATAGCCATAAAAAGTAATTTACCTAATCGATTCAGAAATTTTGCTGATGTATTATCTGGGCCTGAATCTTGAAAATTACCCTATTAGTATGATTTTGACCTGAATAAAAAAAGCAACAAAAAGAAGAATAAAATCTCCTCCAAAAATTAACCTGTCTAGGCCAAAGAACTAGTGCACTAGCAGGATGCAACAAGACCCCCAATAAGGTGGAGGCAGCACAGGTGCAAAAGAAGCAAATACCTCACACACTTCAAACCGATGGAGGGAGCGATTGCTGGATGATAAAATTGCACACAAGTGACTTGTAAAGGGCGCTGTTCACACATGTAGGTGCACAGTAACTGGTTAGCAGCCTATTAGTCACGTTCATACTATTCGATCAGGTGGGCTGCGCAGTACTATCCAAGTGCACCATACAGGGATGGGAACTCTAATATACAAGACCATTAAGGGGCCTGGCTGCATCCTTTATAAAATGTTATGTGCAAAAAACATATATAAAATATATGAGGTATTGGTTGGTATTATGGCCAGAATATGGTTGCCCACAACCAACGTCACTGGTTGTTACAGTTGCTGTGGCACTGGAGTCTATGTCCAGATTTCTTGCTACTGCACATGTGCGAGCACTGGACACTATGTCCAGATTTCTTGCTACTGCACATGTGCAAGCGCTGGAGACCAAGTCCTATCTTGGAGCCATTGCACATGTGCGGGTGACATCATCGCTGACACGAGGTCACATGTCTCTGACACCTTCTATGCCGATTGGCTGCTGGTCATGTGCTTGTGACACGTGGTCACATGTCTCTGACACCTTCTATGCCGATTGGTCGCTGGTCATGTGCTTGTGACGCTTTGCTCGGTGATAAGCCAGCGTGACGTCATTCCTGTCGTTCTGGCAGCGGATTGGCTCTGGTGTCCTCCATCTTGGATGAGGCACAGAGTCTATATAAGACCCTGACGCACACCGCATGGCGCTCAGTCCTCTTTGTTCATGCATGAGAGTAGACGCTCTGGGCACGTTCCTCTAGGCATCTCTCTGTCTATGCTAGGTGAGCGCTACCGGCAGGGTAGCGTTCTTATACCTTACAGCTTCGGCTGCAGTCCGTATCCTTACCTCTTAGGGGAGCGGACATAGGCAGGTGCCTGAGGCACATGGTCTGGCTGGGCCTTGTGATTCTACTCGTGGGTGGACGTTGCCGCTAGGGTAACGTTCCTTATACTGCGTCTGGCAGTTGTTCGTATCCTCGCACACTAGGGGAGCGAACAGAGGTAGGAGCTTTGTGCGGCTTATGCTGCTGTCCGTCTCTTTTGCACCACTAGAAGAGCGGACCTAGGCAGGTGCCATATCTAGTGGTTCATGTCCTCGCACACTAGTGGAGCGAACGCAGGTAGGAGCTTTGTGCAGCTTACGCTGCTGTCCGTTTCCTGGCACCACTAGAGGGACGGACCTAGGTAGGTGCCATTTCACACTCACTGCCTTTGTCTCTGTGATTATTAACAGAGACCATTCCACACACCCTCCAAGTAAGGGAGGAATTGCCTTATTTACTAATTATATTCCTCTGTGAGTTCAACAGAGGTATTGCGCTCTGCCATAGTCTGCAGCAGAGTCTTTGCACGGTGGACCCTGACTGTCTGTTACTCCTTTAGGTTTTATTATCAGACAGCCCCCCGTAACATTAGGACTGAGCCAAGGGTCTGGCAGTTATGGCAGAATATCAGCAGTTACACCGTTACATACAAGTACTTGAGTCACGGCTCAAGAGTATAGAGGATAAACCTCAGACCATGGTGACATCTGCACATGATCCTCGACTTGCTCTGCCAAACAGATATTCTGGCGATGCCAGATCATGTCGTGGTTTCATTAGTCAGTGTCAGATACACCTAGAGGTCAACTCTTCTCGCTTCTCTATGGAGAGGTCCAGAGTAGGCTTTATCATCTCCTTACTTCAGGACAAAGCCTTAGAATGGGCGACTCCCCTATGGGAGCGCTCTGATGTGGTTACTCTGAGACATCAAGACTTTCTTGATGCTCTTAAGACGGTATTCATGGGTCCGCAGGTTACCCATGATGCGGTCCTGAGACTGTTAGATCTATCTCAGGGTTCGTTATCCACTAGTTCTTATGCCATTGCTTTTAGAACTCTGGTGGCAGAACTAGATTGGCCAGAGAAGGTGTTGATTCCTATCTTCTGGAGAGGGTTGGCAGGCTATGTTAAGGATGATCTTGCTACTCGTGAGGTCCCTGCTTCTCTGGAAGACTTGATCACAGTAGCAACGAGGATCGACATACGCCATAGGGAACGTAGACTCGAGGACTCTTCATCACGCCCTAAGCATCGGGCTATTCCAGTTGTTGAGGGTCCACTACCATCTTCCTCAGCATCTGAAACATCTCCCACT
Source organism: Anomaloglossus baeobatrachus (assembly GCF_048569485.1). NCBI lineage: Eukaryota > Metazoa > Chordata > Amphibia > Anura > Aromobatidae > Anomaloglossus > Anomaloglossus baeobatrachus. Next base: position 581,532,997 of record NC_134354.1, on the reverse strand, counting down.
CCTATGGAGTTAGGTCATACGTCCTCCAGACTACGCAAGTCTGGTCCTCCTATATGTTACGTATGTCGTCAGGCTGGGCACTATGCCAACAAGTGTCCTAGCCGTCAGGGAAACTCCCAGGCCTAGTAACCATTAGAGGGGGGTTACTAGAGATGTCTTCTGCACCCTCTAAGTGTAGTATCCAAGGTCAGCTCTCATTCTCTGAGAATACATGGCCTATTATGGCTTTTGTGGATTCCGGAGCTGACGGGACTTTTGTGTCCTCAGGATTTGTAAAGAGACACAATATTCCCTCTATCATGTTAGAGGCGCCTATTCCTGTCCGTGTTGTTAATGGAACTATGTTGTCTGACTCCATTACATTAAGGACAGTTCCCTTGCGCCTTTCCCTGTCTCAGGGTCACATAGAGGAGATTTATTTTCTTGTTTTGCCTGAGGGTATAGACGACATCCTTCTGGGTCTCCCATGGCTTCGGACTCATGCTCCTCACATTAACTGGGAGTCCGACAGCATTATTAGTTGGGGTTCGAAATGTCAGTCCCGATGTCTTCCCTTACCACCTAAGGTCATTGCGGTTGCATCAACTCATCTCTCTCCCATACCTACACCCTATTTGGATTTCGCTGACGTGTTCTCCAAACAGGGTGCTGAGGTTCTTCCACCCCATAGGCCGTATGACTGTGCCATAGACCTTATCCCAGGTTCGGTTCCACCTAAGGGCAGGGTTTACCCTCTGTCGATACCTGAGTCGGAGGCCATGTCGACCTATATAAGAGAGAGTTTAGAGAAGGGGTTCATTCGTAAGTCCGTCTCTCCCGTGGGAGCTGGGTTTTTCTTTGTTCGGAAGAAAGAGGGTGATTTGCGTCCCTGCATAGATTACAGGGGTCTCAACGCAATCACAATAAAGAACAAATACCTGTTACCTTTAATTTCGGAGCTCTTTGACAGACTGAGGGGAGCTCAAGTTTTTACGAAGTTGGATCTGCGGGGTGCGTAGAACTTGGTACGAATTCGAGAGGGTGACGAATGGAAGACCGCTTTTAACACCCGAGACGGTCACTATGAATACCTCGTCATGCCTTTAGGTTTATGTAATGCACTCGCAGTATTTCAGGACTTCGTAAACGATGTGTTCAGGGATTTACTGTTATCCTCTGTAGTGGTATATCTGGACAACATCCTGATTTTTTCTCCTGATCTGGAGACTCATCGTCAGGATGTCGTTCGTGTCCTTTCCCATTTAAGGGAGCACTCATTGTTTGCTAAACTTGAAAAATGTGTATTCGAGCAGTCATCCTTGCCTTTTTTGGCTACATTATCTCACAAGAGGGTCTGGCTATGGATCCTTAGAAGCTCACTGCTGTCCTGGAATGGTCCAAACCTCATTCCTTGAAGGCGGTGCAACGCTTCTTAGGATTCATAAATTATTACAGGCAGTTCATACCCCATTTCTCTACTTTGGTGGCCCCTTTGGTGGCCTTGACTAAGAAAGGTGCTAATCCCAAAGTCTGGTCTACTGAGACATCTCAGGCTTTTGAGGCAGTAAAAAGACACTTTTCAACTGCTCCTGTTCTTCAAAGACCCGATGAGAATAAGCCCTTCCTCTTGGAGGTTGATGCCTCTTCAGTGGGTGCTGGTGCGGTCTTGTATCAAAAGAACGGTGCAGGTAGAAAAAGGCCGTGTTTCTTCTTTGCTAAAACCTTTTCACCAGCAGAGAGAAACTATACCATTGGGGATAGGGAACTGCTCGCCCTGAGATTAGCCTTGGAGGAGTGGCGTCACTTGCTGGAAGGAGCGAAACATCCTTTTGAGGTCTATACAGACCATAAGAATCTGACGTACTTACAAACCGCTCAGCGTCTGAAGCCTCGCCAAGCCCGCTGGTCCTTGTTTTTCTCCCGCTTTCACTTCTCCATCAACTATCTGTCTGGGAGTAAGAATAACAAGGCAGACGCCCTGTCACGCTCTATGGTTTCTACCCAGGAAGAGATTGACGAACCTCGTCTTATCCTTCCCTCCAGGGTTTTTCATACGCTCTCCCCTGTGACGTTAGACCAAATCCCACCGGGCAAGACCTTTGTTCCGCCTGATCGACAGAATGATATACTGTCATGGGCCCACAACTCAAAGGTGGGTGGGCATTTTGGTATTAGGCGGACACGAGAGTTACTGGAGAGGTGGTATTGGTGGCCACACTTAGCCAGCCACGTCAAGAGATATGTCGGTTCCTGCTACTCGTGTGCTCGCAACCGTCCATTACGGCAGAGACCGGCTGGGCTCTTGCATCCTTTACCAGTGCCAGATAGACCATGGGAGGTGGTAGGCATGGACTTTGTGGGTGATCTTCCGTGTTCACAGGGACATAGATTTGTGTGGGTCATTACGGACCATTTCTCCCGGATGGTTCATCTCGTACCGTTATCGAGAATCCCATCTTCCAGGGTACTAGCCAAACTATTCCTCAAGCATGTCTTTAGGCTTCACGGGATGCCAGATCGTATCATTTGTGATAGAGGCCCGCAATTTGCTTTCCGTTTCTGGCGAGATCTTTGTAGCCTTCTGCAAATTGAGTTGAATCTCTCTTCGGCATACCATCCAGAGACCAATGGTTTGGTTGAGCGTACCAATCAATCCATGATTATAAACCTTCAACACTTTGTTGCTGAGAACCACGATAACTGGTCCTCCCTCCTACCCTAAGCAGAATTTGCCCTTAACAATTCGCTGGCTGAGGCCACTGGGCAGACACCGTTCGTACTCAATAATGGGCATCACCCTAGGGTACCGGTACCGTTTCCCGCTGCTGCACCTCCTCCTCTTGTGGCCGACTGGGCAACTAATGCCAGAGAGGTTTGGGATTGGACTCAAGAGTCGATCCAAGCAGCTAAGGACCGTATGAAGACGGTGTCCGATCGGTTTCGTCGCCCGGCTCCTGTCTTTTCTCTGGGGGACTTTGTGTGGCTCTCTGCAAAACATGTGAGACTTAGAGTGAGCTCTGTCAAATTTGCTCCTTGCTTCCTGGGTCCTTATGAGGTTCTTCGACAGGTAAATCCTGTAGTCTACCAATTGAAGTTACCCGTCCATCTTAGGATCCATGACAAATTCCATGTCTCACTGCTAAAGCCGGCTATTTTACCTCACGCTCGTGAAGTGCACTCTCCTGCCTCTGATTCCTCTCGCTCTAGCTATGAGGTACGAGCCATAGTTGGCTCTAAGATGGTTAGAGGGCGCAGGTTCTTCTTGATAGATTGGGAGGGCTACGGCCCAGAACATCGCTCTTGGGAGCCTGAGGAGGCTGTCCATGCTCCCGACTTAGTTGCCGATTACCTGCGTCGCCGGGAGAGGGGCCCTTGAGGGGGAGGTACTGTTATGGTTGCTGTGGCACTGGAGTCTATGTCCAGATTTCTTGCTACTGCACATGTGCAAGCGCTGGAGACTAAGTCCTATCTTGGAGCCATTGCACATGTGCGGGTGACATCATCGCTGACACGAGGTCACATGTCTCTCACACCTTCTATGCCGATTGGCTGCTGGTCATGTGCTTGTGACACGTGGTCACATGTCTCTGACACCTTCTATGCCGATTGGTCGCTGGTCATGTGCTTGTGACGCTTTGCTCGGTGATAAGCCAGCGTGACGTCATTCCTGTCGTTCTGGCAGCGGATTGGCTCTGGTGTGCTCCATCTTGGATGAGGCACAGAGTCTATATAAGACCCTGACACACGCCGCATGGCGCTCAGTCCTCTTGGTTCATGCATGAGAGTAGACGCTCTGTGCACTTTCCTCTAGGCATCTCTCTGTTTATGCTAGGTGAGCGCTACCGGCAGGGTAGCGTTCTTATACCTTACAGCTTCGGCTGCAGTCCGTATCCTTACCTCTTAGGGGAGCGGACATAGGCAGGTGCCTGAGGCACATGGTCTGGCTGGGCCTTGTGATTCTACTCGTAGGTGGACGTTGCCGCTAGGGTAACGTTCCTTATACTGCGTCTGGCAGTTGTTCGTATCTTCGCACACTAGGGGAGCGAACAGAGGTAGGAGCTTTATGCAGCTTATGCTGCTGTCCGTCTCTTTTGCACCACTAGAAGAGCGGACCTAGGCAGGTGCCATATCTAGTGGTTCGTGTCCTCGCACACTAGTAGAGCGAACGCAGGTAGGAGCTTTGTGCGGCTTACGCTGCTGTTCGTCTCTTTTGCACCACTAGAAGAGCGGACCTAGGCAGGTGCCATATCTAGTGGTTCATGTCCTCGCACACTAGTGGAGCGAACGCAGGTAGGAGCTTTGTGCGGCTTACGCTGCTGTCCGTTTCCTGGCACCACTAGAGGAACGGACCTAGGTAGGTGCCATTTCACACTCACTGCCTTTGTCTCTGTGATTATTAACAGAGACCATTCCACACACCCTCCAAGTAAGGGAGGAATTGCCTTATTTACTAATTATATTCCTCTGTGAGTTCAACAGAGGTGTTGCGCTCTGCCATAGTCTGCAGCAGAGTCTTTGCACGGTGGACCCTGACTGTCTGTTACTCCTTTAGGTTTTATTATCAGACAGCCCCCCGTAACACTGGTCCTCGTGCTTGTGGGATCCTACACTGATATCTAAATAAAAAAGCAACAAAGAGAGGGATAAAATCTCCTCCAAAAATTCAGCAATTACTTACAGCAAATAGAGGGCAGCAGTTATAACCTGCCCAGGCCAAGGAACTAATTCACATGCAGGATGCAGCCAGACCCCCAATAAGGTGGTGGCATCACAAGTGCAAAAGAAGCAAATCACTCACACACTTCCACCCGACGGAAGTTAGATATCAGTGTAGGGACCCACAAGCATGAAAACCCATGATGTGGGTTGTGGGCAACCGTATTCTTGCCATATTACCAACCAATACCTAAAATATATTTTATATATGTTTTTTGCACATAACATTTTATACAGGATGCAGCCAGGCCCCTTAATGTTAGGCCTTGTTTATTAGAGTTCCTGTCCCTGTATGGTGCTCTTGGATAGTACAGGCACAGCCCGCCTGGTCGAATAGTATGAGCGTGACTAATAGGCTGCTAACCAGTTACTGTGCACCTACATGTGTGAATGGCTCCCTATACAAGCCATCTGTGTGCAATTTTATCGTTCAGCAATTGCCTCCTCCATCGGTGGAAGTGTGTGAGTGATTTACTTATTTTGCACCTGTGATGCCTTCACCTTATTGGGGGTTTTGCTGCATCCTGTTAGTGCATTAGTTCCTTGGCCTAGGCAGGTTATCACTGCTGCCCTCAATATGCTGTAATACCATCAACCTGGTACTGAACATTTCTTACCCCAAAAGGTAAAATATATTATCTCTTTGGTCCAAAATGTTGTGCCATGTTAAAATATATAGCAGACAGTCTTCAAAAAGAGTTCATCAAGCTGTTTATGTCATCATTAGGCGCCTGTTTATTTTGGCTGGTAAAAAAGATGGTGGTCTCAGACCATGTGTCAACTATTAGGAGCTTAGCAAAATTACTTTGAAGAATCAGAATTCCCCCCCACTCATCCCTAATATTTATGACCAGCTGCTTTGAGCCCATTTAATCCCCTAACTTTATCTAAGGGGTGCGTATAACTTCAAACCGGAAACAATAGAAACTAGGTATAAAGCGTTAAAAAGCAAATACCCAGCGAGGAAAAAACAGGCAAATAGCCAGATGAGGGAAGGAGGGTCTAGGGTGCTAGGGAGTGAGCCTGGAAAAAATGGAGGTATGGGTAAAATAAAATTGACATCGATATATACATATATATGCGTCTAGTGTAAATCAACAGTGTTGTTCAATACTTTTTCCCTGGGTCATTTCTCAGTTTTACACATCATTAAATATGTGAAATTCTTTTATTTCTCTGCCTGTGTGGATTGGATGGGCTCCTACTGACTTCTGCTGTGAAATTAATATAAATAGCATCTTTAGAAATATATTTACATAAAAAATTGGTGACATGTTCAATACTTACTTATTTTACGTGATATATATATTCAGCTCTGGCAAAAATTAAGAGGCCACTGCAAGATTGTCAGTTTTTCTCTTTACAGGTATATTTTTGAATAAAATGTAAATTGTTCTTTTATTCTGTACACTACTGCCAACATGTCTCCGAATTTCCAAGCAATACATTTTGTATTCATTTTCTGAAAATGAGAAATGATCAAAATAAAAATAAAAAAATGCATTGATTTCAGACCTCAAATAACACAAAGAAAAGAAGTTCATAATCATTTAGAAACAACAATATTAATAATGTTTTAACTCAGGAACTGTTTAGAAATCAATATTCTGTGGAATAACCATGATTTTTAATCACAGTTTTCATGTGTCTTTGCATGCTTTCCACCAGTCTTTCACACTGCTTTTGGGTAACCTTATGCCCTCCTGGTGCAAAAATGTAAGCAGTTCTTCTTTGTTTGATGGCTTGTGACTATCCATGTTTCTCTTGATTACATTTCAGAGGTTTCAATAGGGTCTGGAGATTGGGCTGGCCATGACAGTTTTTTGATGTGGTGGTCCTTCATCCAAACATAGCAGTATGGCATGGTGCATGGTCCTGCTGGAAAAAATAGCCCTCGGAGTTGGGGAACATTGCCTATGCAGAAGGAAGCAACTGTTGCTCCAGGATAACCTTGTATCCAGCTTGATTCATACATCCTTCACAAAGTTTAATCTGCCCAATGCCAGCCTGGCTGAAGCATCCCCAGATTATCAACCAATCCTCCACCAAATTTTACAGTGAGTGAAAGACATTGTGGCTTGTACGCCTCTCCAGGTCTATGTCTAACCATTAGAAGAACCAGGTGTTGGGCAAAACTGAAAATTACAATCATTAGTGAAGATTACCTTACTCTAGTCCTCTATGGTCCAATCCTTATGGTCTTTGGCAAACTTCATCCTGGCTCTTCTTTGCTTCTCATTGATGAAAGGCTTTTTTCTAGGTTTACATGACTTGAGCCCTGCCTCTAGGAGCCTGTTACCAATTGTTCTTGCCTTGCACTTCATCCCAGCTGTCATTTGCCATTCCTTTTGTAGGTCACCTTGATATCCTCCTGTGGTTGCTGAGTGACATTTGAATAAGATGATGATCATCCCGGTAAGTGGAGAGTCGTTTTTGCTCCCTACCGACCAGGTGTTAGACGACCAGGTGTTGGGCAAAGCTGAAAATTAGACTCATCACAGAAGATTACTTTACTTTAGAAATTGGGTAGATGAAACTTTTTGAAGGACGTATGAATCAAGCCACATGCAAGGTTATCCTTGAAAAACAGTTGCTTCCTTCTGCACAGGCAATGTTCCCCAACTCCAAGGACTAGTTTTTCTAGCAGGACCTCCAGACCTGAACCCCATTGAAAACCTCTGGAATGTGAGGAAGATGGATTTGTCACAAACCATCAAACAAGAAAGAACTGCTTACATTTTTGCACTAGGAGTGTCATAAGGTCACCCAAAAGCAGTTTGAAAGACTGGTGGAAAGCATTCCAAGACGCATGAAAACTGTGATTAAAAATCATAGTTATTCCACAAAATATTGATTTCTGAACTCTTCCTGAGTTAAAACATTGGTATTGTTGTTTTTAAATGATAATGAAGTTGTTTTTTTGCATTATTTGAGATCTGAAAACAATGCAGTGTTTTTGTTATTTTGACCATTTCTCATTTTCAGAAAATAAAACAAAAATTGATTACTTGGAAATTTGGAGACATGTTGTCAGCAGTTTATAAAATAAAAGAAAAATTTACATTTCACTCAAAAATATACCCATAAAGAGAAAAATCAGATAAACTGAAAATTTTGCAGTGGTCTCTTAATTTTTACCAGAGCTGTATATGAATATATAAATATAAAAAACAAGCAGCACTGGAAAACTCACAAAGCACAGTGCAAGTTCTTCCAGGTAATTATTCCATTTCCATCAGACAGATCATTAGCATTTTTTTTGGGTAGATGTACAGTATATTCTAAGGTAGCTCCAATAAGTAATAAATAGAAAGGGGATTAATATATAAAATAAAGGGAGAAAAAAAAAGAATAAGAATAGATTTTGTATTTTTTCAAGTGGAAAACCTTTTAGTAATCTTAATTTCCAGCATGTATGCTCAAAACCCAGGATACCCCATCAGTAGTGGTGTGGGAGGGAACTTGACCTAGAAAAGTTTGGGTCTGACCTACACATACTTTATGTAGTGGATGTCCCCTTTAAATAGGGGACTGTCACTGCTTATGGGTGGGTTAACATAACTGGATTAGCAATATGGTTATACAAGGCAATCTAATAATTATAAAGAACTTATTCACATATGTAATATGAGTGGTAAAGTCTATATAGAATATAATGAAGACCACAACAATATGGAGTTTATGACTTCCCCTATGTGAAGCTGAAGAGAGAAAAAAGGCTTCAAGCTAATATGGAACCCGAAAACTATGCTGTAAAAGGTGTAGTATTTAGTAACATGGTGGATGTGAGCTTTAAGCACTTATAGCACATTCGCCGGATTTCAATAATTACATTGGATCTTTCTCAGTGATGCACGGACATGTGCAGTAAATAACCGTAAAAGCTAATTTTGACTGTAATATGTAGTTGGCATGAGTTACATAATTACTATGATGGGTGACTCATGCAGGAACTATATATTGGTCACATGTGTAGGACTTATATATTTAAAAACTCAAAGACCTTTTTGTGCAGTTTATATGTATATATGGAAATGAGAATGTACACTGTAAGAGAATTATTATTATGAAATTAATTAGTATGTATGTATTTTCACAAAAATATTAAGACACTTGTATTTATTATGAAAGCTTATCTAATTATATGTAAATTATATTGCAAAGCTCTATGGTTATATAAATCTAGTAATTGTACATGTAAACACTGCTTGAGAAAGACCCTTAGGGATTTTTTGAAACGTTTTGCTGATACACCTATTGGCCTGAATTCTTTGCAAAATGGAGTGTTGCTTTAATTAATTTTATTTATCTATATATATATATATATAAGTGCCTTATTCTGTCTGTCTGTCTGTCTTGCTCCAAAATTGTGTCCTTACGGTGACAACCAGCGGATTGGCCGCTGGGCTCGGCATGGCCCCGCCCCCCAGCACGGATTGGCCGCTCGGCTCACCCTGGCCCCGCCCCCCCATGGATTGGCCGCTTGCCCCGGCACCCTGCACGCATTGGACGCTTGGCCAGGCCCCGCCCCCTCACGCATTCAATGCTCGCCCTGGCCCCGAACCCACACGGAGACGCCCGACACCCAGGTGACTGCTGCAGCACCCAAAGCCCACACCGCAAGACAAAGTGGAGAAAAGCCACTAGCACACGTGTGCCGGAGCCGGCGTAGGCTGGTATCCATAGTACATATCGGGTAACTATAGAAACCGCTTTCCTTAGTTACCGATGTGTAAGATGGTTACTAGCTTACCCCGGCTCCCGGCACACGTCAGCACTGTCGCTTACCTTTTCTCCACTTTGTCACATCCGGCGCGGTCCCGTGCACTGTGTACACTACAGTTGCCACGCAACAACCTCCGATCACGTGTTTTCATGTGACCAGGAAGTTGCGGCGCAGCCACTGTCCTGTACAGTGTACGGTTACACACACACACACATAGCAGACACACATGGATACACCGACGCATACACACATAGCACACATGCATGTATACACACACACTGAGCACATATACACACACAGCAGACACACATGGATACACTGGGCGCATACACACAGCGCACATGCATGTATATACACACATACAGTGAGCACATATACACACATAGCAGACACACATGGATAGACTGGGCGCATACACACAGCGCACATGCATGTATATACACACACACAGCAGACACACATGGATACACTGGGCGCATACACACAGCGCACATGCATGTATATACACACACACAGCAGACACACATGGCTACACCGAGCGCATACACACAGCGCACATGCATGTATACACACACACACTGAGCACATATACACACATAGCAGACACACATAGATACACCGAGCGTATACACACATAGCGCACATGCATGTATACACACACACAGCAGACACACATGGATACACCGAGCGCATACACAGCGCACATCCATGTATACACACACACACTGAGCACATATACACACATAGCAGACACACATAGATACACCGAGCGCATACACACATAGCGCACATGCATGTATACACACACACAGCAGACACACATGGATACACACAGCGCATACACACAGCGCACATGCATGTATACACACACACACACACACACACACACACTGAGCACATATACACATAGAAGACACACATAGATACACCGAGCGCATACACACATAGCGCACATGCATGTATACACACACACACACACACAGCAGACACATGGATACACTGTGCGCATACACACATAGCGCACATGCATGTACACACACACACACACATACTCTGCTGTACACTCACCCAGCGATGCGGTCCCCGGCACTGAAGTCCCCAGCGTTGTTCCTGCTTCCAGCTCCTCAGGGCACTGAATATTCAGTGAGTATAATGAGCGGCGATAAGGAGCGGGAGGCAGCAGAGCTGGAGACAACATCGCTGGAGAGAAGTAAATATAGAGAATATTTTTATTAAAAAGACCCATATTTTCTCTGGTATGTTTTACATTGATGTCGCACGGATCACATCAGTGTGCCATCCGTGTGACATCCGTGCTGCCGGAGATACCTGCGTGTGTGCGTGCGGGGTCATGAAAAGTCACACGGTCCGTGTGCAAACATGGACATGTGAAGCACATCATAGAATAACATGGGTACGTGTGACATCCGTGTTACAAAACGCATGTCACACGTACCCAAAACACGGACGTCTGAAACCAGCCTACAGGAGCGTGCAGCATCCGACAAAGTCAAGAAACGCCGTATGTGTGAAACCACTAGCTTACCCCGGCTCCCGGCACACGTGTGCCGGAGCCGGCGTACGCTGGTAACCATGGTACACATCGGGTAACTATAGAAACCACTTTGCTTAGTTACCCAATGTGTAACATGGTTACTAGCTTACCCCGACTCTCGGCACACGTGTGCCGGAGCCGGCGTATGCTGTTAACCAGTGTACACATTGGGTAACTATGGAAACCACTTTGCATAGTTACCCGATGTATACCATGGTTACTATCTTACCCCGGCTCTCTGCCCATTCAGATCATTGGTCTCCCACTGTCAAACACGCCGATGCGTGCTGCACAGCAGGAGACCAACAAGCAAAAAATAAACCAGCACTGTCGCTTTGCATAGTTACCCAATGTGTACCATGATTATCAGCTTACCGACGTACACTGGTAACAAATGGTACACAATCATGTAACTATGGAAAGCGCTTTCGTTAGTTACCCAATGTGTACCATGGTTACCACCTTACCCCCGGCTCCCGGCACATGTGTGCTTGAGCCGGCGTACGCTGGTAACCATGGTACACATAGGGTAACTAAGCAAAGCACTTTGCATAGTTACCCAATTGTGCAACATGGTTACCAGTGTACGCCGGCTCCCTGCCCATTCAGATCGTTGGTCTCTCACTGTCAAATACGCCGATGCGTGCTGCACAGCGGGAGACCAACAAGCAAGAAATGAACCATCATTATTCAAGACTTGCTGATTATATTATTATTCAATCTGCTACCCTACATACACATTCTAGACTACCCGATACGTTAGAATCAGGCAACCTTCTAGTATATATATATATATATGTATATATATATACATACATACATACTCTGTATATACATATATACACTGCTTGTAGAATTATAAGGCAAATGAGTATTTTGATCACATGATAGTTTTTATACATGTTGTCCTACTCCAAGCTGTATAGGCTTAAAAGCCAACTACCAAGTAAATCAGGTGATGTGCATCTCTGTAATGAGGAGGGGTGGTGTAATGACATCCACACCCTATATAAGGTGTGCATATTTATTAGGCAACTTCCTTTCCTTTGGTAAAATGGGTCAGAAGAGAGATTTGACGGGCTCTGAAAAGTCCAAAATTTTGAGATGCAGAGGGAGGCTGCAGTCTTTAAATTTGCCAAACTTTTGAAGCGTGATCACCAAACATTCAAGCGTTTCATGGCAAATAGTCAACAGGGTCACAAGAAGCGTGTTGGGCAAGAAAGGCGTAAAATAACTGCCCATGAATTGAGGAACATCAAGCGTGAAGCTGCCAAGATGCCATTTGCCACCAGTTTGGCCATATTTCAGATCTGCAACGTTACTGGAGTATCAAAAAGCACAAGGTGTGCCATACTCAGGGAAAGGGCCAAGGTAAGGAAGGCTGAAAAACAACCACCTTTGAACAAGAAACATAAGATAAAATGTCAAGACTGGAGAAATATCTTAAGACTGATTTGTCAAAGGTTTTATGGACTGATGAAATGAGAGTGACTCTTGATGGGCCAGATGGATGAGCCAGAGGCTGGATCAGTAAAGGGCAGAGAGCTCCACTCCGACTCAGACACCAGCAAGGTGGAGGTGGGGTACTAGTATGGGCTGGTATCTATATATACACACACCGTGTACAGAAGTATTAGGCAAGTTGTATTTTAAAGGATTATTTTTACTATTGATCAACAACTATGTTCTCAATCAACCCAAAAGACTCATAAATATCAAGGCTTAATATTTTTGGAAGTTGAAGTGTTTTTTTTAGATTTGACTATCTTAGGAAAATATATGTTGGGCAGGTAATTATTACTCTGAAGAATTATTAGGCAACTTAAAAAAAGCAAATATATTCCCATTTCACTTGTTTATTTTCACGAAGTAGATCAATATAACTGCATCAAATTTAGAAATAAACATTTCTGACATGCAAAAACAAAACCCCAAAAAATAGTGACCAATATAGCCACCTTTCTTTATGACGACACTCAACAGCCTGCCTAATCCATAGATTCTGTCAGTTGCTTGATCTGTTTACGATCAACATTGCGTGCAGCAGCCACCACAGCCTCCCAGATACTGTTCTGAGAGGTGTACTGTTTTTCCTCCCTGTAGCTCTTACATTTTATGAGGGACCACAGGTTGATAAGGTGAACAAGGGGGCCAAATCATTATTTTTTCATCTTTTAGACCTTTACTAGCCACACATGCTTTTCTTTAACAATACTGACTTCTTCCTGTACCACTGCTTAAAGCAGTTGTCTTCAAGAAACTGGCAATAGGTCTGGAAGTTAAGCTTCACTCCATCCTTAACCCGAAAAGGTCCCACAAGTTCATCTTTGATGATACCAGCCCATACCAGTACCCCACCTCCACCTTGCTGGCGTCTGAGTCGGAGTGAAGCTCTCTGCCCTTTACTGATCCAGCCTCTGGCCCATCTATCTGGCCCATTAAGAGTCACTCTCATTTAATCAGTCCATCAGTCCATAAAACCTTTGAAAAATCAGTCTTAAGATATTTCTTGGCCTAGTCTTGACGTTTTATCTTATGTTTCTTGTTCAAAGGTGGTCGTTTTTCAGATTCCTTACCATGGCCATGTCCCTGAATATGGCACACCTTGTGCTTTTTGATACTCCAGTAACGTTGCAGCTCTGAAATGTGGCCAAACTGGTGGCAAATGGCATCTTGGCAGCTTCACGCTTGATTTTCTTCAAGTCATGGGCAGTTATTTTGCGCCTTTTTTGCCCAATACGTTTCTTGCGACCCTGTTGGCTATTTGCCATGTAAAGCTTGATTGTTCGGTGATCACTAGGGATGATCGAATATTTTCCGAATAGGTCGCTGCTATTCGACTATTCGTGAATATTCGATGCGCAATGTAAGTCTATGAGAAATCCGAATAACAACTATTTGGGCTTCCCATAGACTTACATTGCGCATCGAATATTCGAATAGCGGCAACCTATTCGGAAAATATTCGCGAAGCCAAATATATGAGGCATTCGATCATCCCTAGTGATCACGCTTCAAAAGTTTGGCAATTTCAAGACTGCTGTATATCTCTGCAAGACATCTCACATTTTTTTACTTTTCAGAGCCTGTCAAATCTCGCTTCTAACCCATTTTGCCAAAGGAAAGGAAGTTGCCCAATAATTAAGCACACCTTATATAGGATGTTGATGTCATTACATCACACCCCTCCTCATTAAAGAAATGCACATCACCTGATTTACTTAATGGGTAGTTGGCTCTCAAGCCTATACAGCTTGGAGTAGGATAACTTATATAAAAATTATCATGTGATCAAAATACTCATTTGCCTAATAATTCTGAACACATTATATGTGTGTGTGTGTTTAGTTACTCATCTTTTTTCACATATGTGTGTGGTAGTATGTAGAAATAAAACCATATTAAATGTATTAATGTACACAATGAGCTGAATCTTCATGCCGTTTCTTGATTTCTGACAAAGTAGTAATCAGATAAGTAATTGCATAACGATTAATGAGTATAAGCATGCTAATTGTGACTGGTAAAGTGCTTATTCTTAATAATTATGTGAACTTGTAGTATACTGGTACAGATGTAGAAACTATTCAACATAGTGTAAAAATGCTGGCACAATTGTCTAAAGAAAAAACAGCTGTATGTAATCAAAAGTGCTCTGGCATAGTCTCTTATATTACGAGTACAAGATATTTATGCCAACTATTGTGTGGGCACACACTGTTTTTTCTAGAGCAGCCAAATTTCAGCTGACAGTTTTATACTAGAGGAAATGAAAAATCTTATAACTGGATACTGAAGGAAACACACAAATGCATTTTACCAGAATCACAATGTGGTGTTATAATAATATATACATATATTTATTCATTCAGTTTTACAGTTCCATATTTTGTTATTTCATTTTGTAGTTCCGAATGTCCTGGCTAATACTGTGTTCATTGAGGTCTCTCTCAGCTGGCATCCTGCCAGCATAGCTGTGCAGTGTCTAGAATGGAGCTTTTACTATGAGGTATGATGTCACAGAAAAGGGCAGAGCCGCCTTCATCACAGTACAGAGCTCAAACCAGAAAACAGTGCTGTGTGGGTGTGCTAATAACTAAGAAGTGAAATATACTGCAGGATGTACTGTGTACATAAAGCAGAGAAGGGATATGTACTTTAAAATGGCTGTATATGAGAGGGCTGAGAAGAGACATAAAATACACAATGGGGTTCTGTGTAAAGTGTATCCATCAATGTCAATGGCTGCTCACTTTCCCCCGTGCCACGTGCTTGCTGCCTGGAGTAATCCTAGACTCTGATTTCTCTTTCAAGCCACACATACCAGCCCTCTTTACTAGAGATGAGCGAACCGGTCCCGGTTCGGCTCGAGGTCGGTTCGCCGAACGGGGGTCCCGTTCGAGTTCGGTTCGTCGAACGTTCGACGAACCAAACTCGAACGTATAGGCTATAATGGGAGGCAATCACAAACACATAAAAATGCATTATAAATGTACACAAACAGTTAATAAACATTGCCATAACACTTACCGGTCCTCGCGATCCCTTCTGCACTCTGTCTCCTGCCGCTATTCCATCCGATGATCGCTGAATCCTCCCGGTGACCTGCACTGCCAGCAGAGATGCAGGACCTATCGTGACGTCAAAATAGCCATGTGACCAGTCACGTGGCTATTATCTCATTGGCTACAGACTGGTCACATGACTATGACACGTCATGTAGGACCTGCGAGTGCATCTCTCCGGTACACGGTGCACATATGTGTATCGCCGTGTACCGGCAACATGCTTTAGTACACGGTCGACTCCCCGTTCCGTTAGGGACCGGCTGACACAGCCGGTCATTAACGGAGATCACCGTTGCCATAGCAACGCAGTTAGCGGTGACGTCACCGCTAACCGTGGCTCCGAGAGCACCGTTGCTATGGTAACGCGTCTGTCAGCGTTACCGCTGTTACCGCTGACAGCCAGCAGTGATCACTCACGGAGTGAAGGCTGCACGCTGCTTCACGATTGTAGTGAGGATTGTAGTGAGGATGAGGTTCCCCAGCCCATGATGGGCTGGTGCACATCATCCTCCTCACTACAATCGTCACTACTACTACACTAGTGAGGATTGTAGTGAGGATGAGATGCCCCAGCCCATGATGGGCTGGTGCACCTCATCCTCACTACAATCGTCACTACTACTACACTAGTGAGGATTGTAGTGAGGATGAGATGCCCCAGCCCATGATGGGCTGGTGCACCTCATCCTCACTACAATCGTCACTACTACTACACTAGAAAGAAAGAAGACAGAAGAGCAGGATCGTGGAGGGCTGACAGGGGGTAATAAAGATGGAGTCTCTAATGTGTCTGTGTATTTATTTCTATTAAAGTATTTTTTCTCTGTGTGGTGTTTTTTTTAACCCCTTATTGGAGATTCTTAATGGCCGGGTCAAACGTGCCTTACATTAAGAATCTCTGGCTTAATACTGGCTAGTAAAACAAAGCCAGTATTAACTCATGATTACCCAACAAGCCACCCGGCTCCAGGGCTGTTGGAAGAGTTGGATACAGCGCCAGGTGATGGCGCCTCTATGAGAGCGCCATTTTCTGGGGCGGCTGCGGACTGAAATTCGCAGCAGAGGCGCCCAGAAACCTCTGGCTAACCTGTGCCGCGGATTCCAATCCCCAGCTGCCTAGTTGTACCTGGCTGGACACAAAAATGGGGCGAAGCCCACGTCATTTGTTTTTTAATTATTTCATGAAATAAGTGAAATAATTAAAAAAAACGGGCTTCCCTATATTTTTGGTTCCCAGCCGGGTACAAATAGGCAACTGGGGGTTGGAGGCAGCCCGTGGCTGCCTGCTGTACCTGGCTAGCATACAAAAATATGGCAAAGCCCACGTCATTTCTTTGGTGGGCAAAAAACTTCTGCATACAGTCCTGGATGGAGTATGCTGAGCCTTGTAGTTCTGCAGCTGCTGTTTGCTCTTCTCCATACAGACAGACAGCAGCTGCAGAACTACAAGGCTCAGCATACTCCATCCAGGACTGTACGCAGAAGTTTTTTGCCCCCTGAAAAAATTATGTGGGCTTCGCCATATTTTTGTATGCTAGCCAGGTACAGCAGGCAGGTACGGCTGCCCCCAACCCCCAGTTGCCTATTTGTACCCGGCTGGGAACTAAAAATAAAGGGAAGCCCTTTTTTTATTATTTCATGAATTTCATGAAATAATTAGAAAACAAATGACGTAGGCTTCGCCCCATTTTTGTGTCCAGCCAGGTACAACTAGGCAGCTGGGGATTGTAATCCGCAGCACAGGTTGGCCTGAGCTTTCTGGGCCCCACTGCTGCGAATTGCAGTGTGCAGCCGCCTCAGAAAATGGCATTTTCATAGAAGCGCCATCTTCTGGCGCTGTATCCAACTCTTCCAGCACCTGCCTGCTATACCTGGCTAGCATACAAAATAATGGCGAAGCTCACGTCCTTTTTTTGTAGTTTTTTGGCAAAACAAAATAAAAAATGCTTCCCTGGATTTTCCATTGCCAGTGAAGGTAACACCAAGCAGTGGGGGTTAGCAGCCAGTAGCTGCTTGGATTACCCTTAGCTAGCAATACAAAAAATGCAGCGGGAGCCCATATTTATTTTTTTTAATTATTTATATAAATAACTAAAAATAAAATGGGCTTCCCTGTATTTTGATTGCTGGACATCACAGTGCTGTAAAAATAAATCTTTAAAAAAATGACTTAGCGCTCTGCGGTATTTTTGATTCTCAGCGCAGATAAAGCAGACAGCTATGGGTTGCCACCCCCATCTGCCTGCCGTTACTTTGGTTGGCAATCAAAATACAGGGAAGCCCATTAATTTTTTCTATTTAAAAAATAGTTAAAAAAAAAAAATGACGTTGGGTCCCCCCATTTTTGATAGCCAGCTAGGGTAAAGCAGACGGCTGTAGCCTGAAAACCACAGCTGGCAGCTTTACCGTGGTTGGGGATCCAATGTGGAGGTCCCCTCAGGCTCTTTTTTATAATTATTTTATAAATATTAATAATTACACAATAAAAGTAGGGTCCCCCCCAAATTGGATCACCAGCCAAGGTAAAGTGGACAGCTGTGGTCTGGTATTCTCAGGGTGGGAAGGTCCATAGTTATTGGGCCTTCACAGCCTAAAAATAGCAGGCCGCAGGCACCCCAGACGTGGCGCATACACTAGATGCGCCAATCCTGGCGCTTCACCCCAGCTCATCCCGTGCCCTGGTGCAGTGGCAAACGGGGTAATAAATCGGGTTGATACTAGCTGTAAAGTAACCTTAGATCAAGCCCAGCAGTTTGTGATGTCATGGCGTCTATTAGATACTCAACATCATAAACTGTCAGTACTAACAAAAAAAAAAAAATCGACAAAAGAAATTTATTTGAAAAAACAGTCCCCAAAACATTTCCTCTTTCACCAATTTATTGTAATAAAAAAAATAAAGGGGTCCCACGATGACTCTGGACCGTCTAGAATATGGGGGGGAGACACTCAGGGAACGTATCCCCCATTTTCTAGGAGTGCGGACCCTTCATGTGAGGAGTGTGGGTGCAATGAATCTGCACTCACTCTTCTCGGGTCCACAGCAGCAGAGTCCATGTCGTAATGGTTGCTACCAAAGCTGCAATGCCCTGCTCATGAGGTAAGGGCATGCCTAATCAGGAGAACTACTGTAGAGGAAGCTCTGCTCACTGGTATATAGGTGCTCAGAGGTAATAATAGATAAAATTAGTGAGTAACCTCGGCACTCTAAATCTCCCAGACTAAGTCAGTAAGTCACAACGGATAGTAATGCAAAATCACTCTTTATTGGTCCGTATTAAGAAAAAAAAATTTTCATAAGCATATATGTTTTTGTCCAAAACAAGTTACAAATGACGTTTTGGCCTGAGCCTTCGTCAGATTGGACTTATCTGCATGTAATTATGAAAAATGACAATAATCAGTATCACATAAGAGTGAGAGAACAATAACATAAACTCGAACAATGTAGAGGTACAATTGGCATGCAGCAAAAAACTTGCAACACAGCAAGAAATGAAACACATGATACAAATGTCATAATACAGTACAAGGACAATATAGTAATGACAAATATGGGGTCAGAGTAGACTTAGAAAGCTCTGGTACGAAAGAGATCTCAATCATAAAGTAACATGTGCAGTAGGTGTAGAGCTACAGTATGCATGGCAGAGCTAATGGGTAGACCGACCATAGATAAAGAATGGAGAAAAAGTGGAGAAAAAATGGAGAAAAAGTGGAGAAAAAGTGGAGAAAAAGTGGAGAAAAAGTGGAGAATAAGTGGAGAAAAAGTGGAGAAAAAAATGGAGAAAAAAAAATGGAGAAAAAGTGGAGAAAAAGTGGAGAAAAAGTGGAGAATAAGTGGAGAAAAAGTGGAGAAAAAGTGGAGAAAAAGTGGAGAATAAGTGGAGAATAAGTGGAGAAAAAGTGGAGAAAAAGTGGAGAAAAAAATGGAGAAAAAGTGGAGAAAAAGTGGAGAAAAAGTGGAGAATAAGTGGAGAATAAGTGGAGAAAAAGTGGAGAAAAAAATGGAGAAAAAGTGGAGAAAAAGTGGAGAAAAAGTGGAGAAAAAGTGGAGAAAAAAATGGAGAAAAAGTGGAGAAAAAGTGGAGAAAAAAATGGAAAAGAAGTGGAGAAAAAGTGGAGAAAAAGTGGAGAAAAAGTGGAGAAAAAATTGGAGAAAAAGTGGAGAAAAAAATGGAAAAAAAGTGGAGAAAAAAATGGAAAAAAAAGTGGAGAAAAAGTGGAGAAAAAGTGGAGAAAAAAAGGAGAAAAAGTGGAGAAAAAGTGGAGAAAAAAATGGAGAAAAAGTGGAGAAAAAGTGGAGAAAAAGTGGAGAAAAAGTGGAGAAAAAAATGGAAAAAAAGTGGAGAAAAAGTGGAGAAAAAGTGGAGAAAAAGTGGAGAAAAAAATGGAGAAAAAGTGGAGAAAAAGTGGAGAAAAAAAATGGAGAAAAAGTGGAGAAAAAAAAGTGGAGAAAAAGTGGAGAAAAAGTGGAGAAAAAGTGGAGAAAAAAATGGAGAAAAAGTGGAGAAAAAGTGGAGAATAAGTGGAGAAAAAGTGGAGAAAAAGTGGAGAAAAAAAATGGAGAAAAAGTGGAGAAAAAGTGGAGAAAAAGTGGAGAAAAAGTGGAGAAAAAAATGGAGAAAAAGTGGAGAAAAAGTGGAGAAAAAGTGGAGAAAAAGTGGAGAAAAAGTGGAGAATAAGTGGAGAAAAAGTGGAGCACCCTTTGGTGCCTTTCATGTGGCACTAAAGCCCACTTTACACGTTGCAATTAGTTGTACAATCGCATTTGCGATGTGACACGCCCATACGGGATCTATGAGATTTCACGTTGGTCGTTCATTTGCTGTCACACGAGCGTTAGTAGTCTATGTTAAATTGGTCAATTTTGTGTGCGATCCTTTAGATCATGTGTTCTGTGACGTATGCATTGAGCACCTTTTTTTTTTTTATTTATTGACTTGCCAAGCGTGTGTAATGTGTAGGGATGCGTTTTTACTATGTCATCTGCCATTCAGCTCTGCTACATGGCCGCTAACAGCAGACACAGACAGCCATGTAGCAGAGCTGAATGGCAGATGACAGCAGCCACAGACAGAGCCGCACTGTCAGAATGAACTCGGGTGAACCTCACCCGACTTCATTGTCATGCTGCGGCTCTGTCTGTGTCGCGCCCTGATTAGCGGTCACCAGTGAAGACTCACCGGTGACCGCTAATCTCCTGAGTAACAGAAGTTAGCAGCCCTCTCTCATATACTGACCAATCCCCGATCCCCGGCGCTGCACGGCATTCACACTGCTCCGGCGGCTTTTACTGTTTTGAAAAAGCCGGCCGCCCATTAAACAATTTCGTATTCCCTGCTTTCCCCGCCCACCAGCGCCTATGATTGGTTACAGTGAGACACGCCCCCACTCTGAGTGACAGGTGTCACACTGCACCCAATCACAGCAGCCGGTGGGCGTGTCTATACTGTGTAGTGAAATAAATAATTAAATAATTAAAAAAAACGGCGTGCGGTTCCCCCCATTTTTAAAACCAGCCAGATAAAGTAAAGCCATACGGCTGAAGGCTGGTATTCTCAGGATGGGGAGCTCCACGTTATGGGGAGCCCCCCACCCTAACAATATCAGCCAACAGCCGCCCAGAATTGCCGCATACATTATATGCGACAGTTCTGGGACTGTACCCGGCTCTTCCCGATTTGCCCTGGTGCGTTGGCAAATCGGGGTAATAAGGAGTTATTGGCAGCCCATAGCTGCCAATAAGTCCTAGATTAATCATGTCAGGCGTCTATGAGACACCCTCCATGATTAATCTGTAAGTTACAGTAAATAAACACACACACCAGAAAAAGTCCTTTATTAGAAATAAAAACCTACACATATACCCTGGTTCACCACTTTAATCAGCCCCAAAAAGCCCTCCTTGTCCGGCGTAATCCAGGATGATCCAGCGTCGCATCCACCGCAGCTGCATGGAGGTGACCGGAGCCGCAGCAGACACAGCCGCTCCGGTCACCTCCACACAGCAAATGAACACAGACGCGCGATCAGCTGCTGTCACTGAGGTTACCCGCGGCCACCGGTGGATGCAGCGGTGGCCGCGGGTAACCTCAGTGACAGCAGCTGATCGCGCGTCTGTGTTCATTTGCTGTGTGGAGGTGACCGGAGCGGCTGTGTCTGCTGCGGCTCCGGTCACCTCCATGCAGCTGCGGTGGAAGCGACGCTGGATCATCCTGGATTACGCCGGACAAGGAGGGCTTTTTGGGGCTGATTAAAGTGGTGAACCAGGGTATATGTGTGTGTTTTTATTTCTAATAAAGGATTTTTTCTGGTGTGTGTGTTTATTTACTGTAACTTACAGATTAATCATGGAGGGTGTCTCATAGACGCCTGACATGATTAATCTAGGACTTATTGGCAGCTATGGGCTGCCAATAACTCCTTATTACCCCGATTTGCCAACGCACCAGGGCAAATCGGGAAGAGCCGGGTACAGTCCCAGAACTGTCGCATATAATGTATGCGGCAATTCTGGGCGGCTGTTGGCTGATATTGTTAGGGTGGGGGGCTCCCCATACCGTGGAGCTCCCCATCCTGAGAATACCAGCCTTCAGCCGTATGGCTTTATCTGGCTGGTTTTAAAAATGGGGGGGACCGCACGCCGTTTTTTTTAATTATTTAATTATTTATTTCACTACACAGTATAGACACGCCCACCGGCTGCTGTGATTGGGTGCAGTGTGACACCTGTCACTCAGAGTGGGGGCGTGTCTCACTGTAACCAATCATAGGCGCTGGTGGGCGGGGAAAGCAGGGAATACGAAATTGTTTAATGGGCGGCCGGCTTTTTCAAAACAGTAAAAGCCGCCGGAGCAGTGTGAATGCCGTGCAGCGCCGGGGATCGGGGATTGGTGAGTATATGAGAGAGGGGGATAGACTGACATGGACAGAGAGTGAGGGACAGAGATAGTGACGGACTGACAGAGATTAGTGCATGACAGACATTGTGAGGCGCTTCAGAACGCAGCTTTTCAGCTGCGCTCTGAAGCAGACCTTTTTTAAGCTGCGGTGCAGAGCGCACACCTGCGCACATAGCATCAGACAACAAAATCGTATGAGGGATGTCACACGTTACAATTCACTAGGTTCGTGCAACAAAACGCTCAATTCTAGAGAATGATACGATGTGTTTGCGATCAACGGTTTTGCGTTCAATCCTGATCGCATGTAGCTGTCACACGCAGATACCTCACAAACGATGCCGGATGTGCGTCACTTACAACTTGACCCCAACGACGGATTGTGAGATATATTGAAGAGTGTGTAGCGGGCTTAAGGGGTGCTTAGCTTTGTATTTAGCCAAAAAAATGAAAAAAAAAATGACGTAGGGTTCCCACTAGTTTTGTAGCCAGCTAGGGTAAAGCAGATGGCTGCAGCCTGCAGACCACAGCTGGCAACCTCACCTTGGCTGGTAATCCAAAACTGAGGGCACCCCACGCTGTTATTTTAAATTAAATAAATAATTTAAAAAAAAAACACGTAGGGGTCCCCCAAAATTGGATCACCAGCCAAGGTAAAGCAGACAGCTGGGGCCTGATATTCCCAGACTAGGGAGGTCCATGGTTATTGGACTCTCCCCAGCCTAAAAATAGCAGGCCGCAGCCGCCCCAGAAGTGGCGCATCCATTAGATGCGCCAATCCTGGTGCTTCGCCCCAGCTCATCCCGCGCCCTGGTGCGGTGGCAAACGGGGTAATATATGGGGTTAATACCAGATGTGTAATGTCACCTGGCATCAAGCCCTGGGGTTGGTGAGGTCTGGCGTCTATCAGATACCCGACATCACCAACCCAGTCAGTAATAAAAAAAAATAGACGAGAAACACATTTTTATTTGAAAAAACACTCCCCAAAACATTCCCTCTTTAACCAATTTATTAGAATGAAAAACAAATCCAGGTCTGGTGTAATCCAAGGGGTTGCCATGACGATCCACACTGTCCCAGTCAATGAAGAGCAGGATGTTCCCCATTGGCTGGGAGAGCAGTGCAGTGACCTGAGCTAACATCAATGGGTCAGCCCAGGTCACTGCAGGGGATGACAAGTGCTGCTGTCAGCGAGGTACATTACCTGCGCTGATCTCCAGCACACTGACAGCCCCTGTCACTGAGTTCAATGACCGGCGCCTTCACACCAAGTATCGCGAGAGGTCCGTGACGTCACCGCTAGTCAGTCTCGGGTCGGAAGCGAGAGGTGATGTGACAAGCGGCGGCCATGGAGGACAGTGACAGCGCTGAGGTCGGGATGGCGGGACTTCATCACCGCAGGTAAGCCGAGCGGGGGGGGTGTGTGTGTGTGTGAGTGAGTGTGTGTGTGTGTGTGTGTGTATGTATGTGTACATGCCGCGGGCAGGAGGGGGCGGAACGAACTGAGCGGGGAAGTGTGGGCTTCCTGCACGTAACTAAGATAAACATCGGGTTACTAACCAAAGCGCTTTGCTTGGATACCCGATGTTTATCTTGGTTACCAGCTTGTGGCAGGCTGCCAGCGATGGCTCCTGCACACTGTAGCTGTAAAAAGCCCTGCTTTTTGCTGCTAGAACCATTCTCGAACGTATCTAGAACTATCGAGCTTTTGCAAAAAGCTCGAGTTCTAGTTCGATCTCGAACAGCCCCAAAAATCACTCGAGCTTAGAACTGGAGAACCTCGAACCGCGAACCGCGCTCAACTCTACTCTTTACCTCCTGCCACCTCCAACTCAAAAATATTTCCCGGATCCATACATTCCTTTCCAAGAAGCTGCAAAAACCCTAGTACATGCCCCTATTATCTCCCGCCTGAATTATTACAACCTCCTGCTCTGTGTCCTCCCTTCTAACAGTCTCGCACTTCTACAATCTATTCTAAACTATGCTGACTGGCTAATCCACCTGCCCCCCCGCTACTCACCGACCTCTCCTCTCTCCAATCCCCTCTCTGCCAATCCCATTGCCCAACAACTCCAGTTCAAAACCCTAACCATGACCTACAAAGCCATCCACAACCTGTCTCCTCCCTACATTTCTGACCTAGTCTCCTGGTACTTACCTGCACGTAACCTTCGATCCTCACAAGATCTCCTTCTCTACTCCCCTCTCATCTCCTCTTCCCACCATCGCATCCAAGATTTCTCCCATGCCTCCCCCATACTCTGGAATGCTCTGCCTCAACACATCAGACTCTCGCCTACCTTGACAAGCTTCAAAAGGAACCTGAAGACCCACCTCTTCTGACAAGTCTACAACCTGCCATAACCTTCAGTCTGATACAGCGCCACACAATCAGCTCTACCCTAACCTTTTGTATCCTCACCTGTCCCTTGTAAACTGTGAGCCCTCGCGGGCAGGGACCTCTATCCTCCTGTACCAGTCTGTACCTTGTATTGTTTATGATTATTGTACTTGTCCCTATTATGTATACCCCTTTCACATGTAAAGCGCCATGGAATTGATGGTGCTATAATAATAAATAATAATAATAATAATAATAAAAGTGGCTGGGAATCGTTTAGCTGTGTTTGTTGCCTGTTTTTGAGATTTCAGTGATTGGAACCTCAAATATTGCTCTATTGATGCACTTGGCAAAAGATTATCTTATGCTATATGCATCGACAGACCACCATTGGCAGTTTCACATAACATATATATATACAGCATGCAACAAAAACCAACTCTGCAATAAGTATTGCAGGTCAGTTGAGCTTGGCTAGAACCAGTTAACGATGTAATTACCACCCAGAGTACCCTGCAGGAGCAGAGTGTATAGCGGCATAACATGAATTCTAAACTGATTAGCTTGATGATAATTGAAAGAGATGAGGCTAATCAAAAACCCACAAAAGAAAGGGGAAGAGGTCTTCAGCACTGAAAATAAAGTGTTGCTGGGACATGTAGTTTTATTAGATTAAGATAGGGCTACCTATTTGTGAAGTTTGATGAACCAAGGAGCAAAGAGAAATAGACACAGGAACACCAGAAAGAAACTTTAGGTTGGGCTTGTTCTGCATATTAACAATAAGTATGCATTTACCATGCTTTGTCAATAATGATGCAATTGTGGAAATAACCATTTAATATCATAATGCACAATAAAATCGATATTTTTGCCCATATGAGTTTATAGTTTAAAGTCCTTGTTGCAGAGTACAGGTTTATGCATGTAGTAGTCAAATTATTTGAATGTTTGCCTCTACTGAGTCATTGCTTACAACATCGGTAGATGACAAAAGTTGGGTCATCCTTTGTGGTCTTAAAAAAAGCCCCAGGCTAGGCAACCTTTCCTGCGAACTGCAGAACCGCAACTGCTGCTGGCCACGGCTAGAGTTGTGTCTGAGGATGCAGCACTTCTCATGGCTGCATCACTAGATGTTTGTGCATGAATCGCCAACCTAATCTCCTCATCCTCCTCCTTCTCATTCTCATCTGCTGATCTACTCAGTTGCATGCCTATGGGTTCACACCAAGTGGGATCTACAACTTAATCATCATGCTC
The DNA here is from genome assembly GCF_048569485.1 of Anomaloglossus baeobatrachus. Classification (NCBI taxonomy): domain Eukaryota; kingdom Metazoa; phylum Chordata; class Amphibia; order Anura; family Aromobatidae; genus Anomaloglossus; species Anomaloglossus baeobatrachus. Next base: position 581,506,941 of record NC_134354.1, on the reverse strand, counting down.
TATGTTGTCCCACTCCTCCTCTTCTTAACCTGACATCACAGCACAGTACGCATGCGCCTCAGGTATCTGAGTCTCATTATTATCACCTCCACCACCTAGAGCTATTGTTAAGGCTGCTTTACACCAGGCAATCTATCGTGCGATAGATCGTCGGGGTCACGGTTTTTGTGACGCACATCCGGCATCGCTGGCAATAAGTTGAGAATAAGTGGAGAAAAAGTGGAGAAAAAGTGGAGAAAAAAATGGAGAAAAAGTGGAGAAAAAGTGGAGAAATAGTGGAGAATAAGTGGAGAATAAGTGGAGAAAAAGTGGAGAAAAAAATGGAGAAAAAGTGGAGAAAAAGTGGAGAAAAAAATGTAGAAAAAGTGGAGAAAAAGTGGAGAAAAAAATGGAAAAAAGTGGAGAAAAAGTGGAGAAAAAGTGGAGAAAAAGTGGAGAAAAAAATGGAGAAAAAGTGGAGAAAAAAATGGAAAAAAGTGGAGAAAAAGTGGAGAAAAAGTGGAGAAAAAAAATGGAGAAAAAGTGGAGAAAAAGTGGAGAAAAAGTGGAGAAAAAAATGGAGAAAAAGTGGAGAAAAAAATGGAAAAAAAGTGGAGAAAAAGTAAAGAAAAAGTGGAGAAAAAGTGGAGAAAAAGTGGAGAAAAAAATGTAGAAAAAGTGGAGAAAAAGTGGAGAAAAAGTGGAGAAAAAGTGGAGAAAAAAATGGAGAAAAAGTGGAGAAAAAGTGGAGAATAAGTGGAGAAAAAAAATGGAGAAAAAGTGGAGAAAAAAATGGAAAAAAAAGTGGAGAAAAAGTGGAGAAAAAGTGGAGAAAAAGTGGAGAAAAAAATGGAGAAAAAGTGGAGAAAAAGTGGAGAAAAAGGGGAGAAAAAGGGGAGAAAAAAATGTAGAAAAAGTGGAGAAAAAAATGGAAAAAAAGTGGAGAAAAAGTGGAGAAAAAGTGGAGAAAAAAATGGAGAAAAAGTGGAGAAAAAGTGGAGAAAAAAAATGGAGAAAAAGTGGAGAAAAAAAAGTGGAGAAAAAGTGGAGAAAAAGTGGAGAAAAAGTGGAGAAAAAAATGGAGAAAAAGTGGAGAAAAAGTGGAGAAAAAGGGGAGAAAAAGGGGAGAAAAAAATGTAGAAAAAGTGGAGAAAAAAATGGAAAAAAAGTGGAGAAAAAGTGGAGAAAAAGTGGAGAAAAAAATGGAGAAAAAGTGGAGAAAAAGTGGAGAAAAAAAATGGAGAAAAAGTGGAGAAAAAAAAGTGGAGAAAAAGTGGAGAAAAAGTGGAGAAAAAGTGGAGAAAAAAATGGAGAAAAAGTGGAGAAAAAGTGGAGAATAAGTGGAGAAAAAGTGGAGAGAAGTGGAGAAAAAAATGGAGAAAAAGTGGAGAAAAAGTGGAGAAAAAGTGGAGAATAAGTGGAGAAAAAGTGGAGAAAAAAAATGGAGAAAAAGTGGAGAAAAATTGGAGAAAAAGTGGAGAATAAGTGGAGAAAAAGTGGAGAAAAAAATGTAGAAAAAGTGGAGAAAAAATGTAGAAAAAGTGGAGAAAAAATGGAGAAAAAGTGGAGCACCCTTTGGTGCCTTTCATGTGGCACTAAGGGGTGCTTAGCTTTGTATTTAGCCAAAAAAATGAAAAAAAAAATGACGTAGGGTTCCCACTAGTTTTGTAGCCAGCTAGGGTAAAGCAGATGGCTGCAGCCTGCAGACCACAGCTGGCAACCTCACCTTGGCTGGTAATCCAAAACTGAGGGCACCCCACGCTGTTATTTTAAATTAAATAAATAATTTAAAAAAAAAACACGTAGGGGTCCCCCAAAATTGGATCACCAGCCAAGGTAAAGCAGACAGCTGGGGCCTGATATTCCCAGACTAGGGAGGTCCATGGTTATTGGACTCTCCCCAGCCTAAAAATAGCAGGCCGCAGCCGCCCCAGAAGTGGCGCATCCATTAGATGCGCCAATCCTGGTGCTTCGCCCCAGCTCATCCCGCGCCCTGGTGCGGTGGCAAACGGGGTAATATATGGGGTTAATACCAGATGTGTAATGTCACCTGGCATCAAGCCCTGGGGTTGGTGAGGTCAGGCGTCTATCAGATACCCGACATCACCAACCCAGTCAGTAATAAAAAAAAATAGACGAGAAACACATTTTTATTTGAAAAAACACTCCCCAAAACATTCCCTCTTTAACCAATTTATTAGAATGAAAAACAAATCCAGGTCTGGTGTAATCCAAGGGGTTGCCATGACGATCCACACTGTCCCAGTCAATGAAGAGCAGGATGTTCCCCATTGGCTGGGAGAGCAGTGCAGTGACCTGAGCTAACATCAATGGGTCAGCCCAGGTCACTGCAGGGGATGACAAGTGCTGCTGTCAGCGAGGTACATTACCTGCGCTGATCTCCAGCACACTGACAGCCCCTGTCACTGAGTTCAATGACCGGCGCCTTCACACCAAGTATCGCGAGAGGTCCGTGACGGCACCGCTAGTCAGTCTCGGGTCGGAAGCGAGAGGTGATGTGACAAGCGGCGGCCATGGAGGACAGTGACAGCGCTGAGGTCGGGATGGCGGGACTTCATCACCGCAGGTAAGCCGAGCGGGGTGTGTGTGTGTGTGTGAGTGAGTGTGTGTGTGTGTGTGTGTGTGTGTATGTGTACATGCCGCGGGCAGGAGGGGGCGGAACGAACTGAGCGGGGAAGTGTGGGCTTCCTGCACGTAACTAAGGTAAACATCGGGTTACTAACCAAAGCGCTTTGCTTGGATACCCGATGTTTATCTTGGTTACCAGCTTGTGGCAGGCTGCCAGCGATGGCTCCTGCACACTGTAGCTGTAAAAAGCCCTGCTTTTTGCTGCTAGAACCATTCTCGAACGTATCTAGAACTATCGAGCTTTTGCAAAAAGCTCGAGTTCTAGTTCGATCTCGAACAGCCCCAAAAATCACTCGAGCTTAGAACTGGAGAACCTCGAACCGCGAACCGCGCTCAACTCTACTCTTTACCTCCTGCCACCTGCAACTCAAAAATATTTCCCGGATCCATACATTCCTTTCCAAGAAGCTGCAAAAACCCTAGTACATGCCCTTATTATCTCCCGCCTGAATTATTACAACCTCCTGCTCTGTGTCCTCCCTTCTAACAGTCTCGCACTTCTACAATCTATTCTAAACTATGCTGACTGGCTAATCCACCTGCCCCCCCGCTACTCACCGACCTCTCCTCTCTCCAATCCCCTCTCTGCCAATCCCATTGCCCAACAACTCCAGTTCAAAACCCTAACCATGACCTACAAAGCCATCCACAACCTGTCTCCTCCCTACATTTCTGACCTAGTCTCCTGGTACTTACCTGCACGTAACCTTCGATCCTCACAAGATCTCCTTCTCTACTCCCCTCTCATCTCCTCTTCCCACCATCGCATCCAAGATTTCTCCCATGCCTCCCCCATACTCTGGAATAATCTGCCTCAACACATCAGACTCTCGCCTACCTTGACAAGCTTCAAAAGGAACCTGAAGACCCACCTCTTCTGACAAGTCTACAACCTGCCATAACCTTCAGTCTGATACAGCGCCACACAATCAGCTCTACCCTAACCTTTTGTATCCTCACCTGTCCCTTGTAAACTGTGAGCCCTCGCGGGCAGGGACCTCTATCCTCCTGTACCAGTCTGTGCCTTGTATTGTTCATGATTATTGTACTTGTCCCTATTATGTATACCCCTTTCACATGTAAAGCGCCATGGAATTGATGGTGCTATAATAATAAATAATAATAATAATAATAATAATAATAATAATAATAATAATAATAATAAAAGTGGCTGGGAATCGTTTAGCTGTGTTTGTTGCCTGTTTTTGAGATTTCAGTGATTGGAACCTCAAATATTGCTCTATTGACGCACTTGGCAAAAGATTATCTTATGCTATATGCATCGACAGACCACCATTGGCAGTTTCACATAACATATATATATACAGCATGCAACAAAAACCAACTCTGCAATAAGTATTGCAGGTCAGTTGAGCTTGGCTAGAACCAGTTAACGATGCAATTACCACCCAGAGTACCCTGCAGGAGCAGAGTGTATAGCGGCATAACATGAATTCTAAACTGATTAGCTTGATGATAATTGAAAGAGATGAGGCTAATCAAAAACCCACAAAAGAAAGGGGAAGAGGTCTTCAGCACTGAAAATAAAGTGTTGCTGGGACATGTAGTTTTATTAGATTAAGATAGGGCTACCTATTTGTGAAGTTTGATGAACCAAGGAGCAAAGAGAAATAGACACAGGAACACCAGAAAGAAACTTTAGGTTGGGCTTGTTCTGCATATTAACAATAAGTATGCATTTACCATGCTTTGTCAATAATGATGCAATTGTGGAAATAACCATTTAATATCATAATGCACAATAAAATCGATATTTTTGCCCATATGAGTTTATAGTTTAAAGTCCTTGTTGCAGAGTACAGGTTTATGCATGTAGTAGTCAAATTATTTGAATGTTTGCCTCTACTGAGTCATTGCTTACAACATCGGTAGATGACAAAAGTTGGGTCATCCTTTGTGGTCTTAAAAAAAGCCCCTAGCTAGGCAACCTTTTCTGCGAACTGCAGAACCGCAACTGCTGCTGGCCACGGCTAGAGTTGTGTCTGAGGATGCAGCACTTCTCATGGCTGCATCACTAGATGTTTGTGCATGAATCGCCAACCTAATCTCCTCATCCTCCTCCTTCTCATTCTCATCTGCTGATCTACTCAGTTGCATGCCTATGGATTCACACCAAGTGGGATCTACAACTTAATCATCATGCTCTATGTTGTCCCACTCCTCCTCTTCCTAACCTGACATCACAGCACAGTACGCATGCGCCTCAGGTATCTGAGTCTCATTATTATTACCTCCACCACCTAGAGCTATTGTTAAGGCTGCTTTACACCAGGCAATCTATCGTGCGATAGATCGTCGGGGTCACGGTTTTTGTGACGCACATCCGGCATCGCTGGCGATGCCGGCCTGTGTGACACCTCCTAGCGACGCAGTATCGCTCACAAATCGTGAGTCGGGTACTGCTCGTTAGGTTCCATAATATCGTTTACTATAGTTGACCATCGTTTCCGTGGTAGCACACGTCGCTCCGTGTGACACCACGGGAACGATGAGCAGCTCACCTGCCTCCCGCGGCCGCCGCCGTCTCTATGTGGAAGGAAGGAGGTGGGCGGGATGTTTACGTCCCGCTCATCTCCACCCCTCCGCTTCTATTGGCCAGCGCCCGTGTGACGTCGCTGTGACGCCGAACGTCCCTCCCACTCCAGGAAGTGGACGTTCGCCGCCCACAGCGAGGTCGCACGAGAGGTAAGTATGTGTGATGGGGTTTACTAACTTTGTGCGACACGGGCAGCGATTTGCCCGTGACGCAAAAAGGACGGGGGCGGGTACGATCGATTGTGAAATCGCACAATCGGTCGTACCGTGTAAAGCAGGCTTTAGTTGAAAAGGATTCGGGAACCTGATCGGACCCTTCTTCATCCAGGAGAGGATCCATCTGACAAAGATTTTGGCCATTGGTGTAGATGCTTTCCTTCTCTTGAGTCTGAGAATCTTTGGAGCTGACCTCTGATGCCCATGGCATGGAATGCATGAACAGCTCTGCAGACTCGCCCATGTGTGGTTCCCCACAGTCAGTTTGCCGGTTGGAGATTTGTGACGTGACGTGGGGGAAAACAAATGTAATTGGGGAGGCAATTCTGAAGAATGAACTGTGTGTGATGTTGAGGTGCAGGAAGACCAGGAGAGGCCACTTGATGCAGCACTTGCCATCCAAGGCCCTTTGGCTCAGTGGTTACCACTGCAGTCTTGCAGCGCTGGGGTACTGGCTTCAAATCCCACCAAGGACAGCTGCAAGGAGTTTGTATGTTCTCCCCATGTTTGCGTGGGTTTCCTTCAGGTACTCTGGATTCCTCCCACACTCCAAAAAAAATTCTCATAGGGACTCTAGATTGTGATCCCTACTGGGGACGGTGTTGCCATTGTATGTAAAGTGCTGTGGAATTAGCAGCGCTATATAAATGAATAAATATTATTATGCACTCTAGCACTGCTGTTTATCACCCTCATTTTGAAATTGAAGTGATACGCAGATGCCAAAGAGTATGTTGTCTAGTATTGGAAGATGTACTCATTTCTCTTGGGATAGTATGAGTCGGTGCTTGTTCACTAGAGCTTTGACTAACATTACAATGTTCCACATGTACACCTTGAACAACCCACCAATTCACCCTTTTTCAACAACTTCATCCTGATTTACTACTCATGGTTGATGTACCTTCTCCCTTTGAAATAGATGTTTCATAACCATAAAGCCACACTTGTCAGACACCTGACACAAAAGATAAATTCTTTATGTGCTGCCTGAAATGTCAATATTGGGAGGCACTAAAAAGTAAAAATAGCTAGAAATGTTGTTCGCTGGGTAATTTGGAGCAAACACTAATTAATAGCAATACCTAGATATGTGGTTTACTGGTTAATTTGAAGCAGGCAATAATAAATGCCAAGACCTATTTAGATAGTTTACTGTCACATTTGAAGCAGGCACTAATAAGTTGCAATACATGGAAATATGGTTCACTGGGTAATTTGGAGCAGGCACTGAAAAGTGCCAAGACCTATTTAAAGAAGCTGTCCAACCACAAAATCCCTACTTTTTTAAGCTAATCTATGCTTTATTGTCATTTAAAACATCTCTATATTGGTTTTGTTTTTTGTTTCTAACTTTTGTTCCTCTTGAATTATCACTTTATTTTCTGCAGCCACTTTTTTTTTTACAAAGAGGACATCCTCCTCTGCTTGTTTGCCAAACTTCACAGTCAGAGCTAGCACCACCCAGCCTCACTGTCCAGCCCTGCCCTCTGCCCGCTCTTTGCACACTCGTTGACTGTCAGTAATCTACCCCAGCACCTTATACCTTATAGATAAATGAACACTGTGTAATGAAAACTACATAGCACCGAATGTGAGTCTATAGTACATACAAATTAAGAAATAACGTCTGGAACAACAATTCTGAGTCTCATCTGGGAGCATAAAAACAAAAAAATCTACACTATATAGAGAGAAGGTTTGCACACCTGTGACTATGTAAGGGGAATATAGAAAAAGCAGAAACTGCTGTGTGAATACTGACATGAAAAATCCAATGGCTATATGTAAGAGCAAATGTATGAAAAATAGAATCTGCATTACTGCCATGAACATATGAATAAAGAGAAATTTAGCCATTGAATTGATCAATGCAACAGAGCCCCAACACTACGCCAAAGTATTTCTCTACGTTGGGGTCCCTAGCTTGTGTGTGTCCTCTCATGCAGTTAAAAAAAACTTACCGTGTATGGGAAGCTGAGACCCAGGCTATATATACATATAAGGTGGACTGGCAATAGGTGTGGTGGGGCCGGGTTCACAAACGAAAGACTACAAATCAAATAAGAAATAACGTCTGGAACACAAATTCTGAGTCTGAACTGGGTGCAAAAAAACAAAAAAATCTACAATATATGGAGAGAAGATATGCACACCAGTGACTATGTAAGGGGAATATAGGAAAAACAGAAACTGGTGTGTGAATACCGACATGAAAAATCCAATGGCTATATGTAAGAGCGAAAGTATGAATAATAGAATCTGCATTACTGCCATGAACATATGAATCAAGAGAAATGTAGCCATTGAATTGATCAATACAACAGAGCCCCAACAGTACGCCAAAGTATTTCTCTACGTTGGGGTCCCTAGCTAGTGTGTGTCCTCTCATGCAGTTAAAAAAACTTATCGTGTATGGGAAGCTGAGACCCAGGCTATATATGCTACATATACACACTATATATATATATACATATATATATATATATATATATATATATATATACATGCACACACATACATTCTTAAACACATACATACACACATATAGATGCATATTCACGTATGCACGCAAACACATATACGTACACACACGTACATATACACAGACACATACACATACACACATTTACACACACATACATATACACACACATATATACACATACACATACACACATACATATATATACACACACATGCAGTATATACACACACTTACACATGTACACACAAACACACATATACATACACACATACATACAAAATTGGAGTTATATAATGTTATATAATACTATCCCCCTTCATACTTTCTTTTTTCCCCCTATGGTATCTCTTCTCTCCCTGTCATCTCTTCTCCTCCTGGGTTGTCTACACTGCCCCCCAGCACTGTCTCCTCTCCTTAGTACTGTCTCTTCTCCCCCTGCGGTCTCTCACACCATGCACTGTCTCTCTCCTCATTCTGTGATAAGCGCAGTGTCCCAGTGATGCAGGAGATCGGTGCTGCTGACCACTGGTCTCAGGTGACATCCCTAGTCTCTGCTCCCAACCGTATTTAAAATTCAAGACTTCAGGATGCAATGCTCATCACATAGTGCAGAGAGAAAGCGCACGGGGAGAAGGGAGACAGTTACCTGGGCCAAATACATCATAAAGAGATGAGGATGCCATCAGGTAAACAGTGATGATGGTGTCCCCAACATCGAGTGGACCCCCTATGTGTCCAGGGCCCCAACACATACAGTGCAGGGGAGAAAACAGTGCACACAGAGGTAGCAGCACAGAGGGGATGGGGGAGAGTACGGAATGTGGGGAGGAAGGTGGCAGGGGAGGATGAGAGGGGCATGGGCTGCATTGCACTGTACCTGGTTAGCAGCAGGGCGACAACATTACATCAGCTCTGATGTCCGTCAACAAGCTCCTTCCCCTGTCTACGTGACGTCATAGGAAGCAGCAAAATCCTGGCAAGAGCAGTCACATGACCGTTCTGAGCTGGGGCAGAGGGGCTGACAGCAGGACAGGTAGGTAGTTGTTATCTACTTACATGCACCTATGTAGCCCAATAATGAGATTAAAAAAATAAGCAAAATAAGATGTCTAAACCCTTTAACTAGTTCACTAGCAAATTTAGAGCAGACACTAATAAGTAACAATACTTAGTAATGTGGTTCACTGGGTAATTTGGAGCAGGCACTAATAAGGTGCAATAACTAGAAATGTGGTTCACTGGGTAATTTGAAACAGGCACTAAAAAGTACCAAGACCTATTTAGCAAGTTCACTGGCAAATTTGGAGCAGGCACCAATAAGTAACAATACTAAGAAATGTGGTTTGCTGGGTAATTTGGAGCAAGTACTAAGCAGTAGCAAAACCTAGAAATGTGGTTCACTGGGTAATTTGGAGCACACACTGAAAAGTGCCAAGACCTATCTTGCTAGTTCACTAGAAAATTTAACGTAGGTACTAGTAACTAATAAAACCTAGAAATGTGGTTCACTGGCTAATTTTGAGCAGGCAGTAATAAGTAGGAATACCTATTTAGATCATTGACTGGCAACTCTTTAGCTGGCACACAAGTTGCAATCCCTATTTATGAAAACAGGAGAAAAAGAGGGAGCATAAATTGTGCAAAAATGTATTTATTAGAATAAACAAGGAGGGGTTGACAAGGATTTTCACATTAAAACACACATAAAATAATTCCTTTTCCCCCTTGAAGAAGACTAGCTCAAAAAACCGGGAAAACAATTCTCAAAGTGCACTTAGTAGGTAGAAAAACACAGCTAGAGATAATTGCAAAAAAAGGTCAGCCAAGGGTTCTGGATATAACCTAAAAAAATGCCATAGTGCATACAAGATAAAAAATACTCCTTTTTGCTGGAACCTTAATATGTAAATAAAGTGCTGGTAGTGCATAAGGCAATATGTGCAAAGTTTATAGATCAAAGCTATATAAATAGCCGCAGGAGAAGTTTTCCTAGGGAAATAGGTTATAATAAAGATAGTTTCCTTACCAAAGGAAAAGAGTTCTTTTGATGACACACCACCCACCAACACGTGTTTCGCCTCAGGAGCCTGTGCGTCCCAAATGCAGCTTCATCAGGGGGGAGAGATGTCCTGCACTCCATTTCAGACATTTTTAAATAGACCGCCGAGGTCTACAATCAGATCACGTCATCCCCATCTGTGACGCATGCGCAGCTGCGGGGCCACAGCGCCGCGGGCAAGTCAGCCGTCTGACAGGACCTGGTGCACGCGCGGGTGCAGGGGCGCACCTTCCAGCTTCCCAGGCGAGCACCACTGTCAAAGAGACGGCTAAGTCACCGTCGGCGGTGCGTGCCCGAGCCATGCTTGCGTACAGGGGATGGCGTGCCTTAGATGTGACAAAGCAGGTAAATAGATATAAATAGACCAAAGGCCTCCTAAATCGTGCTACAAAAGAAAATACAGAGATCAAATACATTGTCCATAAATATGTCTTGATTGCAGATCCAGATCCCAGATAATGTATTTATGTTTCTTAATCGTGAATTTAAGTTAAAGTACTTGGGACCGATCCTGCACAGAATATATCAGAGGAGCCTTCAAGGATGTCATTTTCTGAATACAAAAAATAACAATAATCAATACAAAATAACACAACATTATAAAAAGAAAAAACAAAAAAGCAAAAAATGGAGAAAAGAACAAAGGTCACAAAATGAAAAATGAAAAAAAAATAGGTTAGAAAAAAGGGGGGGGGATCAAAATACATACAAATCAGGGATAAATTAAAATGAAAACCACAGGGGACCAGTATTGATGCTAGAGCCTATAGGGGCTTAAATGGAAAAGTAAATACATATCAGAGGAACGATGCGAAGTTGATGTTTTCATTTAGGCCTCTAGGTACCAAAGTATCGAGGGTGCTTATCCATCTAGCCTCGCATTGTGCTAGCTTCTTTTTGAGATTACCCCCTCTTGCTCCTCCTATAACCGCATCAATACCCCGAACCATCAGCAAAGATGAATCACAAGCATGATATGCCTTAAAGTGTCGGGGTAAGGTCTTCAAAAGCGTTATGTCTTCCACTGTACTTGTTGCTTCAATGTCGCACACATGTTCCCTGATCCGCACGCGAAGCTCACGCAAAGTGAGCCCCACGTAGATCAGGGAACATGGGCACATAGCATAGTATACCACATGTGTGGTGCTAGACGTGATATAATGTCTAATCTGAAAGGTTTTTAGACTTGGTGAAAGACTTGGTGCGGGTTATGTTTTTGCAAGCTAAACAGTGGCCACAGTTACAGCAACCTACAAGTGGGTCCCTATTGCTAAAGGGGTTCTGAACGGGGGGAACGTAATGGCTATTCACCATAATGTCTTTTAGATTCTGGGAACGTCTTGCCATCATGAGTGGGGCATCAGTGAAGAAACTGGACAAAACTGGATCTGATAAAGGAACAGACCAGTGTTTGGCCATGATTTCCCTCATGGTGCCCCACTCATGATTGTACGTCCCTATGAACCTTACAGTCAGGGCCAGAAATATTTGGACAGTGACACAAGTTTTGTTATTTTAGCTGTTTACAAAAACATGTTCAGAAATACAATTATATATATAATATGGGCTGAAAGTGCACACACCCAGCTGCAATATGAGAGTTTTCACATCCAAATCGGAGAAAAGGTTTAGGAATCATAGCTCTGTAACGCATAGCCTCCTCTTTTTCAAGGGACCAAAAGTAATTGGACAAGGGACTCTAAGGGCTGCAATTAACTCTGAAGGTGTCTCCCTCGTTAACCTGTAATCAATGAAGTAGTTAAAAGGTCTGGGGTTGATTACAGGTGTGTGGTTTTGCATTTGGAAGCTGTTGCTGTGACCAGACAACATGCGATCTAAGGAACTCTCAATTGAGGTGAAGCAGAACATCCTGAGGCTGAAAAAAAAGTAAAAATCCATCAGAGAGATAGCAGACATGCTTGGAGTAGCAAAATCAACAGTCGGGTACATTCTGAGAAAAAAGGAATTGACTGGTGAGCTTGGGAACTCAAAAAGGCCTGGGCGTCCACGGATGACAACAGTGGTGGATGATCGCCGCATACTTTCTTTGGTGAAGAAGAACCCGTTCACAACATCAACTGAAGACCAGAACACTCTCAGTGAAGTAGGTGTATCTGTCCCTAAGTCAACTGTAAAGAGAAGACTCCATGAAAGTAAATACAAAGGGTTCACATCTAGATGCAAACCATTCATCAATTCCAAAAATAGACAGGCCAGAGTTAAATTTGCTGAAAAACACCTCATGAAGCCAGCTCAGTTCTGGAAAAGTATTCTATGGACAGATGAGGCAAAGATCAACCTGTACCAGAATGATGGGGAGAAAAAAGTTTGGAGAAGAAAGGGATCGGCACATGATCCAAGGCACACCACATCCTCTGTAAAACATGGTGGAGGCAACGTGATGGCATGGGCATGCATGGCTTTCAATGGCACTGAGTCACTTGTGTTTATTGATGACATAGCAGCAGACAAGAGTAGCCAGATAAATTCTGAAGTGTACTGGGATATACTTTCAGCCCAGATTCAGCCAAATGCCGCAAAGTTGATCGGACGGCGCTTCATAGTACAGATGGACAATGACCCCAAGCATACAGCCAAAGCTACCCAGGAGTTCATGAGTGCAAAAAAGTGGAACATTCTGCAATGACCAAGTCAATCACCAGATCTTAACCCAATTGAGCATGCATTTCACTTTCTCAAATCCAGACTTAAGACGGAAAGACCCACAAACAAGCAAGACCTGAAGGCTGCGGCTGTAAAGGCCTGGCAAAGCATTAAGAAGGAGGAAACCCAGCGTTTGGTGATGTCCATGGGTTCCAGACTTAAGGCAGTGATTGCCTCCAAAGGATTCACAACAAAATATTGAAAATAAAAATATTTTGTTTGGGTTTGGTTTATTTGTCCAATTACTTTTGACCTCCTAAAATGTTGAGTGTTTGTAAAGAAATGTGTACAATTCCTACAATTTCTATCAGATATTTTTGTTCAAACCTTCAAATTAAACGTTACAATCTGCACTTGAATTCTGTTGTAGAGGTTTCATTTCAAATCCAATGTGGTGGCATGCAGAGCCCAACTCGCGAAAATTGTGTCACTGTCCAAATATTTCTGGACCTAACTGTATATCAGGCGTGGAGGACCCTTCTTTCGGAGCATAGGTAAGGAGACGAGACCTGGGTGTTTTTTTAGCTCTCTGATAACCACTCTTGATAGTTCTGTTGCTATATCCGCGGTCCCTGAAACAGCGCCCGAGGTCTGAGGCTTGGTTTTCGAAAGCATGGTCTGACGAGCAAATACGCCTCATCCTAAGGAATTGTCCAGTCGGTATGGCTCGGATAGTAGAAGGGGTGTGGGCAGATGAAGCGTGTAGCAGAGCGTTGACAGAGGTGGTCTTACGGAAAACATCCGTCTGTATACACTGGTTAGGACCCACCTCGATTTTAATATCTAAAAATTCAACGCTACTGCTACTCTGTTGGTGTGTAAGTTTGATGTTGTAATTATTACAATACAAGAGTCCCATAAAAGTCTCGAGCTGCTCCGCAGTGCCCTTCCAAAAAAACAAAACATCATCAATATATCTTAGCCAGCACTGCACATGGGCGCTAGCTCCCACGCCCTCGTCGCCAAAGATTGTTCTCTCCCAGAAACCCAGGAAGAGATTGGCGTACGAGGGTGCACAAGCCGCGCCCATCGCAGTGCCGCGCCGCTGAAGATAAAACTGATCTTTAAACAGAAAAAAATTGTGAGTGAGGGCAAAGCGGAGCAGCTAGAGAACCAAATCACCCATCCTGCCACATCGACTGTCCATTCCCAGAAAAAAGCGCACCGCTGCCAGACCATCCTCGTTTTTAACGCTTGTGTATAGGCTCTCAACATCTGATGTTACAATCAATACATCCTCTTCCACAAAGATGCCGTCAATCCTTTTAAGAACGTCTGTAGTGTCCTTGACATAGGAGGGCAATGTCTCCACAATGGGTTTTAAGAAATGATCACTAAATCGGCATATGGGTTCACATAAGCCCTCCATGCCGGACACTATCGGACGTCCAGGTGGATTGACAGGATCTTTGTGGATCTTAGGTAAAAAATAAAGAGTGGGTATTCTGAAGGATGTGTTGAGAAGCCCATCACGCATTTTCTCATCAATGATACCCCTTTTGAGCGCCGCCTCAAGGATCCCGGTAAGTTCCTTCAAAAAGCCAGACAAGGGGCTATGTGAGAGTCTAATGTATGTTTCCTTATCTCTGAGCTGTCTCAGGGCCTCTTTTTCATATTTATCTGTAGCCCAGATCACTATGTTGCCCCACTTGTACGCCGCCTTGATGACGACATCTTTATATGATTGTAATTCCACCAGAGCTTGTCGTTGCTTATGGGTCAAATTGTCCTATTTTCTTCTTGTTGGAATTTTTTTAAAATCATTACCGACAAGTCTGGTGAAGATGTCAATCGCCGGGCAGAGGGACAAAGGGGGAAACCTAGTGGATCTGGGCAAAAGGTCTCTGGGAAACACACCTGTGTCAGTCACTTCCTGCTCCTGTAAAAGATCCTCCAAAGTCCGAAGAGTGACCCTTTCAGCTTCACTCTCCACCTCCGTGATGTTTCTGTGGTACATCCTTTTCAGGCATCACCTTTCTTGCAAATAAATTAATATCTTTTTGATATCATGAAATGTAGATTTGTGGCACACAACTTTCCCTACACTATTGCTCTCCTTTGTATCTCAACTATGATTAAACCCCTAGCTAAGATAATTGACAAGCAACAGCTGCAGCAGCACTTTATTTATTCCTTAACATTCACAAAATAGCCGCATGTCCTCATTTTATATGCAGAGGGACATGTCACTTAGGCGACCAATGACACAATCCTTTGTGTCTTAACATTTTGGATGTTTTCTGCATTTGATTGGCTGCGGTAACATCCACAAATAAAGTTAAGGAAAAAAAATGCCACTCTTCTGGCTTCTCCTGAGTCCCCACCCCCTCCTTTGATTAAACACATCCCCCCATTCATCATAAAGGACCACAATCCTATCCAAAAGCATAACGTGTTATTACAAAAGCATTTTTGGAAAACACAATCAGTTATGGAGCAAAACTTAATATTGACAACTTTTGAGGAATGTTCTCGTGTTAGCAAATGTGAGCCAATTAGGCTAAGGCTCATACTGAATTTGAAATTGGTGAACCTTGATTGAACAAGTTCACTCATCTCTAGTGGAGAGAAGCACAGCGCATGAAGAGAAAGGGAAGTCTGTTTACTACCACTGCGGTAGCGCATAGATTAAAAATGGACTGTGGAGCAATGAGTAACCAGATTTTTCAGACTATAAGATGTCATTATTCCGACAAATTTGGGAGTAAAGTGAGGGTGTGATTTATAGTCCAAATATAACTGACTCACAGTGTGAGGGTGATGGTGAAAGTGAGTCACAGGATGCAGAAGCAGGGTCACTGCTGCAGGATGCCAACGGAAGCAGGAGTTGGATGATTATGTGTGGCCCTACCTGTAGATCCCATTATGATGGACATATATACCAGGATGAGAGACATATATATCAGGATGGGTCACATATATACCAGGATTGGCTATATGGTGGTACAGTGGTATGCAAAAGTTTGGGCACCCCTGGTCAAAATTACTGTTTCATGAACAGTTAAGCAAGTTTAAGATAAAATGATCTCTGAAAGGCATAAAGTTAAATATGTCACATTTCCTTTCTATTTTAGGCAAAAAAAATTTTTTACTTCTTTTACATTGTTCAATTAACAATAAAGGAAAATGGGCAGATGGAAAAGTTTGGGCACCATGCATGGTTAGTATGTAAGTACCCCCTGTGACAAGTATTACAGCCTATAAATGTTTTTGTAGCTATCCAAGAGTCTTTTAATTCTTATTTGAGGGATTTTCATCCATTCTTCTTTGGAAAAGTTTTTCAGTTCTGTAGGAATCCTGGGTCGTTCTGCTCTTTTGAGGTCTGGCCACAGATTTTCAATGTTGTTCAGATCAGGGTAATGTGAGAGCCATTGTAAAACATTTAGCTTGCGCCTTTTGAGCTGCTGTGTATTTTGATGTGTGTTTAGATCACTTATCCATTTGTTGAAGCCATCCTTTTCTCAACTTCAGCTTTTTTTACAGATGGGATTATGTTTTCATCAAGAATTTGTTAAAATTTCATTGATTCCATCCTTTCCTCTATCCTTGAAATATAATATTCCCCATGCCATTGGCTGTAACTAAAACCTTAAAGCATGATTGATCCATCCCCATGCTTAATGATAGGCGATATGTTCCTCTCCGTAAATTCTGTGCCTTTTTTTCTCCACACATACCTTTGATTATTGTGGCCAAAGAGTTCACATTTTAACCTCATCGGTCCATAGGACTTATTTCCAAAATGCAACAGGCTTGTCTAGATGTTCATTTGCATACATCTGATGCTGAATTTTATGATGAAGATGCAGAAGAGGTTTTCTTCTGATGACTATTCAATGAAAGTCATATTTCTGCAAGTGTCTCTGCAAAATAGAACAATGTACCACAACTTCTGTCTGCTAAATCTTCATAAAGGTATTTTGCAGTCAGGCAGGAGTTCTGAATTGACTCTCTGTCAATCTTATGAGCAGTTCTCACAAAAATTTTGCTTGGTTTTCCAAACTTTAGCTTGACCTCCATTGTTCCTGTTAACTGCCATTTCTTAATTACATTTTGAACTTAGGAAAGGGCAACTTTAAAACATTTTGCTATATTCTTATAGCTTTGTCCTGCTTTGTGGGCCTCCCCCATTTTCATTTTCAAGGTGCTATGCAGCTGCTTAGAAGAAACAATCGCACAAGGTTAAAAGAGGCTGGGTTTTTATAAATTTATGAACTTTGCTTCAACTGGCCTTTCTTAACAATGATAGTGAACAAGCCACAACCCTAACAAGCTAACTAAGATCTTAAACCATGGTCAAGGTTAGCTGAGCACACAAATCTCCAAGCGTGTCCAAACTTTTGCATCTGCCTATTTTCCTTTTTATAATTTTTCAAATGTAAAAGGTCAAAATATATTTTTTTGTTTTACTAAAATACACAGGAAATGTGTCATCTTTAACTTGAGGCCTTTTAGAGATAATTTCATCTTCAACTTGCTTAACTGTTCAAAATAACAGTCATTTCAACCAGGAGTGCCCAAATTTTACACCCCACTGTATATACCAGGATGTGGGACATATATACCAGGAAGGGGCCCAGGATTGGAGACATTAGTACAGAATTAAGGGACATTACTCCTATAACAGTGTCAACAGCAAATTACTCCCCATAACTGCATCATGATCCCATTTTTTGCAGAAATGTTTTTCTTATTTTCCTCCTCAAAAACTTAGGTGTGTCTTATGGTCATGCTCCTCTTATAGTGTGAAAAATATGGTATGTATCAAAGAAAATGCATGTCTGTCGTTTTTCAAATAAGCACTTCTTTCCACACTCCAAATGATACAAGTGTTAATTAGATGATAAGCACATCTGTCAGTCAAAGGTGGGAGGCACTGGACATTCTTTTTTCTTTTAAGATTTCAATTATTTTAATCTGATCTGATGCAAAGTGGTGTCCTTAGCAGTCCCCTACCTCCGACATCGCCTTATTCTGGCCATGGACATAACTTGTACAGTGAGGAAAATAAGTATTTGATACACTGCCGATTTTGCAAGTTTTCCCAATTACAAAGAATGAAAAGGTTTGTAAATTTTATCGTAGGTACACTTGAACTTAGACAGACAGAATAAAAAAAAATACAGAAAATCACATTGTTTCATTTTAAAATAATTAATTTGCATTTTATTACATGAAATAAGAATTTGATTTGATACAATAAAAATACAGCTTATTATTAGGTACAGAAACTTTTTTTGCACTTACAGAGGTTAGACGTTTCCTGCAGTTCATAACCAAGTTTTCACACACTGCAGCAGGGATTTTTTTGCTTTCCTCTATTTAGAACTCTACAAGATCATTCAGGATTCGGGGCTTTCACTGGGTAACATTGAGTTTCATCCCCCTCCAAAGACTAATTTAACTCTGAAGACTGGCTAGTTCACTCCAGGACTTTAAAATACTTCTCACAGAGCCACTCCTTAGTTGCTTTAGCTGTATTTTTTGGGTCATTGTCATTCTGGAAGACCCAGCCATGACCCACCTTCAATGTTCTTACTGAAGCAAAGAGGTTGTTGGCCAAAATCTTGCAAATCATGACCCCATCTTTGCTCCTTTTAATACAGTGCAGTGGTGCAGTTACCCTGTCCCCTTTGCAGAAAAGCACCCGCAAAAGTATGATGTTTTTAGCCCCATGTTTTATGTTTGTGATGGTGTTCTTGAGGTTGTACTCATCCTCCTTCCTCCAAACACGTTGAGGGCAGTTGATAACAAAAAGTTCTATTTTGGTTTCGTCTGACCACATGCCTGCTTTGGATAATTCAAATGGTTATTAGAAAACTTAAAATGGGTCTGGATATGGGCTGGCATGTGCAGGGTGACTTTGCTTGTTCTGCAGGATTTTAATTCATGATGGCGTAGTGTGTTACTAATTGTAATTTTTGCGGTTGTTATTGCAGCTTTATTCAAGTCATTGACAAGGTCCTCCAGAGTAGTTCTGGGCTGATTCTGAACCTTTCTCAAAATCATCCTTACTTCATGAGGCAAAATCTTGAATGGAACCCCAGATCAAGTAAGATTGAGAGTCATCTTGTGTTTCTTCCATTTTCTAAAAATCACCAAGCTGCATGCCAGCTTGTGCAAGACTACAATTTTGCCCATAGTGTCCTTAAACAGCTCTTTGGTCTTAGCCATGGTGGAGATGTTGGAGTGTGATTGATTGAGTGTGTGGACAGGTGTCTTTTATACAGGTAACAGGTTCAAACAGGTGAAACTAATACAGGTAATAAGTACAGAGTAGGATGACGTCTTAAAAAAAAAAATAACAGGTTTGTGAGGGCAGAATTCTTGCTGGTTGGAAGGTGATCAAATACTTTTTTATGCAATAAAATGCTAATGAATTATATATAAAAAAAAATACAATGTAATTTTCTGGATTTTTTTTTAGAGTATTTTGTCTATCAAAATACCTACAATAAAAATTACAGACCTCTCTATTCTTTGTAGGTGGGTAAACTTGCAAAATCGCCAGTGTATCAAATACTTATTTTCCTCATTGTAAAATACTGGAAACTATAGGCCTCTAAGTTTAACCTTTACTGTTGCTAAATTTTTCAAAGAAGCAAAGGTGTCCAAAAGGTGACAAACAACTCACAACACAACACAAACACATGGGAAAGTGACAAGGACATATACTCAAGCGAAAACAAAACAGCTGGACAAGGAAAAAGAGGAGGACACACAGATATATGAGTATATGCAAGGAAACATCAATTCCATTATTGTGCAACTTGAGCCCTGCTCATTTTAGGCTTCCAATCTTGATAAATTGCCTGAGCTCGCCACGTACGCCTTGGGGATCTTGTCGTGTCCTGCAGCCAGCGTTCTCTCACTGTCTTCAGTGCTGCTGGGGGTCTGCTGGCAGATAAGCACACGTGTCTGTGCACTGACAATGTGGACATGGCTCTCAGAGGACTTTTCTTCCCCTGGGTCAGCCAGGGGACGGGAAAGGCACTCGTATTTTTGAGAGTGCTTCATGCAAAGCATCTTTTTCTTTTTTAAAAGGAGGGTCAACTGATGCCAGTCAAGTGGGGTGTGCGTGGCCCAGTTAGTGGAAACGAGGGAGACTGTGGTTGGAGTCCCCTCGCTGTGTTTCTAAAAGAACCAAGATGAACAAGTCATGGCTCTCAGAGGACTTTTCTTCCCCTGGGTCAGCCAGGGGACGGGAAAGGCACGCGTATTTTTGAGAGTGCTTCATGCAAAGCATCTTTTTCTTTTTCAAAAGGGGGCTCAACCGATGCCAGTCAAGTGGGGTGTGTGTGGCCCAGTTAGTGGAAACGAGGGAGACTGTGGTTGGAGTCCCCTCGCTGTGTTTCTAAAAGAACCAAGATGAACAAGTCATGGCTCTCAGAGGACTTTTCTTCCCCTGGGTCAGCCAGGGGACGGGAAAGGCACGCGTATTTTTGAGAGTGCTTCATGCAAAGCATCTTTTTTTTTTTCAAAAGGGGGCTCAACCGATGCCAGTCAAGTGGGGTGTGTGTGGCCCAGTTAGTGGAAACGAGGGAGACTGTGGTTGGAGTCCCCTCGCTGTGTTTCTAAAAGAACCAAGATGAACAAGTCATGGCTCTCAGAGGACTTTTCTTTCCCTGGGTCAGCCAGGGGATGGGAAAGGCACGCATATTTTTTAGAGTGCTTCATGCAAAGCATATTTTTCTTTTTCAAAAGGGGGCTCAACCGATGCCAGTCAAGTGGGGTGTGTGTGGCCCAGTTAGTGGAAACAAGGGAGACTGTGGTTGGAGTCCCCTCGCTGTGTTTCTAAAAGAACCAAGATGAACAAGTCATAACTCTCAGAGGACTTTTCTTCCCCTGGGTCAGCCAGGGGACGGGAAAGGCACGCGTATTTTTGAGAGTGCTTCATGCAAAGCATCTTTTTCATTTTGAAAAGGGGGGTCAACTGATGCTAGTCAAGTGGGGTGTGTGTGGCCCAATTAGTGGCAACGAGGGAGACTGTGGTTGGAGTCCCCTCGCTGTATTTCTAAAAGAACCAAAATGAACAAATCATGGCTCTCAGAGGACTTGTCTTCCCCTGAGTCATCCAGGGGAGGCGAAAGGCACGCGTATTTTTGATAGTGCTTCATGCAAAGCATCTTTGTAAGCTTGAAAATGGGGGTCAACTGATGTCAGTCAAGTGGGATGTGTGTGGCCCAGTTAGTGGAAATGAGGGAGACTGTGGTTGGAGTCCCCTCGCTGTGTTTCAAAAAGAACCAAGATGAACAAGTCATGGCTCTCAGAGGACTTCTCTTCCCCTGGGTCAGCCAGGGGACGGGAAAGGCACGCGTATTTTTGAGAGTGCTTCATGCAAAGCATCTTTTTCTTTTTCAAAAGGGGGCTCAACCGATGCCAGTCAAGTGGGGTGTGTGTGGCCCAGTTAGTGGAAACGAGGGAGACTGTGGTTGGAGTCCCCTCGCTGTGTTTTACATGCTTTTAGAAGAGCATGATATGGCTTAGAGGTTGACTTTCAGCATCTGGAAACTGTTGGCTACCAAAATGCTGCCTTTCCAACCTTTTTAACCGAGGATTTTCGAGACTTTATGCCCATCGCAGTGCCCCAAGAGCCGATGCCCAGGCGCCACTCCTTCTCCAACAAAGGCGTGCATGCGCTACACCAGCATGTCGCACTAAACATCACTGATTCCTTGAGAAACTCTGTGTGACAGGGTGCATTTCACCACAGATAATTGTCCCAGTAAGCATGGACAGGGGCGTTACATGTCGCTGACTGGGCAATGGGTTACTGTGGGGAGAGATGGAGAAGGGTCTGCTGTACAAGTCTTGCCGTCCCCACGAGTTGTTTCAATCCTTCTTCTGTATGTAGAAGTTAATACACTGCTTCTGCCTCTTCAACCTCGTGTGGGTCCTCCACCTTGGCGCAAACCCTGTGTGGTCAGGCCACCCTTCCTTGTAACTGCGCACAAGGACTACCACACACCTCCTTACTATGCTGGCAGCAGAGCTCAATGCCATCAGGCAGTCAAAGTTTTACTTTGAAATGTATGGGAAATGTGAGTCACACCGCTGAGAAGTTGTGGACGGTTAGCTCTGGAGACTGAGTTTCATCAATGGTTGTCTCCACTCAACCAGCAGCCAGGGAAGGCCGGGTGCGACAATGATGCAAACATGGGTGTGGCCCTTCGCTGTGACAATGTGACACACGTGCCTTGTGTGGTTCACGTGTTGAACCTGGTTGTCCAGCAATTTTTAAAGCACTATCCTGGCCCACATGGCCTTCTGCAGAGAGCACGGTGTAACGCCTTCCTTGATCCACACACTCAGATGGGCTGTAAATGATAGGCTAGAGGGAAGCCACTCACCAAGCAGGACCCCTAGAACCCTGAAACCCTTTAACCCCTATACAGGGATTAGGAATTGCACAGGGCCCAAGGTGATTAATACCTGTGGAAGGCTGCAGTTCCAGAGAATAGTAGTCAGGCAGGGTTAAAACATTAATTGAGGAACAGGAACAGATTGGGATGGCCAGGACTTAGAAAACAAGCAGAGTTGAAATGCGGATCGGCCAACAAGATACATAAACAGCAAGCAGGAAAAGTAGTCAGGTAACAAGCACACAAAATCATAAAACTGAACTGGGGGTAAAAGCAGAGCTATGTCTGGCAGTGGTCTGCAGACAGGATGGGCATAAAAAAGGGTGTGGTGTCTTCCCATTGGTTGTAGCTGAATGATGGTATTTCATCTGTGAGATACCCACCAGCTACATTCAGCCAGAGATTCTGCATCTGTCAAGGTAATGCAGCCCAGTGGGTGAGCATAACCTGCGTCCACCTGCGCCGCTGGCATCGACTCCTCTCCCATCATCAGCACTATTCATGAAAGGAACACGTTGTCACCTGGCGACCGGAGTACAAATTGACGGAGCGGACTCCGTTGGTGACTTAACAGCCGTGTGCGGCAATGATGCAAACCTGGCTGCGGGCCATCGTCAGGGCAATGTGACACTTGTGCCTTGTATGGCTCACGTGTTGAACCTAATTCTCCAGCAATTTTTAAAACACCATCACGGCCTACATGACCTTGTGCAGCGTGCACGCTCGCTATGTGCTCACTTCCATCGTGCGCACACAGCAGCTCAACAACTTTTGTCGCTACAGAAGTCTTTAGGTCTGGTGGTTAAACGCCTGAAATGCGATGTGCCCACACGCAGGAATTTGAATCTGCACATGTTGCAGCGTTTGTGGCAGCACCGCCGAACCCTGCTGCAATACGTTATGACATATAGCCTGGGATAACTTGATCCAGAGGTGGTGCAGATCACGCTGCTGGAGTGGTGTCAGATCAAGGACCTATGCACCCTGCTACACAGTTTACAAATGTCGACGAAGATGTTTAGCACTGGCAATG
Organism: Anomaloglossus baeobatrachus; assembly: GCF_048569485.1. Taxonomy (NCBI): domain Eukaryota; kingdom Metazoa; phylum Chordata; class Amphibia; order Anura; family Aromobatidae; genus Anomaloglossus; species Anomaloglossus baeobatrachus. Next base: position 581,483,935 of record NC_134354.1, on the reverse strand, counting down.
TCATTCTCAGCGTGACAATTCTGGTCATCTACATGATGGAGCACACTGTAATTATTATTCGGAGTCAGGTGTTGGGACAAGAGGAAGGGGAGGAAGTACAGGAGGAGTCATATGCGGAAGGGATAACAAGATCTACGAGGTCCAGATGGTCAGCGGCACCTATGCGGCAGTCATGGTGAGGGAGAGGGATTAACAAGGGCGCATAGTATCAGCAAAAAGTGTTGAGGAAGGTGCAGGAGCCCATGAAGAAATGGAGGACGAACTGGCGATGGGCATGTAAGACTCAGCAGATGAGTGAGAGCTTGCTCACATTTCGGTTGTGCGAGGTTGTGGGGAGAGGGCAGAGGAAGGAGGCACGATTCTCACCTCTCTGCCACCAACACACCAAGGACTTGGTCCTCCTGGATGCACAAGACACATGAGCGCCTTCTTGCTGCACTACCTACAACATGACCCTCGGATTGTACGAATTCAAAGTAATCCAGAATACTGGGTTGCCACACTGTTAGATCCCCGGTACAAGACAAAATTTGGCAAAATAATTCCTGCCATAGAAATGGACGCACGTATACAGGAGTATCTGCAGAATGTGGTACGCAATCTTAGATCTTCTTTTCCACTAAACACCAGTGCTGCACAGAGTGAATCTCAACGCTTTGTCATGGATAGGAGGAAATGGTCTTTTACTTGTCCACATCTGAGCGACCGAGGGCTGGCTGCTGTGCTGAGATGGCGTTGAGTACGGTGTCCCTGCAGAGTTGCACTTTTGGTCATATACCAAAATGAGTTGAAAAAGGACAGATGCTGGTGGAAAGGGGAACAGGTGTGTTGGAAAGGGGAAAAAAGTTTTGGTCCGTGGATTTGGTGGTTAAGCAACAGTAACATTTGCTGAAGAAACACCATCTGTTACAGTGGGACTGGCAGATTTGGATAAAGTGGTATATACTATGTTACCGCTATATAACGAAAATGAATAAGAAAAGAAAGAGAAAGGTATATATCCCCATCAGCAGTCAGTGTCCACCGTGCTCCCAGTTGGAAAAGGAGAGGTTGGCAACTGGAAGGTTTGGTGGAGGATACAGAGCTGTGTGGCTATGAAACTAATAGTAGCCTGAACCGAGTTAGACGCCATTCAGATCTGGAGACTGTGAGCCCTGTTAGCGTCACAGGGTCCACATGCCCACCCAGCCCAGGAACTCCCTGTTAACAACACAGGGGCCATTGAGTACGCTGACCGTGTGCGTAGGGGCACACCTGTGGACAGCAGGCGCATCAGCAGCAGCAGGCCTGTTAATGCCACTGGGCTGCACAAGCAGGACTGGTAGGACAGGAGCTGGTCTTAACTGTTCTGCGTTACCAACTGTGGTGGTGGCCTGCATCGACACCCTATCCCTGCCTACCTCTGGCCTAAAGCCGCAATGGGTTCAACACATGGAGGTGTGCTCTTTCGGAGCATAATAGAAGACTGCGCACCTCCTTGTTGGCTCCAGCCCCTTTTATAACCTGGGTTCGCCCCAAACCAGGGTGAACCACAATGCACCTCCTGGAGACAAAAGTAGAGTGACACGTCATGAGTGGCATAACTAGCGTCCTATTTGGAACCGCAACTTCAATGATGACCTCATGGCTGCCATGACCCAAACACCTCACCAGTCATCGTCTGACCATCAATAATGCGGTGAGAAGTCATAGGGGTGGGCCTCTGCAAGCCATTTGGGAGGACACCTGATGCCCTGTGGTCTATATGGGACCCCCACATCAGGGGCAGGGCCAAAGAGTTCATTACCGGACCTAGTCTCTGATGCAGTAAGTGCCTGAGCATGCTCAGTAGCATGAAATACAGTCTCTGAAAAAAGACTATCAGCTTTAGCATGGTGTCTAGGCACAAAACAGGACTTAGACCCGGCACGGAATGCAAGCACCTGTGCAAAGAGGCTTTTCACACTTAGTGTGGGAGCATGCGCTGTATCCCGAAATGAAGACTTAGTGTCAGGAATAGCACAGTCAGGCTGAGCATACTCAATAGGCGAAACACTGTAATTAGGCTGCAGCTGGGGTAAATCGGCACACGCATGCGCACTAGCTGCCTCTCCACACTTAGACGTGGAGGGGAAATTGCTCTTGGAGATGCTGTCTATGAACAGAAGGAAAAGCTAAAGGAAGCCTGACTTTCTATCCCTCCGAATTATCAAATGCAGCAATGAATTCCATGAGTTTGCTTTAACATTAGCGTAGCAAAATGTGCATGAGGGAGTCATGTAGAGGTGCTATAAATAGCTTGGCATCAGTGGGGCACTAATGGAATACAACAGCCAGTTCTATGATGCCACTAAATGGCAGTATTTTTTGCTATCATTATAGCTTATTAAAAACAGAGCAGGAGGGTGTCATGCAGAGGTGCTAGAAATAGCTTGGCATCAGTGGGGCACTAATGGAATACAACAGCCAGTTCTATGATGCCACTAAATGGCAGTATTTTTTGCTATCATTATAGCATATTAAAAACAGAGCAGGAGGGTGTCATGCAGAGGTGCTAGAAATAGCTTGGCACCAGTGGGGCACTAATGGAATACAACAGCCAGTTCTATGATGCCACTAAATGGCAGTATTTTTTGCTATCATTATAGCTCATTAAAAACAGAGCAGGAGGGTGTCATGCAGAGGTGCTGCAGATAGATTTGCACCAGTGGGGCACTAATGGAGTACAACAGCCACTTCTTGTATGCCACTAGGTACACTGAGTGTTTGCTAGTATAATGGCTTAGTAACAATGAGTTTGAGTGTGCAATGCAGGCAGAGGTGCTGCAAATATCTTTGCAATAGTGTGAATAGACAAAAGTACAATAGCCATGTTTAGGATGCCACTAGGTACACTGATTGTTTGCTAGTATAATGGCTTAGTTAAAAAAAGTTTGAGTGTGCAATGCAGGCAGAGGTGCTGCAAATATCTTTGCAATAGTGTGACTAGACAAAAGTACAATAGCCACGTTTAGGATGCCACTAGGTACACTGACTGTTTGCTAGTATAATGGCTTAGTTAAAAAGAGTTGGAGTGTGCAATGCAGGCAGACATGCTGCAAATATCTTTACAATAGTGTGAATAGACAAAAGTACAATAGCCACGTTTAGGATGCCACTAGGTACACTGACTGTTTGCTAGTATAATGGCTTAGTTAAAAAGAGTTTGAGTGTGCAATGCAGGCAGACATGCTGCAAATATCTTTCCACTAGTTTGACTACACAAAAGTACAATAGCCACGTTTAGGATGCCACTAGGTACACTGACTGTTTGCTAGTATAATGGCTTAGTTAAAAAGAGTTGGAGTGTGCAATGCAGGCAGACGTGCTGCAAATATCTTTACAATAGTGTGAATAGACAAAAGTACAATAGCCACGTTTAGGATGCCACTAGGTACACTGACTGTTTGCTAGTATAATGGCTTAGTTAAAAAGAGTTTGAGTGTGCAATGCAGGCAGAGGTGCTGCAAATATCTTTACAATAGTGTGAATAGACAAAAGTACAATAGCCACGTTTAGGATGCCACTAAGTACACTGACTGTTTGCTAGTATAATGGCTTAGTTAAAAAGAGTTGGAGTGTGCAATGCAGGCAGACATGCTGCAAATATCTTTCCACTAGTTTGACAACACAAAAGTACAATAGCCACGTTTAGGATGCCACTAGGTACACTGACTGTTTGCTAGTATAATGGCTTAGTTAAAAAGAGTTGGAGTGTGCAATGCAGGCAGACATGCTGCAAATATCTTTACAATAGTGTGAATAGACAAAAGTACAATAGCCACGTTTAGGATGCCACTAGGTACACTGACTGTTTGCTAGTATAATGGCTTAGTTAAAAAGAGTTGGAGTGTGCAATGCAGGCAGACATGCTGCAAATATCTTTCCACTAGTTTGACTACACAAAAGTACAATAGCCACGTTTAGGATGCCACTAGGTACACTGACTGTTTGCTAGTATAATGGCTTAGTTAAAAAGAGTTGGAGTGTGCAATGCAGGCAGACGTGCTGCAAATATCTTTACAATAGTGTGAATAGACAAAAGTACAATAGCCACGTTTAGGATGCCACTAGGTACACTGACTGTTTGCTAGTATAATGGCTTAGTTAAAAAGAGTTTGAGTGTGCAATGCAGGCAGAGGTGCTGCAAATATCTTTACAATAGTGTGAATAGACAAAAGTACAATAGCCACGTTTAGGATGCCACTAGGTACACTGACTGTTTGCTAGTATAATGGCTTAGTTAAAAAGAGTTGGAGTGTGCAATGCAGGCAGAGGTGCTGCAAATATCTTTACAATAGTGTGAATAGACAAAAGTACAATAGCCACCTTTAGGATGCCACTAGGTACACTGACTGTTTGCTAGTATAATGGCTTAGTTAAAAAGAGTTTGAGTGTGCAATGCAGGCAGAGGTGCTGCAAATATCTTTACAATAGTGTGAATAGACAAAAGTACAATAGCCACGTTTAGGATGCCACTAAGTACACTGACTGTTTGCTAGTATAATGGCTTAGTTAAAAAGAGTTGGAGTGTGCAATGCAGGCAGACATGCTGCAAATATCTTTCCACTAGTTTGACTACACAAAAGTACAATAGCCACGTTTAGGATGCCACTAGGTACACTGACTGTTTGCTAGTATAATGGCTTAGTTAAAAAGAGTTGGAGTGTGCAATGCAGGCAGACATGCTGCAAATATCTTTACAATAGTGTGAATAGACAAAAGTACAATAGCCACATTTAGGATGCCACTAGGTACACTGACTGTTTGCTAGTATAATGGCTTAGTTAAAAAGAGTTGGAGTGTGCAATGCAGGCAGACATGCTGCAAATATCTTTCCACTAGTGTGACTAGACAAAAGTACAATAGCCACGTTTAGGATGCCACTAGGTACACTGACTGTTTGCTAGCATAATGGCTTAGTTAAAAAGAGTTGGAGTGTGCAGAGGACAGGAGGGTACAGTGCCAGGATTGTGGGGCTCTGGGTAGAGGAATGGAAGCCTGCCTTTCTATTCCCTCCTAATGGTGAAATGCAGCGACGAAATCCCTGACCTTGGCTACTCAGACGCTGTCTCTGTTTTCAGGACCTGTCACCTATGGCTCTGACCCTACCGGTTTGAGCCCTTAAAAGGACTGATAGAAAGTGCTCTCCCTAAGCTGTCTAACGCTGTGTATGGAGCGCATACAGCTGTATCAGCGATAGGACAAAGGACGGAGCTGCGACAGTGATGTCTGACACCAAAGACGCAGAAGAGATAATGGCGTCCTGGAGGAAAATGTCCGGTTTTATAATGCAGGGACATGTAACATGGACATCTTATCACACATGCCGTTGCTTCTCTGGCTAAAAGTCCACTTAGCTGTGTGTGTGTCTGGGATTGGCTGACATGCTGGCCCGCCCCACAAGACGCGCGCGCTTAGGGAAGGAAGACAAGGAAAAAAAAAAAAAATGGCGATCGCCATTATAGAAACAGCCGTGATCTGAAGGCGCTGTTCCCGCACACTATACACTGAAATGTCATAATAGTGTGATTCACAGAGTGACTTACACTATTACAGCGGAAACCAAGCTAGGAATTAGCTGTTTTTTTGCTGCTAGAACCGTTCTCGAACGTTTCTAGAACTATCGAGCTTTTGCAAAAAGCTCGAGTTCTAGTTCGATCTAGAACAGGCCCCAAAATCACTCGAGCCTAGAACTGGAGAACCTCGAACCGCGAACCGCGCTCAACTCTAGTTCTATGTGTCTGTGTCTGTGTTCTATGTCTGTGATGTCTGTGTGTGTCTGTGATGTGTGTGTTTACTCTCTGCTCCGCTTCCTCTTCCTGTCATAATGACATCACTTCCCTGCAAAACCGCAGGCAAGCGATGTACATTACCGGAAGTAAACCACGAAATACCGCAGGGAATAACGCAGCAAAACGCAGTGAACCGCACAGAATTTGCTGCCTGCGTTATTCCCTGCGGGATTTCACGATTACATTGGAGTCAATGGAGTGAAATCCCGCAGCGATGTGCGGAAAAGAATTGACATGCAATTGTTTTTGCTGCGGGAATCCCACAGCAAAACATGCAGCTGTCAAAATCCGCCTAGTGCGCACAGGATTTTTTTTTCCCATAGGTTTTGCTGGTGATTCACTGCAGAGATGTTATGAACATTTTCTGCAGCGAAACATGCAGCAAATCCGCAGAAAATCCGCGGCAAAATCCGGTAAGTGCGCACAGGGCCTTAAAAGGTATTTGACAGATGCCACATAAAAGATTGGTACATACAATGAGGACAACGAGGCTATGAGAAAATATTTGTAATTGGGTTAACAGCAAGCTACATGAGAGAAAACAGAGGGTGGTAATTTATGGAACACAACCTGATTTGATGACAGTTAACAGTGGGGAACCCCAGGGATCAGTATTGGACCCTATGCTATTTACCATTTATTAAAAACCTTGTAGAAGGCATACAAAATAAAAATTCAATATATGAAGATGATACTAAACTCTGCAAACTTATCGACACTGAGGAAGATAGTTTATTATTAAAACGGGGATAAATGTAAGCTTGAGGCTTGGGCTCAAAAATGGCAATTAAACTTTAATGTAGATAAACGTAAGTCAATGTACTTAGGCTGAGGAAACAAAATGTACATTTATGTACTAAGTGGTAAACCTGTCACTGAAACACGAGTGTATGGGTCGATAGCAAATAATGATGGGCAATCCCCCCGATGATCGGAATTGGGAGCCTTTCCCAATCGGTTTGTAAAGATTGGGATCAGAATCAAGAACGCAAACTTGCATTGGATCCTGATACAATTATGGGATGGGGTGGCGGGGCTGTAAAATAAAGAATATAGTTAATAATAAACATTGTCATTATACTTACAGGCTTACAGGTCCCGCAACACGTCCTGCAGACTTTCTCTCCTGGCCGTTTCTGCTTCCGTGTCCAATCATTACTGTGCCCCCCGGTAAGCACCACTGCCTGAAGCACCTTGCATGATGTCATAGTCATGTGACCAGTCTGGTGTGAATGTTGTACAGACATTGGCTAACAGACTGGTCACAAGACTATGATGCCATGAAAGGTCCTGCAAGTGCAATCATACCCTCACTGTCAGCCTGCTTCTCACTCTGTACAGAGCGATGTAGCAGAGCTGACATGGTTCTCTCTGCTTCTCACTTTGTATAGACTGTGTCTGTACAGAGTGATGAAGCTGACATTGCTATCCCTGTGGATTAAGTCGGACTAAGGATTTTTTATAATAAAGATCGAGTCTCTAAATGTTTTTTTGTTTTATTTCAAATAAAAAATGTTTTATCTGTGTTGTGGTTTTTTTACTGTTAACTAGAAATTCATGGTGGCCATGTCTAATTTGGTGTGATACCATGAATTTCGGGCTTAGTGCCATCTGAGAATACAAAGCTGGTATTAACCCCTGTATTACTCTGGCAAAAATTGATAGACCTCTGCAACATTTTCAGTTTTTCTGATGTTTCTTTTCATAGGTATATTTTTGAGTAAAATGTTAATTGTTTTATTCTATAAACTACTGACAACATGTTTCCAAATTTCCAAGCAAAAAATGTTGTATTTATTTTCTGAAAATAGTATTTTATAGAATAAAAGAACAATTTAAATTTTACTCAAAAATATACCTGTAAAGAGAAAGATCAGAAAAACTTAAAATTTTGCAGTGGTCATATTGTATGTATAATGTACCCAATACAAAGTTGTATAAAAATAAATAATTTAAAAAAATGACATAGCATTCAGCAGTATTTTTGATCCACAGCACAGATAAAGCGGACGGCTACAGGCTGCCACCCCCATCTGCCTCGCTTTACCTTGGCTGGCAATCAAAATATAGAGAAGCCCATTCATTTTTTTTTAATTATTTTAAAAAATAATAAAAAAAGAATTGTGTGGGCTCCCGCCGTATTTTAATTGCCAGTCAGGTAAAGCCCGGTAGCTGGGGGCTGGGATTTTTGGCAGCCCGCAGCCACCCCTGGAAATGGCGCATTGTTTCTTAGTGCCATTTCTAGGCACTTTACCTGGCTTGTCCAGTGGCCCAAATGGTGATGGCATGTTGGGTGGGTAATAAAGGGGTTAATACCAGCTTTGTAATCTCAGATTGTATTAAGCTCAAAATTCATGGTGTCACGCCAAATTATACATGGCCACCATGAATTTAGTAAACAGTAAAAAAAAACACAACACAGAGAATTTTTTTTTATTACAAATAAAACAAAAAAAAAACATTTAGAGACTTGATCTTTTTGATAAAAAAATCCTTAAGGGGGTTTTAAACGCTGCGATATCGTTAGTGAATTATAGTCGGGGTCACGGTGTTTGTGACGCACATTCGGCTTCATTAACGAGATCTCAGTGTGTGATACCTATGAGCAACCTTAAACGATCGCAAAAGAGGTCAAAATCATTTGCCGTGGAGAGGTCGTCCTGACACCAAAAATCGTTGTCTGCTTATTAGCGATGTTGTTCTTCATTCCTGCTGCAGCACACATCGCTATGTGTGACACCGCAAGAGTGACGAACATGTCCTTACCTGCGTCCTGCCGGCAATGCGGAAGGAAGGAGGTGGGCTGGATGTTACGTCCTGCTCATCTCCTCCCCTCCGCTTCTATTGGACGCCTGCCATGTGACATCGCTGAGACGCCCCATGAACCGCCCCCTTAGAAAGGAGGCGGTTCGCCGGCCAGAGCGATGTCACAGGGCAGGTAAATCCGTGTGATGGGGACTAACAAGGTTGTGCGTCACGGGCAGCAATTTGCCCGTGTTGCACAACCGACGGGGGTGGGTACGATCGCTTGTGATCTCGCTAGCGAGATCGCAGCGTGTAAAGTACCCTTTAGTCCGACGTAATCCACAGGGACAGCAATGTCAGCTTCATCACTCTGTATAGACACAGTCTATATAAAGTGAGAAGCAGAGAGAGCCATGTCAGCTCTGCTACATCGCTCTGTACAGAGCGAGAAGCAGGTTGACAGTGAGGGTATGATTGCACTTGCAGGACCTTTGATGGTGTCATAGTCATGTGATCTGTCTGTAAGCCAATGTCTGTACAACATTCACACCAGACTGGTCACTTGGCTATGACGTCATGCAAGGTCCTTTAGGCAGTGGTGCTTACTGGAAGGGCACAGCAATGATCAGACGCTGAAGCAGAAGTGACCAGGAGACAGTCTGTAGGATGCATCGCTGGACCTGTAAGTATGAGCATAATGTTTTTAAATAATGTGCTTTTTTTACAACCCCTGGACCCAATCAGGACCTGATCTGTAACATGAATTTCCCTGGGAAAGCTTGTGATCAGGATCGTGTACACGATCTCTATGTGATCAGTACGATCCCCGATCTTTACAGTTTGGGATCAACCATCACTAATAGCAAACTCAACTTTAGAGACCAGTGCTAGGCAGCTGCTGCTAAGTCAAATAAAATTATGAAATGTATTAAAAGAGGCATAAATGCACATGACCAGAAAATTGATTTGTCTTTATATGTTACTAGTCAGGTAACATTTAGTGTGTACAATTTTGAGCCAAATTTTTAGAAGGAGAAGGACATAGCTTAAGAAGAGCAAGTACAGAGAAGAGCAACAACTGTTTTCAAAGGAATAAGTGGACTGCAATACTAAGACAGGAAATCAAACTTAAGGTTTTTCCGTTATGGTCACTATTCTTTCTTATGCATCCTCATGTGCTCTTTCTCATTATCAAGGCTGCCATTTTCCTCAGTCTGGATACAACTATGTATATATATGCAATATATCAGCATTCTTTCCATGGTGGAAGTCCTTTATTATTTCATGTCAGCCTGCTAATCCCTGATATATAGTCATGAATGTTTTAGCACCCTTCGAATTTTTCCAAAAAATGAAGTATTTCTCCCAGAATATTTCTCCCAAAATAATTGCAATTACACATTTTTTTTATACACATTTATTGCCTTTGTCTCTATTGGAATAACACAAAAAAGGTAAATTGGACATAATTTCATACAAAACCCCCAAAATTCCCTAAAATCGGCCAAACAAAATTACTGGCACCTTTCCAAAATGGTGGATAAACAACTTTGTTTCAAGCATGTGATGCTTGTTCAAACACACCTGTAGCAAGTACCAAGGTGTGGGAAATATGAAAATCATATATTAAAGTAGATTAAAAGCAAGTAGGAAGTTTTCTCAATCTTTGCATTATGTGTCTGTGTGTGCGCCATACTAAGCACTTAGAACAGAAAGAGGAGAAGAGAACTGTTTGAGATGCTCAGAATGAAAATTGTTGAAAAATATCAACAATCTCAAAGTTACAAGTCCATCTCCAAAGATCTTGGTATTCCATTGTCCATGGTGCACAACATAATCAAATTATAACTCCAAGAACTGTAGCCAATCTCCCTGGATGTGAATTGCAGAGAAGAGCTGATTAAAGATTGCAAGGCAGGATAGTCTGGATGGTGGATAAGCAGCCCCAATCAAATTCAAGCTGTATTACAGGCTCCAGATGCATCAGTGTCAGCACAAACTATTGACATTTGAATGAGATGAAACACTCTGGACCCAAGAGGACCCAACTGCTGATCCAGAGACATAAAAAGCTAGCCTGCAGTTTGCCAAAATTTACCTGAGTAAGCCAAAGTCCTACTAAGAAAATAACTTGTGGACAGATGAGCCCAAGATAGAGCTTTTGGGTAAAATACATCATTCTACTGTTTACTGAAAACAGAATGATGCCACAAAGAAAATAACACAGTACCTACAGTCAAATAAAGTGGAGGCTTAAATATGTTTTGGGTTCTTTTGCTGCCTTTGATACTGGGTGCCTTTTCTATGTGCAAGGCTTCATGAAATCTGAAGATTACTAAAGGATTTTGGGTCATAATGCAGAGCCCAGTGTCAAAAATCATTATCACAGACAACAATTCTTTACTGTAAGAGAAGGGAGATTATGGAACCCTCTGCCTTAGTATATTATAATGGTAGATTCACTAAAAATTAAAATGACAGCCTGTATGCTGTTCTTGAAAGCTATTAAAGGTTATGGACTCAATAATAAGGATATTGATTGAGGGAACTAGTCTGACTGCGATTTGTGGAGTCAGGAATTAATTATTCCCTAAATGTGGACAATTAGCATCTATCAAGAGGGGTTTTACCTTCCTTTGAATCAGCATGTTAGGATAAATTCAATGGATTTGTGTTTTCTTTCAAGATTAAAATTAAGAACCAATGAAACTTTATTTTTAAAGAAAGGCATACATACTATAGAGATCACATCTTTCCTGGCAGATGATGATATTTTTATTCAAACATCATTATCCTCAAACAGCTATGGGTGGAGCAGAGCTCCGATCGTTGCTGTTTACTTGTTAAAAACCGCTGTCAATATTGACAGTAGCATTTAGAACACTCTGGTAGGGGGCTCGGTGTCCTCTACACTCATCAAAATGTCTGCAAGGAAATCTTGAAATGCCGATAGGTTGTCGTGACAGTCAGGCGTCTGCTGAAGACCCTGTGCCTGACATCCCAATATTCCTATGAAAACCAGCTCATGGCTAGCATTCAGAGGATAACAAGATTTTTTCTATACACAGCAATAGAGTAACTTGTTTTTAAAGAGAGTCTGTCATGAGTGACAACTTTGACTTCTAAAAACTGTTGACAACATTAGAAATTGCTTGTTTTAACCTATTCATGCTCTTTGACGTACATATACTGTATGCCATACTAGTTGTGTGTTCCAGACCAATGATGTTTAGGCATGTCATGGTGATTTTGTGGACACAGGCGTCGTATCCCTTTTATCGCTGCCAGACTCTCCGGCTGATGTTACTGCCAAGACACTGCTTTTACTACTAGGAGCCATGCCCATCCTCTTCCTGGCAGATTAGTTCCCTAAATGTTGCGATCAATGCAATCTCAGCATTCAGGAGGCAGGGAGTTGATTGCTTACTTCTCCCAGACAATCGGGTTCCTGTAATGTAATCACAGAAACCCGATTGTTGCCATAGTAATCCAGGGACGTTGTCTTGACGACACCAAGTTACTGAGCTATGGAAAACAACACACACCATGCCAGATGCATGGTGTGTGAGGTGAAGTGTCAGTGCTGCGAGGGCAGCACTGACATATAATCCACCTCAGTGATTGAGCATCACAGTGGATTTTATCAGTGATCATATCACTGAATGTTAGTGTCCCATAAAAGGACAAAATAAAATGTAAAAAAAATTAATAATTGGTAAAAATATAAAAAAAAATTATAAGATTAAGATCAGCTCCCCAAAAAATTCCAATAAATATGTAAATTGACGTAAAAAACAAACAAAAAAACCCTTCCAGATATTTGGCATTGCTTCATCCATAACAATTGATCTATAAAACTGTCACATTAGTTAACCCTTTCAATTAACATGGTAAAAAAATAAACAATGTAGCAAAAACTGTCTTTTCATCATACAGCTGACAAAAAAAGTGGAATATAATGACATCAAAAAGTCATATATAGATAATAATGGTACCGCTGAAAACGTCCCGAAAAAAAAAATAAGCCACCATACAGCTTTGTTAGTGAAAAATAAAATAAAAAACTATAGCTCTCAGAATACAGCAATGCAAAAACAGTTTTTTGGGCTATAAAATTGTTTTTATGGTGGAAAAGTAACAAAACATATAAAAACTATATAAATGTAGTATCTCTGTAATCATACTGACCCCAAGAATAAAGCTATCTTATAACGTTTATGGCATGGCATGGCATGGTGAACGGCATAAAAAACGTATTATTGAATTGCTGTTTCTTATTAACTCTGCCTTACAAAAAGGGGAATAGAAAGTGATCTAAAATATATTATGTAGCCCGAAATGGTACCAATAAAAACTCTAACTCATTCCACAAAACAGCCCTTGCATGATTGTCAGCAGAAAAATAAAAAGCTATAGCCTTAAAAATTCAGTGATGAAAAAACCCTTTAGGCTGGTTTCAGACGTCCGTGTTTAATCAGGTACCAGTCACACGCATGGTTATGGTATGGTCATGCATGTGTCATACATGTGTCATACATGTGTCATATGTATGTCACACATGTGTCGCATGTGGGACATCCCTGTTTGCATACGTGTGACAGGTACCGGCGAAAACATGGCTCTGTGAAATAAAAAGATTTTCCATATTTACCTGCTTTCTTCGGCTCTGCTGCCTCCCGCTCCGGACCCCCACTCATTATATTCATCAATTATTCACCGCACTCAGGACCTGGAAGCCAGAACAGTACTGGGGTTAGCGCCGCCGAGGACAGCACCACGGGGACCGGTGAGTATTCTGCAAGCACAGTGACATCCAGGAGGTCATTGGAGTTTCCAATGAACTCTGATGACATCCTGTTGTCACCTCGCGACAACCGCACTACAGCTTCAAGGGTTCATCAGAGTTCATTGGGAACTGTGATGAGTCCCCGATGCTGTCCCTGTGATCTTCCGGCTTCCAGGTTCTCACTACACACACACACACACACACACACACACACATACACACACACGCACACACATGTATACACTGAGCACATATGCACACATATATATATATACACACATATGTATACACACAAAGCAGACACACATGGATACACCAAGCACATACACACACAGCGCACATGCATGTATACACTGAACACACACACACTGCTATATACTCACTTAGAGATGAAGTCCCCATCAATGAAGTCCCCAGCACTGCTCTAGCTTCCAGCTCCACAGGGCACTGAATATTCAGTGAGTATAATGAGTGGGAGTCAGGAGCGGGAGTCAGCAGAGCCAGAGACAGCACCGCTGGATACAGGTAAATATAGAAAATCTTTTTATTAAAAATACCCGTGTTTTCTCTGGTATGTGTCACACTGATGTCACACAGATCACATCAGTGTGCGATCCGTGTTACACCCATGCTGGCGGAGAAAAAACGTACATGCCTGCTTGTGTGCATGCGGGGTGATGAGAGGTCACATGGTCTGAGTGCAAACATGGACGTGTGAGGAACATGATAAAATAACACACGTACCTAAAACACGGACGTCTGAAGCCAGCCTTATTTTGTAAAAAGCGTCTGTGGTATGGTAATAGCCAAACTTAAAAAAATATAAATCTAGTATCACTGTAATCATACTGACCTGATGAATACAGCTGCGTAAACACTTATACTGCTCAGTATACAGCGTAAAAAAAAAAATAAAGCCAATACTTCAACCACTTTTGAATTCTTTATTCTGCCTTTAAAAGATCGCAGAAGAACGGGGCTCATATTTATCCTGCGCTCTACGCTGAGCACTTACACTGGCGATTACGTTTAATTGTGCATGCCTATGATCAGGAATAGCAGCGTTTTGGATGCAGCATGTTTTTTCTGCATCCAAAATGCTGCACTGTACAGTATCAGCATTGTGGATTTATGGAAATCCCATGCTTATTGTGTTTCTTTTCTCCGCAGTGTAAACTGGCATGCGGCGCAGCTTCCCTAGCCACAAAATGTCAATTTATTATTACAGAGATGCAAATGTTCTCAGCTGCAAAAACAGAAGGAAAGTCCACAGCGCCCCAAACCATGATCGTGGGCACGAGTAGCTATGGTCTGCAGAGAACACTTGCGTCTCCACAGGAGAAGACATGCTGAGTCCAGGACACAGCATCTGCAGTATATGGGCACATAACTAAGGGACACTTTGCACACTACGACATCGCAAACCGATGCTGCGATGCCGTGCGTGATAGTCCTCGCCCCCATCGCAGCTGCGAAATCACGGTGATAGCTGCTGTAGTGAACATTATCGCTACGGCAGCTTCACATGCACTCACCTGCCCTGCGACATCGCTCTGGCCGGCGAACCGCCTCCTTATTAAGGGGACGGGTCATGCGGCATCATAACGACGTCACACAGCAGGCGACCAATAGAATCGGAGGGGCGGAGATGAGCGGGACGTAAACATCCCGCCCACCTCCTTCCTTTCGCATAGCCGGTTTGAGCTGCAGGACGCAGGTAGGAGATGTTCCTCGCTCCTGTGGCTTCACACACAGCAATGTGTGCTGCCGCAGGAACGAGGAACAACATCGTAACATCGGTATTTCCCAATTCATGGAAATGCCGAACCCTACACCAATGATACGATAACGACGCTTTTGCACTCGTTAATCGTATCAACAAGGATTTACACACTACAATATCGACTGCGACGCCGGATGTGCGTCACTTTCAACTTGACCCCACTGACATCGCAGCTGCGATATCGTAGTGTGCAAATTGCCCCTTAAACCTCTAAAAAAACATGATTCAGGCAAAATTCATAATTGAAAATTCACTGTAGAGAGGCAGATGGAATCATTTTGACCTGTCTGGCTTTTGGTGCAGCGGTGTCCATCTTTTTGTTACTCTTTAAAGGGTTTGCTCAAAAGTGCGGTCATCAACAGTTTTATTAACCATTGAAAAGAAGGACACTGGTGAACAGAGGCCAAACAGAATATGGAGTAAAGGGGGCTTTACACGCTACAACATCGCTAATGTGAACTCGTTGGGGTCACGGAATTGGTGACGCACATCCGGCCGCATTAGCGAAGCCGTTGCATGTGGCACCGATGAGCGATTTTGCATCGTTGCAAAAACGTGCAAAATCGCTCATCGGTGACATGGGAGTCCATTCTCAAAAATCGTTACTGCAACAGTAACGAGGTTGTTCCTCGTTCCTGCGGCAGCACACATCGCTCCGTGTGACACCGCAGGAAGGAGGAAGCTCACCTTACCTGCCTCCCAGCCGCTATGCGGAAGGAAGGAGGTGGGCGAGATGTTACGTCCCGCTCAGCTCCGCCCCTCTGCTGCTATTGGGCGGCTGCTCAGTGACGTCGCTGTGACGCCCCACGGACCGCCCCCTTAGAAAGGAGGCGGTTCGCCGGTCACAGCGACGTCGCCGGGCAGGTAAGTATGTGTGATGGGTCTTGGCGATGTTGTGCGGCACGGGCAGCGATTTGCCTGTGTCGCGCAACAGATGGGGGCGGGTACTCACACTAGCGATATCGGGACTGATATCGCAGTGTGTAAAGCCCGCTTTACTCTGCTGACTCATTAGTGAATGGATCCGTAAATGGATCCATTGTGGGTTTCATCACAATCATGTTTTTGTAAATTTGGGTTTAAAAAACATTTTAGTGGTAAAAATGTAATTATTTTTTGTTCATCGCCTAATAGTACAAACGTTTGTGACACACCTGTAGTGTCAATATGCTCACTGCAGCACTGAATGAATTCATTGTAGGTGTGCAGTTTCTAAACTGTGGTCATTTGTGGTGGATTTGTGCTGCTCTGGCACCTCATGGATTCTGCCAATGTGACATGGCACCCATAAACCATTCCAACTAAATCTGAACTCCAGTATGGCCCTGCTTACTAGAGATGAGCGATGTTCGAGGCTCGAGGTTCGCCAATTTCATGTTAGAGTGATTTTGGGGGGTGTTCGAGACGTTCGACGAACTTGAGCCTTTTGCTAAAAGCTCGACAGTTCGAGTAGCATTCGAGAATGGTTTGATCAACAATAAGCCTAGCTAGTTAGTAGCTGGCTTTTCACTGTAATAGTGAGTCACTGTGAATCACGCTGTTATCAAACTTCAGCGTATAGTGTGCGGGGGGGACGGGGTTTAGATCAGTGCTGCTGCTGAGTGCTGAGAGAATGCCGATCGCCATTTTTTTTCTTTTTTCCCTAACCGCGCGTACAGTGGGGCGGGCCAGGCCGTCAGCAAATCACAGAGACACACACTGCAAAGGGGATTTTTGCCAGACAAGCAAGGGCATGTGTCATAGGCTGTGCATGTAACATGTCCTTGCCTTATAAGACACGGCCATTTTCCCCGTCGCCGCCATTATATCTCCACTGCTGCTGCTGCTGTGTGCGGTATAGAGATACAGTGCAATCTACACAGCGCTTTAAGGATTAGGGACTACAGGTTATTTCAGCCCTTTTCATGGCTGATTTAAAGGTGGTCATAGCCATTACTGCTAGGCAGGTCCGTGCAAACGCTGTGTAGGGCTTTAGATAACAGCGTCTGGCTACCTCAGCTCAGGCAATTCCTTGCTGCATTTTTTCATTAGCAGGGATAGGAAGTAAGGCTTCCTTTACTGTCTTGCTACCTACAGCACCTGTGCATTCTACACACCTGCCCATTTTTGCACGCTATTTTATTTCCCTAAAGAGCTGACACTTTTTGTGGCATCCTAAAAGTGTCTGGAATACTAAGTTAGTGTTCCTTTGCTGTTCACTGACCCACAGCACCCATGCATTCTACCCACCTGCCCAGTTTTGCCATGCTATTTTATTTCCCCAAAGAGCTGACACTTTTTGTGCCATCCTAAAAGTGTCTGGAATACTAAGTTAGTGTTCCTTTGCTGTCAACTGACCCACAGCAGCCGTGCATTCTACCCACCTGCCCAGTTTTGCCATGCTATTTTATTTCCCCAAAGAACTGACACTTTTTGTGGCATCCTAAAAGTGTCTGGAATACTAAGTTAGTGTTCCTTTGCTGTCCACTGACCCACAGCACCCGTGCATTCTACCCAGCTGCCCATTTTTGCTACGCAATTCTAATTGCAAACTGTGCTGCCACTGTTAGTGGCATACTAAAATTGACAGGGATAGTCAGTGTTGGTTCTTCAGCTGTCAATAAAGCTAGACCACCTCTGCATTCTACCCACCTGCCCATTTTTGCCACACTATTTTATTTCCCCAAAGAGCTGACAATTTTTGGGGCATCCTAAAAGTGTCTGGAACACTAACGTAGTGTTCCTTTGCTGTCCACTGACCCACAGCACCCGTGCATTCTACCCAGCTGCCCATTTTTGCTACGCAATTCTAATTGCAAACTGTGCTGCCACTGTTTGGGGCATACTAAAATTGACTTGGATAGTCAGTGTTGGTTCCTCAGCTGTCAATAAAGCTAGACCACCTCAGCATTGTACACACCTGTCAATTTTTAGCTACGTAATTCTAATTGCAAACTGTGATGCCACGGTTAGGGGCATACTAAAATTGCCTGGGATACTACCTTAGTGTTCCTTTGCTGCCAATCATGGTACAGTACCTGTGCATGCTACACACCTGTCCATTTTTGCTATGCAATTCTAATTGCAAACTGTGCTGCCACTGTTAGGGGCATACTAAAATTGACTGTGATAGTCAGCTATAATAAAGCTAGACCACCTCTGCAATCTACACCACCTCTCCATTCTTGCTACCACATTTTAAGTGTCCAATCTTGTTGCTAACAAAATGAGTGGCAAAAGGACAGATTCTGGTGGAAAGGGGAACAGGCGTGTTGGAAAGGGAAAAAAGTCTTTTTCCGTGGGGTAGGTGGGAAAGCTACATTAACATCTGCTGAAGAAAGGCCATCGTCTAGCAAAAGTAAGATGTTTACTACTTTCCATGGACAATCTGATGTGCTCCCTTTTTTTACGGAACAAAACAACTGGAACAAAGGTAGACGATGCACACAAAAAACACATGCTTGAATGGATCTCAAGTGCAACAACAAGTGGCCTCTTCTCCACCTCAACTTCAACATCAAAAAAATAACAGTCCTCTCAGTTGTCACTCCAATCGCACTTCCTTTCTCCCAGCTCTCAAGTCTCCACCCACCCTTCAAAGTATGGTGTAACAGAGATGGCTGAGTCTGCAGAGCTGTTCAGTCACACTATAGCCTGGGAATCAGAGGTCTGCTACCAAGCTACAGTGAGTACAGAACAGGAAATGATCTGCAGTGATGTCCAGAAGCTTTGTGAGTCTTATTCAGGCCCTGATGACCAAGTTTCTGAGCATAGTGTAGACCCTCATTTCCAAACTGTAACACCGGTTGGTGGAGACAATGAGGAACATACTGATGATGATGAGATGCAGATACCTGATTTGGATGACAACTTAACTATTCAGTTAGGGCAAGAAGAGGTTAGGACTGAGGGCGAAGGGAGTGCAAACACAACGCTTGATGATGAAGTTCTAGATCCCACTTACTGTCAACCCCCAGTCAGGCACTCGAGGAGGTCACCAGAGGCAGTAGAGGAGGATGCGACTGACGACAAATTTACCTTGCACCTTCTTGGACAGTCGGAGTATTGAAAGCACATCAACAACTGCATCCTCAGCCACAACTCTGCCTCTGAGCACAAGTCGGGGAGGCTCTGCAGGTCGCATGAGCTCTAAGCCTTGCCTAGTCTGGTCCTTTTTTGACATCACAAAGGATCTCCCAAATCATGTAATCTGTAAGATTTGTCGCCAATCTATAAGTAGAGGCCAAAACCTCACCAGTTTGACAACTTCTTCCATGAATTGTCACATGAATAGCAAGCATAAGTCCCAGTGGGAAGCTAACCGTGCTACAATGTGGCCTAGCTGAGCGGGCCATCCACCGCCTGCCCCTTCCAGTGCATGCGTGCGCTCTTCATCTTTTATGACTGTGGGGACAGCTGTCAGACCTGTACTTCCACGCAGACCTTCCACCACTGTAACCACAGCAGGCAGTTAGCTTGGTAGGTCGTCAGTTCGTTTGGAAGGGGAAACAAGTGCTGGTGTGCAGCTCTGTTAGACATCGAGAGCACCAACTTTGGATGAAAGCAACATCCTGTCTCCGCCTGCACTTTCCTCACAGACCAGCAGTTTTTGCAGGGACACCCTATTCACCACCATCTCCACACAGCAGCCACAACTCGGTCCCTCAGATGTGGACAAATAAAAGGCCATTTCCTCCAAGCCATGACAAAGCTAAGAGGTTGATTTTATCCCTATGTAAGCTCTTGGCTACGGAAATGCTGCCTTTCTGCCTGGTGGACACAGGGGATTTTCGAGACCCTATGTCAGTCGCAGTGCCCCAGTACCAGATGCCCAGTCGCCACTACTTCTCCAAGAAAGGTGTGCCTGCACTACACCAGCATGTCGCACACAACATCACCGCTTCCTTGAGAAACTCTGTGCGTGATAGGGTGCACTTCACCACCGATACTTAGACCAGTAAGCATGGACAGGGGATTACATGTCGCTGACTGGGCACTGGGTAACTATGGTGCAAGATGGAGAAAGGTCTGCCTTACAGGTTTTGCTGTCCCCATGACTTGTGCGTCAATTCTCTGTATGTCGAAGTTCCTCCACTGCTTCTACCTGATCAACCTCATCTGGGTCCTCCACCTCCGCCCCAAGCCTGCCTGGTTAGGCCACCCGCGTTGTAACTGCGCACAAGGAATCCCGCACACCTCCTTACTATGCTGGCAGCAGAGTTCAATGGCATCAGTCGGTCTTTACCTTGAAATGTATTGGAAATAAGAGACACACAGCTGAGGAGTTGTGGTCAGCTCTTGCGAGCAAGTTTACTAAATGGTTGTCTCCACTCAACCTGCAGCCATGGAAGGCCGTGTGCGACAATGCTGCAAACCTGGGTGCGGCCCTACGCCGGGGCAAGGTGACACACGTGCCTTGTATGGCTCACGTGTTGAACCTTGTTATCCAGCAATTTTTAACCCACTATCCCGGCCTAGATGGGCTTCTGCACTGAGCATGGTAACTCTCTACTCACTTCCACCATTCAACCGCCGCAGCTGACTGACTTTCATCACTCCAGAAGTCTTTCGTCCTGCCAGTTCATCACCTTAAATGCGATGTACTGACATGCTGGAATTCGACTCTCCACATGTTGCAGCGACTGTGGCAGCACCGCCGAGCCCTGGTGAAATACGTTATGACATATAGCCTGGGCCAACGAGATGCAAAAGTTGGGCAGATCACCCTGATGGAGTGGTCTCAGATCAAGGTCCTATGCACCCTTCTGCACAGTTTCGACATGGCGACGAATATGTTTAGCGCTGACAATGCCATTATCAGCATGACAATTCCAGTCATTTACATGCTGGAGCACACGCTAAACACTATTCGGAGTCAGGGGGTGGGACAAGAGGAAGGGGAGGAATTACAGGAGGATTCATATGCGCAAGAGATACCAACATCTACAAGGTCCAGACATTCAGCATCACCAAGGCGGCAGGCATGGGGCGGTGGGGGAGAGGGATTAACAAGGGCGCATGGTAGCAGCCAAAATATTGAGAAAGGTGCAGGAGACCAGGAAGAAATGGAGGATGAACTCACGATGGGCATAGAAGACTCAGCAAATGAGTGAGACCTTGGTCAAATTTCGGTTGAACGTGGTTGGGGGGAGATGTCAAAGGAAGAAAGCACGGTTATTACCTTGCTGTTACAAACACAGTGAGGACTTGGTCTGCATGGATGCGCAAGACACATGAGCGCCTTCTTGCTGAACTACTTACAATATGACCCTCGGATTGTCTGAATTAGAAGTGATGATGACTACTGAGTTGCCACATTATTAGATCCCCGGTACAAGTCCAAATTTGGCGAAATAATTCCAGCCATAGAAAGGAACGCACGTATGCAGGAGTATCAGCAGAAGCTGTTACTCAATCTTAGCTCAGCTTTTCCACCAAACACCAGTGATGCATGGAGTGAATCTCCCAGTTGTAACTTGCCAAGCATGAGACTGTCTCGTCATTATCAGTCAAACTGTACCAGCAACACCGTCACTGGTGCTGGTACCAGCAATTTTATGGAAATGTTTCATAATTTTTTTAGACCCTCCAATGCAAGGCCGCAAGAGACAAGAAGTCTGACACATAGTCAATGGCTGGAGAGGATAATACAGGAGTATCTCCAAATGAACATCGATGCCATGACTTTGCAACTGGAGCCTTGCTCATTTTGGGCTTCAAATCTTGAAAAATGGCCTGAGCTTGCCACTTCCGCCTTGGAGATCTTGTCGTGTCCCGCAGCCAGCATTGTCTCTGAAAGTGTCTTCAGTGCTGCTGGGTGTGTGCTGACAGATAAGAGCACGCGTCTGTCCAGTGACAATGTGGACAGACTAACATTCATCAAGATGAACAAGTCATGGATTTGCAAGGACTTTACTACCCCTGTGTCATCCTGGGGAGAGTAAAGGCTGGCATATTTTGGAATGTGCTTCATGCAAATCAACCTGTCAAGTTTGCAACTGGGGCCCAAGTGATGCCACTGAAGTTATATCTGTGGGGCTCAATTTTTGGAAAAAAGGGAGACTCTGCTTGGAGTAACCCTTGCGGTGTTTTTAAAAAAAAGCCAAGATGAACAAGTCTTGGTTAAGCAAAGACTTTGCTGCCTATCCCGGTGTCATCCTGGGGCCAGTTAAGGCTGGCGTATTTTTGACTGTGCTTGATGCAAATCTACCTGTACAACTGGGGCACAACTGCGTCCACTGAAGGGTTGGGTGTGTGTGGGGCCCAATTTTTGGAAAAAAGGGAGACTCCGCTTGGAGTAACCCTTGCTTGCTGTGTTTTTAAAAGAAGCCAAGATGAACAGAGCTGGGATCAGGAAAGACTTTGCTACCTACCCTGGTGTCATCCTGGGGACGGTTAATTATGGCGTATTTTTGAATGTGCTTGATGCAAATCTAGCTGTGAATTGTACAACTGGGGCACAACTGCTGCCACTGAAGGGGTGGGTGTGTGTGGGGCCCAATTTTTGGAGAAAAGGGAGACTCCGCTTGGAGTAACCCTTGCTTGCTGTGTTTTTAAAAGAAGCCAAGATGAACAGAGCTGGGATCAGGAAAGACTTTGCTACCTACCCCGTTGTCATCCTGGGGACGGATAAGAATGGCGTATTTTTGAATGTGCTTGATGCAAATCTAGCTGTGAAGTGTACAACTGGGGCACAACTGCTGCCACTGAAGGGGTGGGAGTGTGTGGGGCCCAATTTTTGGAAAAAAGGGAGACTCCGCTTGGAGTAACCCTTGCTTGCTGTGTTTTTAAAAGAAGCCAAGATGAACAGAGCTGGGATCAGGAAAGACTTTGCTACCTACCCTGGTGTCATCCTGGGGACGGTTAATTATGGCGTATTTTTGAATGTGCTTGATGCAAATCTAGCTGTGAATTGTACAACTGGGGCACAACTGCTGCCACTGAAGGGGTGGGTGTATGTGGGGCCCAATTTTTGGAAAAAAGGGAGACTCCGCTTGGAGTAACCCTTGCTTGCTGTGTTTTTAAAAGAAGCCAAGATGAACAGAGCTGGGATCGGGAAAGACTTTGCTACCTACCCCGGTGTCATCCTGGGGACGGATAAGAATGGCGTATTTTTGAATGTGCTTGATGCAAATCTAGCTGTGAATTGTACAACTGGGGCACAACTGATGCCACTGAAGGGGTGGGTGTGTGTGGGGCCCAATTTTTGGAAAAAAGGGAGACTCCGCTTGGAGTAACCCTTGCTTACATTGTTTTTAAAAGAAGCCAAGATGAACAGAGCTGGGATCAGGAAAGACTTTGCTACCTACCCCGGTGTCATCCTGGGGACGGATAAGAATGGCGTATTTTTGAATGTGCTTGATGCAAATCTAGCTGTGAATTGTACAACTGGGGCACAACTGCTGCCACTGAAGGGGTGGGTGTGTGTGGGGCCCAATTTTTGTAAAAAAGGGAGACTCCGCTTGGAGTAACCCTTGCTTGCTGTGTTTTTAAAAGAAGCCAAGATGAACAGAGCTGGGATCAGGAAAGACTTTGCTACCTACCCCGGTGTCATCCTGGGGACGGATAAGAATGGCGTATTTTTGAATGTGCTTGATGCAAATCTAGCTGTGAATTGTACAACTGGGGCACAACTGATGCCACTGAAGGGGTGGGTGTGTGTGGGGCCCAATTTTTGGAAAAAAGGGAGACTCCGCTTGGAGTAACCCTTGCTTGCTGTGTTTTTAAAAGAAGCCAAGATGAACAGAGCTGGGATCAGGAAAGACTTTGCTACCTACCCCGGTGTCATCCTGGGGACGGATAAGAATGGCGTATTTTTGAATGTGCTTGATGCAAATCTAGCTGTGAAGTGTACAACTGGGGCACAACTGCTGCCACTGAAGGGGTGGGTGTGTGTGGGGCCCAATTTTTGGAAAAAAGGGAGACTCCGCTTGGAGTAACCCTTGCTTGCTGTGTTTTTAAAAGAAGCCAAGATGAACAGAGCTGGGATCAGGAAAGACTTTGCTACCTACCCTGGTGTCATCCTGGGGACGGTTAATTATGGCGTATTTTTGAATGTGCTTGATGCAAATCTAGCTGTGAATTGTACAACTGGAGCACAAGTGATGCCACTGAAGTGGTGTCTGTGGGGCCCAATTTTTGAAAAAAGGGAGACTCTGCTTGGGGTCCCCTTGCGGTGTTTTTTAAAATGAGCCAAGATGAACAAGTCATGGTTCAGCAAAGACTTTGGTACCTACCCCGTGTCATCCTGGGGCCATTTAAGGCTGGCGTATTTTTGACTGTGCTTGATGCAAATCTACCTGTCAAGTTTGCAACTGGGGAACAAGTGATGCCACTGAAGTGGTGTCTGTGGGGCCCAATTTTTTGAAAAAAGGGAGACTCTGCTTGGAGTCTCCTTGATGTGTTTTACATGATTTTAGAAGGGTATGACATGCCTATATCTGTGTCTCTTCCTCTTTTTCCTCGTCCATCTGTTTTGTTTTCGCATGAGTATATGTCCTTGTCACTTTCCCATGTGTTTGTGGTGTCTTGGGAGTTGTTTGTCACCTTTTGGACACCTTTGAAGGTGTTTTCCATGTGTTTTTACGTGTTTTTTGTTTGCCTCTTATTGTTTTCAATGCGGTTCGAGAGGTTCGCCGAACGGTTCGTTGAACCGAACTCGAACGGGGCCTCCGTTCGACGAACCGAACCGAACTCGAGCCTTTAGAGGCTCACTCATCTCTACTCTTTACCTTCTTCACTTGTACTGTGCCTCAAAAGTAATTTTTGACCACATATGGGGTATTGGTGTACTCAGGAGAAATTTCACAACATATTGTGTGATCCAGTATCTCCTGATACCCTAGTAAATTTGAAAAATTTGGGGTTAAGCATTAAAGCAACATTTTTAATAGGTAAAAAAATGTACTTTTTTCAATCTTCAAGGCTAAATGTGATACAATTCTGTGAAGCATGTGAGGGTTCTAGGTGCTCACCAAACATCTAGATAAAATCCTTGAAGGGTCTAGTTTTCAAAATGGGATCACCTGTGGGTAAGCTCCATTGTTTAGTCTCTTAGGGGCTCTGCTAATGTGATATGATACCTGCAAACCATTGCAACTACCTAAGTCTGATCACAAATATGGTGCTCCTTTCCTTCTTTACTTTGTACAGTGCCTCAAAAATAGTTTTGGGGTACTGACATACTCAGGAGAAATTGTACAACAAATTTTAAGGTCCATAATGTACTTTGACTCTTGTAAAAATGAAAGCTTTGGTGTTAAAACAACATTTTTGTGTTTAATAAAATATTTTTTTCATTTTCACAGCTCAACGTTATAAATTTCTGTCAAGCTCCTGAGGGTTCCAGGTGGTCATCAAACATCTAGAAAAATTGCTTGAGGAGTCTAGATTCCAAAATATGGTCACTTGTGGAAGAGCTCCACTATTTAGGCACATCAGGGGCTCTCAAAATGCGACATGGGGTCCGCTGGCGATTGCATCTATTTTAGCATTCAAAAAGTGAAATCTATTCCAGACAATTTTGCACTCTAAAATTCAAATGCTTCTCCTTCCCTTCCAAGCCCTGCCATGCTCCCAAACAGTAGATTTTCACAACATATTTGATATCAGAGAACTCAAGAGAAAGTGCAAAACAAATTTTATGGTGCATTTTCACTTGTTACCATTTTGAAAATGCAAAATTTTATGGCTAAATTTACATTTTTGTGGGAAAAGGTAACATTTTCATTTTTTCCTTCCACATTTCTTTGGTTCCTGTGAAGCATCTAAAGGACTAAACTTCTTGGTTGTGTTTTTGAACAGTTTGAGGGGTGCAGTTTTTAGAATGGTGTCACTTTTTGGTATTTTCTGTCACCCAGGCCTCTCAAAGTCAATTAATATGTGATGTGGTCCCTAAAGCCTGCTTTACACCTTTCAATTTCGCATACGATATCGTATGCGATGTGACCCGCCCCCATCGTATGTGCGGCACGTTCAATTTTTTTACCGTGCCGCACAATCGATTAAAAGCTGTCACACGTACTTACCCGTTCATACGACCTCGCTGTGGGCGGCAAAAATCCACTTCCTGGAGTGGGAGGGACGTTCGGCATCACAGCGACGTCCCGCGGCAGCCGGCCAATAAAAGCGGAGGGGGGGAGATGAGCGGGACGTAAACATCCCGCCCACCTCCTTCCTTCCGCATTGTCGGCGGGAGCCACGGACGGAGGTAAGCTGTCGTTCAATATTCCCGGGGTGTCACACACTGCGATGTGTGCTGCCTCGGGAACATTGCACAACCGCACGTTCAATTTTTGAGAAATGAGCGACGTGCATGCGATGAATTTCGTTCAATCGCAATTGCACGGAGGTTTTACATGCTACAATCATACTTACGATGCCGGGTGTACGTCACTTACGACGTGACCCCGCCGACACATCGTAAGATTTATTGTAGCGTGTAAAGCGCCCTTAAAGAAATGGTTTTGTAAATTTTATTACAAAAATGAGAAATTGCTGAAAATTTTGAACCCTTCTAACTTCCTAACAAAAAAAAATTATGTTTCAAAAATTGTGCCGATGTAAATTAGACATGTGGGAAATGTTATTTCTTAACTATTTTGTGTGACATAACTTTCTGGTTTAAGAGCATAAAAAAATTAGAAAATTGCAAAATTTTCACCAAATATCCAATTTTTTTTACAAATAAATGCAAAAAATATAATTGTAAATTTACAATTATCATGAAGTACAATATGTTAAGAAAAAACAATCTTAGAATCACGGGATCCGTTGAAACATTCCAGAGTTATAACCTCATAAAGTTATATTGGTTAGAATCAGATTTCCTCCATCTCACCTACACAGTCTACCTGATCTTTCTATTATTTAATAAATAACATCATGCTCTCCCCCATATCCAAAGTTCGGTGACTTGGAGTGACCCTTGACTCTGCCTTGTCCTTCACACCACACATCCAATCCCTCAGCACCTCCTACCGTCTTAAACTCAAAAACATTTCTAAAATCCATCCCTTCCTCAATTCGCAATCTACAAAAATGCTAGTGCATGCCCTCATAATCTCCCACCTGGATTACTGCAAAATCCTCCTCTGTGGCCTCCCTGCTAACCATCTTGCCCCTCTCCAGTCCATCCTTAATTCTGCTGCTTGACTGATCAACCTCTCTCCTCAATACCAACCCACTTCTCCCCTCTGCAAATCCCTCCATTGGCCCCCAATCTTCCACTGTATCCAATTAAAACTACTAACACTGACCTACAAAGCGATCCATAATTTGTCTCCTCCATATATCTCTGAACTAATCTCCCGCTACACTCCAAAACGTAATCTCCGGTCCTCCCAAGATCTCCTTCTCTCCTCCTCTCTCATTCGCTCCTTGTGCAACCGCCTCCAAGACTTCACCCGAACAGCCCCTGTCTTCTGGAATTTGCTGCCTCACCACGTCAGATTATCTGCTACACTTGTAAGCTTCAAATGGAACTTGAAAACTCATCAGTTCAGGAATGCCTGCAATCTTCAATGAACCCACTGCTTCACCACCACCACAGCTACTGCCTCACCACCGTGCGGAGCCGCCGCCTCACCACCATACGGAGCCACCGCCGCCTCACCACCGTGTGGAGCCACCACTCAACCAACACCCCACCTATTGTCTCCTCCCCAAAATCTTATAGAATGTAAGCTCGCAAGGGCAGGGTCCTCGTCCCTCTGTACCAGTCTGTCTATTATAACTTGGATATGTATTCTGTATGTAACCCCTTCTGATGTACAGCACCATGGAATTAATGGTGCTCTATAAATAAATTATAATAGCTAATAATAAAAAAAAAAATTGAAAAAAATGGCCTGGTCATGAAGGTGAAAACAGGCTCAGGTGTGAAGGGGTTAATGCTCTTTGCATTCATAATCTCATTTTCATATGAGGCTATCCTTTCCAGGGTTCTCAACATTGAACCCTCCATGAAATTTTTCCACCCCCTAATGGCAAACTTATGGTTCTCGCATTCTCCTGATTAAATACTAGAACTTTAGCTGAGCAGAATTGTAATGGGGCATTCTCCTATGCACTTGCAATTAAGTGGTGTGCAGAGAACATTAAAATGTGGATTTCTCAGTAAAGCAACCTGCATGACCATCACACAAGGCATGGTTACACTTCTTTCCAAGTTCCCAAGAATGTGTTTAAATGTATTGAAAGGTACGGCATAAAGAAATTATATGATCATCTAGTAATATTTTATTATCATAAACTATTTGTACAATTTATAACTTTGATCCACTTTTTGCTTTCTTTTCTTATCATAAACTTAAAAGACCCACACTTAATTATAAAAATTGTAGCCAGTAAAAATTGCCTCTGAGCGGATTGACATTTTCCGTCTGATGTATAATTCTCAAGCTGTTTTAGAACCACTAATGAGGATATAAATTCCTCTGTGTACATTCTAATTGGGACTTGAACTCTGTAAAATTTATAGAGGTGTGAAATGATCACATATATTCAACACAGACACTTTGACTGTTCATTAGGATGCATTTTGTTTAACAATGTAAACTCTCTATTCTTTTATTTGTTAAGAGTAAAACTGTATAATGATAAATATTTATTAGCGCTTAGTAGGAAAATATATTTTTTTTAATCGTTTTTTATATTTCTTTGATATGAGTATACTGAAATGATTATATCATGAATTTAATTTCAGAGCAAGGACCTTTGTATACTGCTTTAAATATGGAAATATCACTGTCATCCCATAAATCACTTCACATATTGCATACAACCCTAAAAAATTTATAGCAACAATATGGAGGTTTATAGTAGAGAGAGAACTGATTCAAGACACATTCCAGTTTACTTTCTGACATAGTGTATCAGTCACATCTCCTGTCATATATCCATATAGTATACATTGACTTTTAAAAATATTCATACCCAGTCAACTTTTGAAAAATTTTCACATTACGCTCATAAATAGTGATTAGTGAGCAGTAAAATGCTTGGATGCTTGGTACTCAAACTGAGAAAATCGTAATGATCAGGTGCTAATTTCGAGTAATAAGTACAATGAAAGTCAATAGGAAACGCAAGCATTTTTCCACAAGACCCTCCTGGGACGTCTAGGGTGTATGAAAATCACTGAACTAGATGGAAACAGCACTCAAATAAAATAGGAAGACCATGGGGAAGATGCCTGGATGAATCTTTGACTCAGAGGTTGCTGCTGGGAAGAATGTTGCCTTAGTATTACACCACTTTTATGGGTTGACAATAAAACATACAAAACTTAGGATAAAGTGAATTTTACAGGAAAAAAGTTAAGAAACATTCTTTCCTGTTTATTTACTTACAGTGGCATTTTCCCCGCTTTTCCATGGATTTCCTCCAGGTACTCTGGTTTCCTCCCACACTCCGAAAAGACATACAGTTAGGGAATTTAGATTGTCAGCCCCTGTGGTGACAGTGTTGCTGATGAATGTAAAACTTTGCAGAATATGCTAGCACTATATAACATTTTTGCTGCGTTTTTGGACTTTCTCTTTGCTTTCAATGGTGAAATTACCATTGATCGTTAAATGTAATTTTAATATTTTAGTACCTTATCTATGTATGTGGTGTGAGATGGTCAGACAAATCCTGTTTAATTTATGAAACATTTATGAAACTCACAAAGCATATGCAAACAATGAACAAACTGCTAAAAATTAGAAGATAGAGGGACGTTGATGCACCCTGTATTAAACATAATGGAAGGCCTTATACACATTATTACATTTGTTAGGTTGTGGGACTCTTACACTCATACAGTCTGTGCACTAAGTGTAAGAGGTGCCAAAAATGATAAGAAATGACTATAATACCCCTTGAAAGACACATTGAGGAGGACCGGAATCAACATTTTATTACCATTCTTAAGCAGTGGGACTCCAAAACTGCTGAAGCCTATGCATTTATTGCAAGTCTAGGAAGAGTTCAAAGGCAGGATAGCAATACATGCAGTAAGAGACATAGAAAAGGGCCTCTGACTACATTTTAGAGCAGTTTTAAAGATTATGAATTGGATTACACCAGAAAAAGATTAAAAGATGAGCCCCGATCTCATGCCTGTGGTGTGTCACGCTCTTCGCCACTATATCCCATGTGGGCTTGTGGGTGAGGAAACATGGACCCTCTGAACAAAAAGACCCAGGCTTACCGTGTTGTGGAAGGGGCATGATTAAGCGGTATCTTGGTTTTTACAAGAGCCACTGATGGTGTGGATAATATTGGGCCCCAGGTAACTGCCAGTTATCACTCCCAGGGCAGTGTCCGGGTACTGTAGCAGCTGAAACAAAGATAAGGTGCATACTGAAACCGGTTTAAAAAGGTTCTGGATATATACAGGCTCCAGTTCAGGGACAGGCAGGATGGATGATATAGAGAGGACAAATCACCAGAACAGGGTCAGAGACACAGGCTGGAAACAGAAAATAGGAGGATGGTGTGGTGAGTGTCAGTGTCCATGCACTACCAGCAGGAATGCTGGTGTTTGACTGTGTACATAACTGTGTACACATGAATACTACAATAAAACTGAGAGTGGCTCATTAAATAAATACAATTGGCATTTTTTTGGAATGTCTGTCCACAGATTTGTGCTAATCCACCTTTGTTCATTTTGGTAAGAATCAGCCTTTCAACATTTTCAATTGACAGGCAGATGCACATATCAGTTTTTATGCCTCCTGCAGCACTAAAAATACTAGGGGCAGGTCAGGCCAACACTCCAAGGTGTAGAGGGAACGTTTATGTCACGCTTGGATACCCAATAGTTGTATGGCACAGAGAAATCACAGAAGACAATGGTACAATCAGCTAGGTAATCCTTCACCATCTTCATAAACTTTTCCCTCTATTTCAAAGTACCCCACACATCAAGTTCTGGGCAAAGGGAGGGTCTAATGAAACTGTTCCAGATCTTTGATAGTGTTCCCATGCATTTGTTTGTCCTCCTGTATGTCTTCTGCCTCTCTACTACTTGGCTGTCCAAAGAATTATGATCTGTGGTGCAAGCATGGTCAGATGAGAAATTTTTAACCAATTCTACAACTTTGACCTTTTGGTATTGCACAATTTTAGTAGCCCTCTTTGCCACAGGAAGGTGATATGGAAAGTTCTCCTTGTAGTGTGGGGTCGAGAAGGGTGCACAACCAGTAATTGGTGTTGGCCAAAATGTGTAAAATGTGAGGGACACAGGAAAGGTAGCAGGACATAACGTCTGCCAAGTATTACAGACTCACAACCGGCAAGACTTTGCTGTCCCTACCAGAAGAATGACTCAACATCTCTTCCTCCTCCATCTCCTCCTCCTGCTTTTCCTCTCTCAGGACATCCACACTGAACAGACGAGAAGCTGATATTGTTATTACATCTGTAAGTACAGGCAACCATCTCCTGTTTCTCCTTTCTCTTGCTCCTCCACCCAATCCCATCTGAGAAAATGAGATGGGCTAAGTAGTATCATCCTGTGTACTTTCTTCATCATCTTCATCTCGTCAGCATGCAAAGCTTCCTCTTTAATTGTGAGCAGCGACTGTTTGAGAACACAAAGAAGCTGGATGGTTAAGCTTTTTATGGATTCATTGCCACTCTCCATCTTGATTGCATCCTTAAAGTTTTGGAGAACTGCATAAATATCCGACTTCCATGGCCACTCATTGCTTTTTTGTACAGAGGCTGACTAGAATACCTGTTGTAGCTAGCATTCAACTACTGCCCTCTGTTACTCACAAAGCCATGCCAACATTTTTAATGTTGAGTTCCAGCAAGTGGGAGGGTCACAAACCAGCTGATGACCTAGCAGTTGCAAGCAGTGCTGCAGCTGTAGGTGACTTGTGAAATAGGGCGCACATGTGGAGTACCTTAACAAGTAGCTCAGGAAAATATTTGTAGGTATTCAGAAAGTGCTGAAGTACAAAGTTGAGCACATGGGCAAGGCATGATACATGTGTCTGCTTGCCAATCTTTAAAGCCACCATCAGTTTATGGGCATTATCACACATCACCATGCTTTACTGGAGGGCTAGTGACAAGAGCCTAAGGGGTACTTTGCACACTATGACATCGCAAGCCGATGCTGCGATGCCAAGCGCGTTAGTCCCCGCCCCCGTCGCAGCAGCGATATCTTGTGATTGCTGCCGTAGCGAACATTATCGCTACGGCAGCTTCACATGCACTTACCCGCTCTGGCCGGCGAACCGCCTCCTTCCTAAGAGGGTGGGTCGTGCAGCATCACAGCGATGTCACATGGCAGGCGGCCAATAGGAGTGGAGGGGCGAAGATGAACGGGACGTAAACATCCCACCCATCTCCTTCCTTCCGCATTGCAGCCGGGACACAGGTAAGGTGATTTTCCTCGCTCCTATGGGTTCACACACAGCGATGTGTGCTGCCTGCTGGAACGAGGAACAACATCGTACTGTCACTGCTGTGAAATTATGGAAATGTCGGACCCTACACCGATCATACGATAACGACGCTTTTGCCCTCGTTAATTGTATGTAAAAGAATTCACATACTGCGATGTCGACAGCGACGCTGGATGTGCATCACTTTCGATTTGACCCCACCGACATCGCACCTGCGATGTCGTAGTGTGCAAAGTCCCCCTAAGACCTTTCAGGTTTGTTAGACCTTTCAACGACAATGCGCCAGTGTGCTGTTTGTCACCTAAAGATATGAGTTTCAGCAGAGCCTTTTGCTGATTCACTGAGGTAGTGATGCAGTGCTTCCAGATTGCGACTGATAGAAACAACAATTTGAAAATGGAGGAGGAGGGGGATTGCAGTAACTCGTGTAGGAGGTGGCAGAAATCCTGATGAAACTAGGGACTGAATGTCTAGGTGTCGGTTTTGTATGTGCCTTCCTTGTTCCAGCCTCCACAAGGTTGACCCAGTTTACCATCAAGAAAATGTAGCGTTTCTAGCCACAAGCACTTGTCCATGTGTCAGCAGTTAAGTTAACATTTTACAGTAACTTGGTCAGGGAATGGGTGATGTTATAGAACACATGGTTGTATAAGTTGGGGACAGCACACCGGGAGAAATAGTGGTAGTTGGGGAGGCATCCACGCCTGCGTCCGAGATAGGGTAATGCCCAGAAGATAGCATAGTGAAAGACACAGAGGTGTCACCCGCAGACACTGATTGTAGACCTAAGAAATTTGTCTAGCCTAGTCGGGTTGCTGGGATGACATGTGACTGAGCATGCTGGTCGTTCTTGGGCTGATATTGGCATGGCCCCTGCTGATCTTGGAGTGGCACATGTTACAAATGACAATTTTCTTGTCCTCTGCAACCTCTGCAAGAAATTGCCTGACTGGAGAACAGTTAACTCTTGGCCACATGAGGGTGCTTTGGTGAACAGTTGCCTGTTTTCTCCCACTGGCCATCTCAATTTTTCCTTCTGCCTTTTGTGGTGCTGCAGATCGCACCTCTGTGCTGCTATGCTTGCTCTGGCTGCCACCTTGCTAGGTTGGGTGAGTGTGTTCATCATCCACCACCTTGTCTTCCACTTCCTAATTTTGGTCCTTCTCCTGACATCTTAAATTTAACCTGACTTAACATGGCTTGTTGGCAACTATGCCTTATCATCATCCACCTCTTGAGATATTAATTGATGTTCCACACCATCGGCTTCTTCTGACCACAGCTGCTCAAATATTTGGTCATCACAACACGCAATCTCCTCAGAAGAAGCCATGAATGGAAGGAAAAGAACACCTCAGATTGAACAAGTATGGAGTCACTTGTCTCCTGGTATTCGCCATGGTGGAAAGAAGCATGATAAGGGTGAAGATTATTTGGTCCAGACTCTTGGCTAGTGAGATTCGACTGTTGGAAGATAGGGTGGTGCTGGGAAAAAGACTGGAAGCATTATCAGTGATCTGACCTATAACCTGCTCACTCTGTTCTGGCTTTAACCCCTTCAGCCCCGGGGCACTTTCCGTTTTTGCGTTTTTGTTTTTTGCTCCCCTTCTTCCGAGAGCCGTAACTTTTTTATTTTTCCGTCAATCTTGCCATATGAGGGCTTGTTTTTTGCGGGACAAGTTGTACTTTTAAATGAAACCATAAGTTTTACCATATGGTGTACTGGAAAGCAGCAAAAAAATTCCAAGTGTGGAAAAATTGCAAAAAAAGTGTGATGGCACAATAGTTTTTGGGATGTTTTATTCACGGTGTTCACTATATGGTAAAACTGATGTGTGGGTATGATACCTGAGGTCGGTGCGAGTTTGCAGAAACCAAACATGTATAGGTTTACTTGTAACTAAGGGGTTAAAAAAAATTCACAAGTTTGTCCAATAAAAGTGGCGCACGTTTTGCGCCATTTTCCGAAACACGTAGCGTTCTTATTTTTTGGGATCTATGGCTCAGTGACGGCTTATTTTTTGCGTCTCGAGCTGATGTTTCTAATGGTAGCATTTTTGCGCAGATGCTACGTTTTGATCGCCTGTTATTACATTTTGCGTAAAACTTGCGGCGACCAAAAAACGTAATTTTGGCGTTTGGAATTTTTTTGCCACTACGCCGTTTACCAATCGGATTAATTGATTTTATATTTTGATAGATCGGGCATTTCTGAACGCGGCGATACCAAATATGTGTATATTTATTTATTTTTTAACCCTTTAATTTTCAATGGGGGGAAAGGGGGGTGATTTGAACTTTTAGGTTTTTTGTTTTTTTTTTAATTTTTTAAAACTTTTTTTTTACTTTTTTTATTTTATTTTACTAGTCCCCCTAGGGGGCTATAGCAATCAGCAATCCGATTGCTGATCGCTATCTGCTGATTACAGCTATACCGCTGTAAACAGCAGAAATAGTCACTTTCTTTCTTCCTCTGCTCCGTGCCGAGGAAGAATGAAAGTGAAACTTCGTAGCACCAGGCGTCATCACATGACCCTGTGCTACGATGGCAACCACCGAACGTCACGTGATCACTCACGTGACGTCCGGAGGGGGCGGCGGTAAGAAAAAAAGATGGCCGCGCGCATATAGATCTCGCTGCCAGACTTTGGCAGCGAGATCTAAGGGGTTAATGTTCCGGGTGGAATGCGATTCCACTCGGAACATGTAGGCACACATGTCAGCTGTTGAAAACAGCTGATATGTGTGCCGATCCACGCCGCCTGCCCGCGGCAGGGGGCGGGGCTTACCGGGACACGATCCATGACGGATATATCCGTCCATGGTCGTACTGTCTTGTGCACCTCTGAAAATTGGGAAACTAAGCTAGTTCTAGATAATTGATGTGTTTGGTGTCCTCCTGCCGCAGACCCCATTTGCCCTGGCACATGGCCCTTGCATGCACCACCATCAGTGGAATATCCACTTCCATGTCCCTTCAGCATGCCTTGCAAATTTTTAATTATGTACGCAGCTAAGATCGGTATTATTAGAGAATAGAATCTATTTAGATTGGCCATGAAGAGACTTTTGATTGTGCATTGCAACACCAAGGACTGTAAGGCAATAATCCCTGACTTGATCTCTCTAATACACTATCCCTTCTCAAGCAGCTAACCCTACACTGCTTGCATCTAAGAGCATTATTACTATAGAATGAAATCTATTTGAATTAGCCCTGAAAAGGACTGTTAGTTGTACATGACAGTACCAAGGATTGTAATGCCATGAGCCATGCCTAAATGTCTCTAATAGACTATCCCTACTGTAGCACCTAACTCTACACTAATTGCAGCTAAGAGCAGTATTATTATAGAATTAAATCTATTTGAATTAGTAGTGTAAAGGTCCCGTCACACGCTACGATTTATCTAACAATCTCATGAGCGACGTGACACACCCAGATCATAGTTACGATTAGCCGAGATCGTACATAGGTCGTTTATTAGCGGTCACATGTAACGATCGCACAAGCGACGCAAAATCGCTCAGCGATATATTGTTTGACCAAGGCGGTCGTGTGGATGTTGTTCGTTGTTGCAGGGTGTCAAACGTACCAATTTGACTGCTGCATTCCAAACGATGAACAATATTTTGAAAGTGAACGACGTGTCAACGATCAACGATTTTCAACCTATTTGTGATCGTTCAGAGTCGCGCGTAGATGTCACACGCAACAACGTCACTAACGATGCAGGATATGCGTCATGGAATCCGTAACCCTGACGACATATTGTCAGATAAATCATAGCATGTAACACCGCCTTAACCCTTTAACGCCCTGTTCCTTCTCCAGCAGAAACTCTCCATACACTATTTCCGGGTACAGTGCCACGAGCATGGCATCACCGGGCTACAGCATTACCGTAATTGGCAGGCGATTCCCACATGTTTAGTGGCTTAAAATTAGCTGCAAAACATGCTTTGCGGGGTCTCAGAGCATGGCGCCTGAATAACAGAATATTCAATTGAGTATCGAGCGTCTTAAGCACTCCAATGCTCAATCGTGTACTGAGCATCACTACTCATCAACTCAAATTTACTTTTTAGGGATTTCAGATAATATACCAACACAAAGAAGCAAACATTTGTAAAGTGTAAAGTAAATAATGCATGGTTTTCTAAGTATATTCTAAATATAAATAAAAAATTGTGATGTCCATTTGTATGTAACCCACCCAATTCAACAGTTGGCAGCCTTAAACAAGTTTTCCTTTAGTATTGCCATGTATTTCACCATTTCTATCCATCTTCTCACCTTCTCAATATGACCAGCTTTCAATATCTTGCTGAAGATAAGCATCCCCACAGCATAATGCTTCCACCACCATGTTTGACGGTGGCGAGAGTGTTTTCAGGGTAATTTAAAGGTTAGCTTTCCACCACACTTGGTGTTTTGCATTTAGCCCAAAAAGTTCTACTTTGGTCTCATATGACTAGAGCACTTTCTTCCACATGATTGCTGTGTTCCCTATGTGGCTATTTGCAAACTGCACACAGGACATCTTATGGCTTGTTTTCAAAACTACCGTTTTTCTAGCCACTATTCCATGAGGCCAGATTTGTGGAGCATATGACTGATAGTTGTCCTGTGGACAGTTTTTAATACCTCCAGAGTAACCATGGGCCTCTTGACTGTTTCTCTAATTAGT
This sequence comes from Anomaloglossus baeobatrachus, assembly GCF_048569485.1. NCBI lineage: Eukaryota > Metazoa > Chordata > Amphibia > Anura > Aromobatidae > Anomaloglossus > Anomaloglossus baeobatrachus. The sequence goes on along the minus strand of NC_134354.1, from coordinate 581,446,730 downwards.
GCTCTTCTTGCTTGGGAAGTTAAGTTAGGTGGATGATCACGACATACTCCTTCCATTTTTGGATGATGGCTTCAACAGTGCTTTGTGAGATGTTCAGAGTTGGGCCATTTTTTGTATAACATAATAATGATTTACTGTTCTCCACAACATTCCCCCTGACCTGTCTGATGTGTTCCTCAGTTTTCACGTTGTTTTGATCCTTTTTTTCTCTGTTGTTGTTTTGATTAATGTTCACAGAACAGCTGTAGTTTACTGAGAATTAATTACACACAGGTGTACTCGGTTGAAATTGCTAACTATATAACTTATAGAGGGAATAGGTTTAATGATAGTGTTGAAGGTAGACTTAAGGCCATCGAGTTCAACCCATGACCTAATCTAACATGTTGATCCAGAGGAAGGCAAAAACCCCATGGGGCAGACAGTAGCACTAGATTAGGAAAAAATGTCTTCTCGACTCCACATATAGCAATCAGACTAGTTACCTGGATCAACGCCCCATCACAGAATCTAGTGCACATAACCAGTAATATTATATTTTTCAAGAAGAAACATCCAGCTCTCTTTAAAATTTTTGTACTGAATCAACCAGTACAACATTATGTGGCAGAGAGTTCCATAATCCCACTGCTCTTACAGTAAATAATCTGCGTCTGTAGTTATGATCAACCCTTTTTTCTCCTAACCATAGTGCATTCTCCCTTATCAGCAGGTGTGGGTGTAAAAAGATCCTTAGAGAGAGATTTATACTTTCTTCATATATTTGTACATTGTTATAAGATCACCACTAAGCCTTCGTTTTTCCAAACTGAATAACCCAAAGTTTAATAACCTATCTTAGTATTGTATTCCCCCCATTCCTTTAATAACCTTGGTTTTTCTTCTCTGCACCCACCCTAGTTCAGCTATGTCCTTCTTATACACCAAAGATATAGAGATTAAAATTGTACACCGTATTCTAAGTGTGGTCACACTAGTGACTTGTATAGCGCTAAAACTATGTTCTTCTCATGAGCATCTATGTTTCTTTCAATGCATCCCATTATTTTATTATCCTTGGCACCAGCTGCCCAACACTGGTCAGTAAAGTTGCGTTTGCCATCCACCCATACACCCAAGTCTTTTTCAGTGACAGTTTTACCCAGTGTTTTATAATTTAGTAAATAGTTATACATTTTATTTCCTCTGCCCAAGTGCATGACCTTACATTTATTTACATTAAACTTCAATTGCTATTTCTCAACCCAAGCCTCCAGCCTACACAAATCCCTCTTCAATATTAAATTATCATCCTCTGTATTAATTACCTTACATAGTTTAGTATTATCTGCAAATATTGAAATTCTACTCTCAATGCCCCCTACAAGGTCATTAATAAATATGTTATAAAGAAGAGGGTCAAATACTGATACTAAGTTTGACAGGACCGATCCCTCATAAACCCATGTTGATACTGAGTCTTGAGGTTACTCATCTTGAGATACTCCAAGATGACATCTCTTAGGAAACTCTCAAGGATTTTACCAACAGTAAAAGTTAAACTTTAGCAGATTGACCTTTCCTTCACCCTCTTCCACCATTTCAGCAAGACTATTTTTAGGGGACCAAGACTATCATTTTTGAGTTTCTTAAGGGTGCTTTACACGCTGCGATATCGGTAACGATATATCGTTGGGGTCACGTTGGTACCGACATCGCAGCATGTAACATAAATGAGCACAAAAACATGAAAAATTGTTGCTCGTTGACACGTCGCTCATTTCCCTAATATCGCTGCAGCGATAGGTACGATGTTGTTTGTCGTCCCTGCGGCATCACACATCGTTGTGTGTGACACCGCAGGAGCGACAAACATCTCCTTACCTGCGTCCACGGGCAATGCGGAAGGAAGGAGGTGGGCGGGATATTACATCCAGCTCATCTCCGCCCTTCCGTTTTTATTGGCCGGCCGCTCAGTGACGCTGCAGTGACGTCGCTACGATGCCGAACGCACCTCCCCCTTGAAGGAGGGTTTGTTCGGCAGTCAAAGCGACGTCGCTGACAAGGTATGTGCGTGTGACGCTGCCGTAGCGATAATGTTCGTTACAGCAGCGATCACCACATATCATCCCACCAACGGGGGTGGGTGCTATAGCTAGCGATGTCGCAACATGTAAAGCACTCTTTACTGTTTATGTGTTTAAAGTATAATTTTGGATTTTTACTTTCTCTAGCAATGAGTCTCTCTGTCTTAATCTTTGGTGCCTTGATTTGTTTTTTTACAGAATTTATTTAATTTTCTATAATTATTTAATGCCTCCTCACTACCCTCTTACTTTAATTCTCTAAATACTTTCTTTTTGTCATTTATTTTGCTCCTTACAGATCTTTTTAGCCATAGTGGTTTCCTCCTATTTGTAACTTATTTATTTAGGAGTATCAGACTGCAAGGAGCTAAATATAAATGCAGATGAAAATTTTCAGATGTACATTTTTAAAATATTTTGAAAACTACTGATCGTTTCCTTAAAACTTCACAAATAGTTGCTACTTATTGTTGGTACATCAGATAACATCTCAATAAAATACATTTAAGTTTGTATAACTAGAAAAGCTCACAAAATATGAATACTCTTCAAGGCACTATAAGTGTGTGCGATGGTGATACCTATTGTAGTCATATTCTGCACCAAGTTTCTTTCTCATATTTACCATTTTTTCTAAATGTCTCAGCATTTTTTTGTATGGAATTGAAAAAAGGAAATTTTTTATTTTTTAAAAAATAATATTTTCCGTTTAACTTATTTCTCACTCTGCCATACACTGAAGTTAAAGGCTGCAAATGTATTAGACTATCAAACAGCTTACAGCAATTATTTTTGTTCAATTCTAGATTAACACTACATAGAATAGAGTTAATAAGTTGTATTATAATTTAGTAATTTAAAATTGCCTATTGATAATTTGGAGGGATGATGTAAAAATAGGTTATATTTTGCAGATTGGTGGGGGTCCAGCTAGTGGAAATCATACCTAGAGATTGTGGATAGTGAATGCTCTATTCATTCTCTTAGGCACTCTACATAGACAAGCCCTGTTCTGTCTCCAGAAGTCCCATAGAGACATGTGGGACAGAATATTTTAGATCATTATTTTCAGGATCAGTGGGAGTCCCAGTTACCCTACCGATATTAGAAATAACCATTTGCTTTAAAAGTTTGTTACATTGACACCTTTAAGAATTTGTTGGTCCCTACATGCAGGTGGATCTAGCACTAAGTCTACACCTGGTCCAGGCTGGGGTACTGATGTCACATCAACAGTGTGACAGCCAATCATTTAGCTCAGTGGTTCTGCCTTGTAGACAGAACTTCTATCTCAGAGTCACTAGGTGTAATGATTGTTTGGTGCCAGTGCCACAGTCCATACTGGTCACTGTGACCAGTGGCAGAGACTTTGTGCTGACCCTGGGGATGGTGACTACTACATACATTTTTTTATAACATATATTGTCCACATTCATGACAGTTTTTGAAGAGGACAAACCTTTAATCTATGTGTGTAAGTTAAGAGACTGTACTTATTTACAATAGCGATTTAAAATGCCAGGTTTTTGCATGTAAAAAAATCATACCATGAAGATTAATTTATGAACTTTTTCAGCTATAATCTGTGCAACTCAATTGAAAAATGAACTCCTATGCCAATGTCATTCAAAAACTCGGATCTTCTTTTGTCAAAGCTATTCCTTTGTTGATTTGCAGAAATGCTTAGGGTTGATGTGTTGGAAAGTAAAATTCATCTTCATCTTCAGCTTTTTAGCAAAGGCCTTAAAGTTTTGTCGCAAAATTGACTGATATTTGTAATGGTTCATAATTTTCTCTACCGTAATTGAAGCCCCAGCTCCATATGTTGGAAATCAGCACCAAAGCAAATTGCTGTCTTTGCCATACTTAATTGTAGATATAGTTTTCCTTTGGTAATGCACGGTGCTTTTCCTCAAACATACCTTTTAGAATTATGGACAAAAGTGTAAACCTTGGTCTCATCAGACCACAATACATTTTCCACATGTTTCTAGCAAACCTAATATGTTATGGGCTTAGATGTGTTTCTTTGTAAATAAAGGCCTCCATCCTGTCACTCCGACCAACAGGGCAGGTATGAAAACTATAGGTGATATTTGTTACATGCAGTGCAAAACCAGTTTTTGTCAGCAGTGATGGGCCCTGATGGTTGGGATCGGGAGCCTCGACGATCGTTTTGTAAAGGTCAGGATCGAGATATGGGATGGGGCAGGGGTGCTGTAAAATAAAGAATATAGTTAATAATAAACATTATCATTATACTTACAGGTCCCGCGACGTGTCCTGCAGACTGTCTCTCGGCCTCTTCTGCTTCCGAGTCCGATCATTGCTGTGCCCTCCCAGTAACCAGCACTGACTAAAGGACCTCTGTGACGTCATGGCTATTTGATCAGTCAGGTGTGAATGTTGTATTATCTCGTTGGTTACAGACTGTTCACATGACTATGACGTCATGAAAGGTCCTGTTAACTGAACTTTGATTCTCACTGTGTGAGTGTCGCATCATATCACGGCACACAATCTACTGACATGAGCGGTCAGCTGCATGTATTTCCATGCAGCTGAGGTGTTTCTGTCTGGAGAGCGTCAAGCTGTGTGGGGTGAGGAGTACCGCCCCACGCTCGGCTGCAGCCGAGCTGTTCGGGTCCGGGCTCGTTGGTGGGTGGCTCAAGCGCCTCCGGACCCGAGGTTACTTCGCTCTGAAAGGGGTGCTAGTGCTTTTGGAGGGGGGTAGGTAGATGCATGTCCGGAGCTGTGTTTGAGTTTGTGACGCCACCCACGGGATGTGGTGAAGTTGGACACCACTGCTGCGATTACTGGGCACCCGGGGGAGATGGTAGTGCAGCAAGATGTTAACCCCTCCGTGAGTAGGGTGATGGCCCCGGGACCAATTGGGGAGAGCTGAGTGGTGCAGGGAGGTGCGTGGCCGGATGGCACTGTTGTACCCACAGTTATTGACACACACAAGTCTCTGGTAGACCAAGTTGATGGTGGTCGGTGCCCGCAGCAGGCTGCGTCTGGTCCCCCACCCAGTTCGATGGTCTTGGCCTTTCTCCTGCACCGTGTTGTGTACTTGGGCTGCCTGCGCCTCATCGTCAGGAGTCAGCTCCCCGGCCTGGTAGATGTCGGGAGAGCCCTTTTGCCCGGAGACACTGGGACGTGGGATCTCTCTGCCTGTGCGGTGGCTTTCTATCCCCCTCATTAGGCTGTTGTCTTCAGTCGGGACTTGGGTGGGAAAGGACCTATAGTCCAGACCGCAATTAGTTAATTAACTCAGTCCAGTGGGTTTTGGACCTCGTTTCAGGGTCTGAGTACCTCCCTTTGTGCTCTGGTTTCCGAGTCAGTTCACCGGGTCGGTACCAGTGGGCCACTACCCTGTCTCAGTCCACCACGATTCCACTGAGCCGTCTTCCCGGCTCCTGCATGCTAAGGCCACCGTTTGCCTCCTAGCAAAGGTACCAGGGCTCCAACCTTTGCACCTGTCAGACTCTTTCCCTCCACTACTGACTACTTACTACTGACTAACTAACATTTTTCCCGCCTCAGGCTCTCTGAACTCCTTGGTGGGCATGGCCAACCGCCTGGCTCCGCGGACAAGTACTTTCACCCAGGAGGGGGGGTAACAGAATACAGAGGCTGAAGGAGCGCGAAGCTTATTGGATATATACGTTACAGACATTAGAGCCTTTAGGTTTGTATCGTGAATATGAGATTTTTTATTAAAATTCTTCCTTCTCTCATATCATGCATAACTTCCATCTAGTCTGTATTTTCCATATATCCTTCACCTATCTGATCCCTTCATTCTTTGATCTAGTTTCTAGATTATCTTTCTCTGATATCTGTCTATATCGTGCTCCTCTATATTAGTTTCTTTATGTGTCTCACACAGGCTCTTATTTATCATTACGTGTTTCTTTTATCTTTCAGGCGCTGTAATTAATTCATTCATGATTCTGTCACGGCACTGAATCCCTGTCGGCAACATCCACCATCTCCTGGACGTCAGTGTACCTGCGCGTGCGCGGTCTCGGCCGGATCACCGGCCGGTCTGCGCTCGCGCCCGGCCCACTCCTTCCATCCATCACTTGCACATCGTGACCGCTGCTTACGCATGCGCTGATCGGCCTGCTGGCCCTTCTGCGCATGCGTGATTCATGCGCTCCACGATAGCGGTTCACCACTCTACTTCCTGATCACATGTGCGGCTCGTCATCGATCACGCACACAGACCGGCTGTGGCCGCTGTTGGCGCATGCGCTGATTGATCCTTGTGGTCTCTCTGCGCCTGGGCCTCTCGCGTACCACGGTCCGGTCCTGGCTTTCACCGACAGGTGACTCCCCTTTAGCAATTAAGCACCTCTTAAATAGGTCTTGCTTCCTGCTGCCATGTGCACCGCAGGATTCACACTGGTACTCACACAGGAGTTTCTCCACCACCAGGTATAGATTGCTCTCTTTGGCTATGTGCACACGCTGCGTTTTTTTGACGCTGCGTTTTTGTGCGTTTTTGGCCGCTAAAAACGCACAAAAACGCACCTGCGTCGAAAAAACGCGGCAAAAAACGCACGCGTTTTGCCGCGATTTGGTGCGTTTTTTTGCTGCGTTTTGCTGCGTTTTTGCTCACTGCGTCCTTATGCGTTTTTTATCAGTGAACAAAAAAAAAAAAGGTCTGATGTCATTTCCTTCTTCAATGTGTTCTTCATTCTCCACTAGTGTATGCAGAAGAGCAGACAGCTGCAGAACTACAAGGCTCAGCATCCTCGATCCAATAGTGTATGCAGGAGAGCAGACAGCAGCTGTCGAACTACAAGGCTCAGCATCCTCCATCCAATAGTGTATGCAGGAGAGCAGACAGCAGCTGTCGAACTACAAGGCTCAGCATCCTCCTTCCAGGACTGTATGCAGGATTTCTTTGCCCCCCCAAAAAAAAAAAATGACGTGGGCTTCGCCATATTTTTGTATGCTAGCCGGGTACAGCAGGCAGGTACGGGCTGCCCCCAACCCCCAGCTGCCTATTTGTACCCGGCTGGGAACCAAAAATATAGGGAAGCCCTTTTTTTTTAAATTATTTCATGAATTTCATGAAATAATTTAAAAAAAAAAATGACGTGAGCTTCGCCCCATTTTTGAGTCCAGCCGGGTACAACTAGGCAGCTGGGGATTGGAATCCACAGTGCAGGGTGCCCATGCTTTCTGGGCACCCCCGCTGTGAATTGCAGTCTTGCAGCCACCCCAGAAAATGGCGCTTTCATAGAAGCGCCATCTTCTGGCGCTGTATCCAACTCTTCCGGCTGCCCTGATGCCGGGTGGCTAGCCAGGTAATAATGGAGTTAGGGCTAGCTGTATATTATCAGCTAGCCCTAAGCCCGAAATTCATGGTGTCACGCCAATATTAGACATGGCCACCATGAATTTCTAGTAAAGATAAAAAAAAAACACAACACAGAAAAATATTTTTATTAGAAATAAAACACAACACAATTAGTGACTCCATCTTTATTGAAATAAACCCCCCTCCGCAGTAATCCTGGGTCAGGGTCCCGCACCGTCCAATCAGGATCCAATATCATCTGATCGGTTTGCTGGAAGGCAAAGCGATCAGATGATGTGTCAGGTTAAAGGATGTGAATCCCATCACACATCAGCTGATTGTATAAACGCCGATTATACAATCAGCAGATGCATCAGTAGAAAAAAAAAAAAAATAATACTCACTTATGTGCTGATTACCGGCAGCTCCCGGAGCGATGGGGCGGGAGTCTGATCCTGTCCGATCGCTGCAACAGCTGCCGGTAATTAGGGATGAAGTCTCCTGACGCATCCGCTGATACCGGCCGGGCGCCCGCGTCAGCCCGAGACTCGATCAGCTGATGCGTCAGGTGACTGCATCAGGTGATCCATCGCCAGGTCCTGCAAGCAAGGTCCTGCCCCGGGGAGACTGCACACAGCCGGAGCGGGGGTGGCGATACCGTGACAGGAGCTGGGAGCGGGCATGGCACTGCGAGTCTGCAGACAGGTGAGTATAACTTTTTTTTTTTTTATTCTACTGTTAACTTTTGTTTTCGCAGCCTCTTCCACCTCCTGCCTGTACATGGCGCCGCACGGCAGCATACATGCACAGGACGGGAGATGGACGCGGCGGTGACGGTACCGGGAGGATTCATGCTTCTGTCTATACTGACAGAAGGAATCCTCTTCCTGTACACGTCACTTTACTACCCACCTCCTGCGCTTATAGCTGCGTTTTTGGTCTTAGAAACGCACCAAAACGCAGCTATTTGCGTTTCTCATTGCGTCTTTCAACATCCCATTGAACTCAATGGATGAAAAGCGCAGTGAAAAATGCGGGAATAATTGACATGCTGCGTTTTTGTGGTCACCACAAAAACGCAGCTGAAAAAAAACGCTGTGTGGGGACAGCAAAAATGAAAACTCATAGACTTTGCTGGGGAAGCAAAGTCATGCAGTTTTGAGGCCAAAAACGCACCCGAAAAACGCGCAAAAACGCCGAGAAAAACGCACCGTGTGCACATAGCCTTTCTGTCATACTGGCTATGATCTGTTTTTTCAACCTGCTCTTTGCTTTATTCTCTCAGGAACTTATCTCGTTCTTCTAATCATATTATCTCCTGCTTCAGGATTGTCTGGTCACACTTCCTAATAGGATTAAGGTTTGTTATCTACTATAACATGTTTTTCTACGTGATAATAGTCCAGGTGGCATAGACTTACATTTCCATACGTTTTTGTGCACTCACAGACTAAAAACATTAGGTGTTTTGCACCTTTAGGCATTGGCCTGATCTCTAGAGAAAGAAAGAAATCTTTTTGTTCAGTATTCTCTATTCTCATTGAGCGGTATGTGCACTCTCTCTCTGCTATATGCTTTCCCTATCTTATGAGGACAGTACTAGTATATGCAATCTATTTTCATGTATGTAGATCACACTAGCCACTAGTCCAGACTTCTGATATTTACAATGGTATAAGCACCAGTTAGTCTGGCAGTCCTGTGCTCACTTCATACCCTTTGATTAGGTATGTATACATCTATAGTAGTCACATCTAGTATCTTATACCAGTATGATAGAAACTCATTATTGATTACAATTTACAAACCTTCTTTTCATAGTACCGCATAAGCTGACCCCCGGTATTACCTATATATTACCGGTGTGTAATCTACTGCATCTTTGATGTTTACAAAGGTATCTCCATTATTTGCTTTCATTTGTAGAATGCAGTGTTTGTCTTCTTTTTCTCTTTTTTTTCCCCCTTTTTTTTCATTTTTGCTTTTTTTCATTACCTCCACTCATCCTTTGTCATGCTTTCTTTCCTCTGTGTCTGCCTCCCTCCCCTCGTTTCCATTGTTCTGTTCTGTTACATGCCTTCCCTCTTCTCCGTTCCCTCCTTACTTGTTTCTATACATTCCGCGACTGACTTTTCCACAATCCCCTCTCTGACCTTTTCTTCTTCTGTTTCCTCTCCCTTTTGCTTTATATTTCCTACGTTTCTTATACTTTTTATTTTACTCAAACCCCTCATTCATGGCCGGCTCTAGTATATTTACATGTGTCTATTTTTAGGCATTCGTGCATATCATGAGGATTTCGTTTTGAGTAGTTACTCGAATACATATTTCTTCCATAATCATATAGGTATGTCCTATGTTTTCTGTATTGTTCAGGGTTAGGGTGGTCCTCGTTCCGAGTAGTGTGAACCTTCTCAAATATATATCTTTTCACTTAATGGAACTTTTGTGATATAATGTTTTTTGCTTCTAACTTTCTTGATTTTGAACCTAATACCAGTGCTTATATGCTTGCTGATGCCAGTGTTATGATTTCATACCGTAATGCTCATATGACATGTGTATGTCTGTACATGTAATAATTTTGCTTTTTTCTTTCTGTGAATTTGTATCATAGACCATCTCTGAGGAAGGCCTATATGTGAAGGCCGATACGTCAGATTTGTTTGGTCCTTTGCATCAATAAAACAAGCTTACTGAAATTCAAATATCATTTGTTTCGGACTCTTACCTTTACTGTGTGCCCGAGTTACCTTTTGACTCTATTGATTTTTTTCTCGGAGGCACCAATTATATCTATGAGTGAGCCAGACTTTATTTTGTATTGACAGATGCAATGCGAGACGCAAGTGCAATCATACCCTTTCTGTCAATTATGTTTTGGAATACATATTCATAGTCTTCTCCAGCTTCTCTCAAAGAGAATTAAAAGAAGAAAAATTATTCCACTAAGCACATGACCACAATTATGCATATAGTGTACATGAGGTCATGGGACCATCAACCTGTACAGCCAACACAGGGGAATCATGACAGTGTATGCATTGCACAAAGCCATAATTTGAACGTTTACAATTTCATAGAGTGACTATTTTCTTAGAACAGAATAGCCCTATACCCCCTATAACCATTAATTATATACCAATCTAGGATACCTAAAGTAGTGCTTTTGGAGGGGGGTAGGTAGATGCATGGCCGGAGCTGTGTTTGAGTTTGTGATGCCACCCACTGGATGTGGTGAAGTTGGACACCACTGCTGCGATTACTGGGCACCCGGGGGAGATGGTAGTGCAGCAAGATGTTAACCCCTCCGTGAGTAGGGATGATGGCCCCGGGACCAATTGGGGAGAGCTGAGTGGTGAAGGGAGGTGCGCGGCCGGATGGCACTGTTGTACTCACAGTTATTGACACACACAAGTCTCTGGTAAACCAAGTTGATGGTGGTCGGTGCCCGCAGAAGCTGCGTCTGGTTCCCCACCCAGTTCAGTGGTGTTGGCCTTTCTCCTGCACCGTGTTGTGTACTTGGGCTGCCTGCGCCTCATCGTCAGGAGTCAGCTCCCCGGCCTGGTAGATGTCGGGAGAGCCCTTTTGCCCGCAGACACTGGCCCGTGGGATCTCTCTGCCTGTGCGGTGGCTTTCTATCCCCCTCGTTGGGTTGTTGTCTTCAGTCGGGACTTGGGTGGGAAAGGACCTATAGTCCAGACCACAATTAGTTAATTAACTCAGTCCAGTGGGTTTTGGACCTCGTTTCAGGGTCTGAGTACCCCCCTTTGTGCTCTGGTTTCCGAGTCAGTTCACCGGGTCGGTACCAGCGGGCCACTACCATGTCTCAGTCCACCACGATTCCACCGAGCCGTCTTCCCGGCTCCTGCAGGCTAAGGCCACCATTTGCCTCCTAGCCAAGGTACCAGGGCTCCAACCTTGGCACCCGTCAGACTCCTTTCCTCCACTACTGACTACTTACTACCGACTAACTAATATTTTTCCCGCCTCAGGCTCTCTGAACTCCTTGGTGGGCATGGCCAACCACCTGGCTCCGCCCCCTGGTGTGTCCATCCAGTCCTGGGGGGGTGACTAGGGTTTAAAGTTTGGCTGATGACACCTTATTGGGGGACATGTGTAATGCGGGGTCTACCTGTGACTACCTGGCTAGTCCAAGGCGTCACAGATGCAATGCGAGACGCAAGTGCAATCATACCCTTTCTGTCAGCTCACTTCTCACTCTGTACAGAGCGATGTAGCAGAGCTGACATAGCTCTTTCTGCTTCTTGCTTTGTGTAGACTGGGTCTGTACAGAGTGATGAAGCAGAGCTGACATTGTTGTCCCTGTGGATTACGTCTGGCTAAGGACTTTTTTATAGTAAAGAGGGAGTCTCTAAATGTTTTTTTGTTTAATTTCTAAGAAAAAAAAATTTGTCTGTTACGTTTTTTTTACTCTTTACTAAAAATTCATGTGGCCATGAATTTGGCGTGATATCATGAATTGCGGGCTTAGTACCATCTGAGAATACAAAGCTGGTATTAACCCCTTTATTAACCAGTGTGCCATCGCCACCAGGGCCACTGAACGAGTCAGGTAAAATGCCTGGAAATGGCGCTAAGAAACAATATGCCATTTCCAGGGGAGACCACGGGCTGCCGAGAATCCCAGCCCCCAGCTGCCTGACTTTACATGACTTGCAATCAAAATACAGCGGGAACCCACGCATTTTTGTTTAATTATATTTTTAAATAATTAAAAAAAAAATTATGGGCTTCCCTGTATTTTGATTGCCAGCCAAGGTAAAGCCAGGCAGTTTGGGGAGTCAGCCCATAGCCGTCTGCTTTATCTGCGCTGACCATCAAAAATACTATGGAGCGCTACGTCATTTTTTAAACTTATTTATGTTAATACAATGATATATTGTGTACATATACATTCACATTTCTAAAGGTGCTGCCAGTCCAGTTTGAAGTCAGGTTAGTACTAGCACGGGAAACCGGCAAGGGAACCCCTGTTTTCATTCTGTTTTCATTCTATATTGCATGTAACAGGGAGTGATGCTCTGTTTTGCTCGATTTGCACTCTAGCCCCTGGCAGCTTCATTAGCCTTTTTTTTGGTTCACATGCTGATCTTGTAGGTTTTAAAGCTCAGAAAAGATGCAGTTTAGAGTGGAACCTAGCAAAGGAGGGTGCCATGAAGGGGTGCTGGGCTAATATTACAATGGCCATTTTAATATTATAAATACCTCAAAAAATATTTATTAGGTAGAATTTATTGTGGTGTTGCAGTGTGCGACTGTTCCTTTTTTTCTCATATATTTGACATCATGTACAGATACACACCTGTTCACATTGTAGGTGCTGCCAGTCCAGTTTGAAGTCAGGTTAGTACCAGCATGGGAAACCGCCAAAATGTTTAGTTTTTCTAATTTTTCTCTTTATAGGTATATTTTTGAGTAAAATGTAAGTTGTTGTTTTATTCTATAAGCTAGTTTTTTTCAGAAAATAAATACATTTTTGCGATTCTGGTCATTCTGCATGGTTATCCAGCTTCTGGTGTACCACTGTATGCAAGTCTGGTGTTGTTACGCGGGAGGACGGTTAGAGCCAAGAATAGTAAAATCTCAAACGTCTCCCAAGGTCCACTGAGCAGATGGTAAGGCTACAGATGGACAAATGAAAAATGGATGGAAGACACAGCTTCAAAGAACACAAAACACATAAGGCGGTGTTAATGTCACACACCGGAAAACAGGACCTCTCGTGTTAACTGCACAGAGAGGACTCAGCAGGAGACTTTTTGTGTATGAACGGAGAACTCCTGGACAGGAGATGCACCTCAGTTAACTCAGTGGCGGCCAATCAGAGACCGCAGCATCATTGATGACGTCAGGGGCGGCCAATCAGAGACTACCGCATCATTGGTAATGTCAGTGGTGGCCAATCAGAAACCGCTGCATCACTGGTGATGTCACATGCATGCACAATAGCATGATTCTCGCTCTTAGAGCCAGGAGTGGCAGCGAGAACCCATGCATGCGTGTTATGGCAATTGAGGGACTTAGCCACAGAAGTCTCAGAGACCCCTGACACCTGATGCCTAGCAGCCAGGTGCCTGGAGTGGTGGACAGGTTGTGCAAGAGAGTCAGCAGGCACCACAGAAGAGGATGGAGGCCAGTGCGGTTCAAGGCTCGGGGGAACCCCGAACCATTACAGGTGTGTTGTGGAAATACTTTTGTTGTTTATTATTTCCTCTCTATTCTTTATTTACCTCCTTAGTATGTTTTGTCTATTCATCTGTGAGTGTTTTGTGTGAGTTTGAGTTTTGGTTTCTCCCTTTATGTCTTTCTGTGTGGGATTAACCACTATTGTCCTGGCCCTCTCCTGAGTTGGGGGTTAGGGGTTATTAGACCAGGGCTATTCAGAAGTGAGAGCTATGCTGGCAGTTCAGACCTAATCACATTCAGGCATACTTCTGGAATAAGGGACAGTTAGGAACTCCCCTAGCCTGAAAACCAGTTTAGGAGTCCCATTTCAGTTTTACGTCACCCATTGTGACACTTTCAAAAGGCATTTTGGGCCTTCTCTGTCATATCTATCCAGTAATGTTCCTGTACATTTCAACTTATTCACCATTTCAGAAAACATGGTTTGGACGGTGGGTTTTGACCTCCAATCTTCTTTAAAAGCTCACTTTGGGACCTCTTTAAGGAGTCAGCATTCCAATAAGTTGTAACAATTAAAACACATTCCTCTAAATTGAATCTGTATATTGTTAAAAAATAAAGAAGGATTTTAGTAGGAGTGAAATGAAAGCACCGCAAATAAACTACCAATGCTCATAAAGTCTATCTCATGCTGCAGACGATTTGGTGACAAGTCGGCAAAGCCACTTGATGCAAGGAGGTTTCTCATCACTTTTGCTGAAGTTAATTGCACTCTCACGTCTCATGAATGTACAGTATGTGCAGTCAAAATTTCAGCTACAGCAATTTTTCCAGGTAAAGTACCAAGTGAATCACCCTGTAGCTTTCAGGATCCTGTTGCTATACGTTTATGTTAGATGTGATAGTATAATAGTATGTATGTTCTGAGTTATCCTGTTTTAAAATCACATTAATATTCTTTTAAATTATGTTTTGGAATACATATTTATTATATTTTCCTGCAATTAAGCTACTGTTAAAGAGCATTTACATTTTCAAAAGCCAGTCTTCAACCAATATTACTGAATAAATGCATAGAAAATTAAGCAACTTTAAAATAAAAAATAAATTGTCCTTGTAAAACTTTTTTCCTTTTTTTTCCACACTTATCTGATACAAGTGTACTATGATGACAGTGTACCAATGACAGATGAGTCGGTGAAACACCCAGTGGGAATATGAACCTAAAAGGATTAAACGGCATTTAAAGTTATTGTAGTGCTCTAAATATTTTATATTTCTCAAATTAAAAACTTTTTTATCTATTAGCTTTGTTTTTTATATTCTTACTCACTGTAGTGCCTAACATTGCCTTGGATAGTGTTAGGGCCAGGTGGATGGGCAGACCCAGAAGGTGGATCCACTGGGCCGAACTCCCCGATGAGGGAAAGGAGTCCGGTAGCCGGAGCACTATAGGTAGCAGAACAGTCAGCGCACAAGAGCACAATGGAGAAGTCCCTGGAACCACGGGGTCACTGATGGTGGTCCGGGTGACGGAGCTCAGGTTCGGAAGCCGGGATGATGTTAGGCGGGGTCCGGAACCGTTGGAGCGAGATGACGGGTCACCGCAGGGAACAGAGAAGGTGCGGACTGTCAGGATGGCAGATAGGCAGCGTTCGGGGTTCGGGATACGGCAGGACCGGATGGCAATGCAGGATCGGCTCTAGAAGAGAGAGAGGTGAGTATCTCACAGGAACACAAGGAGACCTGACTCCTAGCTTGGGAAACACGAAGATCAGGCCCCGCCCCCTTGGACATTGCACCCCTTTATACCCCGTACCTGTGTGCTTCATTTCCTGTCAGTGGACACTGGCCCTTTAAGAAAATGTCAGTGACCGCGCGCGCGCCCTAATGCGCATGCGCGCGGCCCTGGAGCCAGAAGCCAGGGCAGGAAGCTGAGAGGAGGACGCAGCAGAGCCGGGCTGGGGCTGGGAAGCCGACGGGCGCCGGGAGCGGGGACCAGGAGGCCTGGGAAGCGCGGGCGATGGAGGCTGGAGAGCGGGGAGCGTGGCAGGTGAGCCGGGAAGCGGAGCAGAGGACCCGGGGAGCGTGACAGTACCCCCCCCATGCCCCCCTTTCCGCAACCGGGACAGGAAGGCACGGATCAGTGGAGTACCCACATTCTCCCGGGGCTCCCAGGACCTATCCTCAGGACCATACCCTGCCCAGTCCACCAGGAAGAACTGTCGACCCTGTACGGTCTTCATGGCCACGATATCCCTTACCGCATAGATGTCGTCATCGGCAATAGGAGGAGGAGCCGAACTGGCAGCAGCGGAGAAGGGACCAAGGACAACCGGCTTGAGCAGGGAGACGTGGAAGGAGTTGGGTATCCTCATCGTGGCCGGGAGCTGGAGCTTGTAGGAGACCTCATTGATTTTGCTGAGGACTTTAAACGGCCCGATGTAGCGAGGACCCAGCTTGTAGGATGGTATCTTCAATCGGACTTACTTGGAAGCAAGCCAGACTAGATCACCAGGAGAGAAACACGGAGGGTCCAGACGTCTCTTGTCTGCATGTCTCTTCATCCGCAGGGTAGCACGCCCAAGGGACGCCTTGACAGAGTCCCAAATGGTTGCAAAGTCACGGGCTACAGAATCAGCAGCAGGGACATCCGAAGAAGGAGATACAGGCAATGGAACGGAGGGCTGAAGTCCGTAAACGACATGAAAGGGAGAGCTGGAGGAGGACTCACTGACGTGGTGGTTATGGGAGAACTCAGCCCAAGGAAGAAACGTGGACCAGTCGTCATGATGGGCGTTGACGTAGTGTCGTAAGAAGGAGGTCAAGATTTGATTGACCCTTTCCACTTGGCCATTAGACTGAGGATGGTAGGCAGAAGAAAAGTCCAGAGTCACTCCCAGATGTTTGCAGAGAGCCCTCCAGAAGCGGGAGGTGAACTGAGTTCCTCTGTCGGACACGATGTGTGATGGAAAGCCATGCAAGCGGAAGATGTGATGTATATAGGCGTCCGCGAGTTCCTGAGCAGAGGGCAGTCCAGCCATAGGGACGAAATGAGCCATTTTAGAGAACCGGTCCACCACGACCCTTATGACTGTGTGTCCGGAGGACAATGGCAAGTCCGTAATAAAGTCCATTGCAATGTGTTGCCACGGAACTGAGGGTATAGGCAGAGGCAGAAGACGGCCATATGGCAGGTGTTTGGGCGTCTTGTTCCTGGCACAAGAGGAGCAGGCAGAGACAAAAGAGGCGACATCCGTGCGAAGGGATGGCCACCAATAATGACGTACAATCGCACTCCAAGTTCTTTTCTGGCCAGCATGACCGGCTGTTTTCGAGGCATGGCCCCAGTGTAACACTTTTTGCCTGTCAGTCTCAGAGACATAGGTCTTCCCGGGCGGTATCTGGGCCAGGGTGACAGGAGCCACCGGAATAATCTTACTTGGACAGATGATGGGTTGGGATGTCTCCTCTTCCTGCTCCATGGGCATGAAAGACCTAGACAAGGCATCAGCGCGTACGTTCTTGTTCGCGGGTCGGAAATGGAGCTGGAAATCGAACCGGGCAAAGAATAAGGACCACCTGGCTTGCCGTGGGTTCAGTCGCTGAGCAGACCGCAGGTATTCCAGGTTCTTGTGGTCCGTGTAAATTATAACGGGGTACACTGCTCCTTCCAGAAGATAACGCCATTCCTCCAGAGCCAGTTTGACTGCCAATAGTTCTCGGTCACCGATGGTGTAATTGCGTTCAGGCGCTGAGAAGCTCTTGGAGAAGAAACCGCAAGTCACCATCTTCCCGGAGGAGGACTTCTGCATGAGCACTGCTCCGGCTCCCGAGGAGGATGCATCCACCTCCAAGGTGAACTGGCGGTTTAACTCCGGACGGTGGAGTACAGGAGAGGAGGCAGAGGCCCGCTTTAGGGAGCCAAACGCGGCGTCGGCAGCAGGTGACCAGTCTTTTGGATTAGCCCCCTTCTTGGTCAAGGCGGAGAGAGGAGCAGTCAGAGCAGAGAAATGAGGGATGAACTGGCGGTAATAGTTGGCGAATCCCAGAAAGCGTTGGATTGCCTTCAGTCCAGAAGGAGGAGGCCAGTTGAGAATGGAAGAGACCTTCTTTGGATCCATCTGCAGTCCGGTATCGGTGATGAGGTAACCCAGGAAGGGGAGAGAAGACTGTTCGAAGACACACTTCTCGTACTTGGCGTACAGACGATTCTCTCTCAGTCTTTGTAGAACCAGTTGCACGTTCTCTCGGTGGGTCTGAAGGTCCGGAGAGAAGACAAGGATGTCATCCAGATATACCACCACACAGACGTAGAGAAGGTCCCGGAACACGTCGTTCACTAATTCTTGGAAGACTGCTGGTGCGTTACACAGGCCGAAGGGCATCACGCAGTATTCATAGTGCCCATCGCAAGTGTTAAACGCGGTCTTCCATTCGTCCCCCGAGTGGATACGGACCAGGTTGTAGGCACCCCGAAGATCCAACTTGGTGAACACGCGAGCTCCTCTGAGCCGATCAAACAATTCGGGGATGAGCGGCAGGGGATACTTGTTTTTTACGGTGATTTGATTCAATCCCCGGTAGTCTATGCATGGGCGTAAGTCGCCCTCTTTCTTCTTTACGAAGAAGAAGCCTGCTCCAGCAGGAGAGGAGGATCTCCGAATGAATCCCCTTGCCAGGCTCTCTGTGATGTAAGAAGACATGACCCTTGTTTCGGCTGGAGACAGTGGATATATCCGTCCTCGAGGTGGTGTAGTTCCCGGGAGCAGGTCAATGGCACAATCGTAAGGACGATGTGGCGGAAGTACCTCTGACTCCTTCTTATCAAAGACGTCTGCGAAGGACCAATAGGCTGAGGGTAGTCCCGGTAGGGACTCTGGAACCGGAGGTCGCCGGAAGGGTTGTATGGTCTTCAGACAGTTCTCATGGCAAGAAGAGCCCCATCGAGTGATTTCACCAGTGCCCCAGCTGACTGAAGGTTCGTGTGTCCGTAACCAAGGAAGGCCCAGCAGGATTTGATGTGACATGTGTGGGAGGACGTAGAGAGCGATGTTCTCGGTGTGCAGAGCACCGATACGCAATTCAACCGGCCTGGTGATCCAGGAGATGGTGTCAGAGAGGGGTCTCCCATCCACAGAGGCAATCACGAGGGGTTTGTCGAGCGGAGTAACAGGCACCTGGTACTTGTCCACCGTGGCCTGCTGGATGAAATTGCCTGCTGCCCCAGAATCGAGGTACGCCTCAGCCGTGAACCGCGTCTCTCCCGTTGTCACTTGCACAGTCCATGTAACCGGGTCTGAGAGAGTCCCAGCACCTAGGGTGGCCTCTCCTACCGACCCTAGGCTTTGGAGTTTCCCGGCCTCTCTGGACAGGAGCGTAGCAGGTGTGTGCCCTCTAAGCAGTAGAAGCAGAGACCCTTGGCGAGCCGCTCTGCTCGACGTTGTTCAGACTGTCGCACACGGTCGACCTGCATGGGCTCATGGACGGAGACACCAGATGCCGTTGACTGGAGTACGGCGGACTTCTGCGGAGGAGAGGAATGCCGTACCGGGCGTCTCTCACGGGACACCTCTTTGGACCGCTCCTGAAAGCGAATGTCCACTCGAGTCGCTAGGGTAATCAGGGCGTCCAGGGTGGACGGTACGTCACGACCAGCCAGCTCATCTTTGATTCGACCCGAGAGTCCTTCCCAGAAGGCGGCGGTTAGGGCCTCGTTATTCCACCCGAGTTCCGAAGCCAAGGTGCGGAAACGGATGGCGTATTGACCCACCGTCAGAGTTCCCTGACGTAACCGGAGAAGAGATGAAGCAGACGCGGAGGCGCGTCCGGGCTCGTCAAAGG
The DNA here is from genome assembly GCF_048569485.1 of Anomaloglossus baeobatrachus. Classification (NCBI taxonomy): domain Eukaryota; kingdom Metazoa; phylum Chordata; class Amphibia; order Anura; family Aromobatidae; genus Anomaloglossus; species Anomaloglossus baeobatrachus. The sequence continues at coordinate 581,427,356 of NC_134354.1, read as the reverse complement.
TGCCGCGAAAAGCCTGCAGGAACTCCTGGAGGTTCTTGGTCATAGGGTCCTCCTTCTCCCACAAGGGGTTCATCCACGCCAGTGCCTCGCCCTCTAGGTGAGACATTATGAAGGCGACCTTGGCTTGGTCGGAGGCAAACAAATGCGGCAGCTGCGTGAAATGGAGGGAGCATTGGTTTATAAACCCCCTGCAGGTCTTGGGATCTCCGGCGTACCGGGGTGGTGAGGCCAAACGAAGTCTGGAAGCATCCGAGGAGGCTGCCACGGGAGCGGGAGTCGTGGATTGACTAGTGGAGGCCGGAGGTGCTGAAGATGTGACTGATGCTTGTAGCGTGTTCAAGCGGGCGTCCACGGAAGTCATAAAGTTCAGCATGCGGGTCTGGACTTCACGCTGGCGTTGGAGTTCCTCATGCAAGGCCGCTAGTGCTTCGGCGGGATCCATGGCCTGATCTTACTGTTAGGGCCAGGTGGATGGGCAGACCCAGAAGGTGGATCCACTGGGCCGAACTCCCCGATGAGGGAAAGGAGTCCGGTAGCCGGAGCACTATAGGTAGCAGAACAGTCCACGCACAAGAGCACAATGGAGAAGTCCCTGGAACCACGGGGTCACTGATGGTGGTCCGGGTGACGGAGCTCAGGTTCGGAAGCCGGGATGATGTTAGGCGGGGTCCGGAACCGTTGGAGCGAGATGACGGGTCACCGCAGGGAACAGAGAAGGTGCGGACTGTCAGGATGGCAGATAGGCAGCGTTCGGAGTTCGGGATACGGCAGGACCGGATGGCAATGCAGGATCGGCTCTAGAAGAGAGAGAGGTGAGTATCTCACAGGAACACAAGGAGACCTGACTCCTAGCTTGGGAAACACGAAGATCAGGCCCCGCCCCCTTGGACATTGCACCCCTTTATACCCCGTACCTGTGTGCTTCATTTCCTGTCAGTGGACACTGGCCCTTTAAGAAAGGGTCAGTGACCGCGCGCGCGCCCTAATGCGCATGCGCGCGGCCCTGGTGCCAGAAGCCAGGGCAGGAAGCTGAGAGGAGGACGCAGCAGAGCCGGGCTGGGGCTGGGAAGCCGACGGGCGCCGGGAGCGGGGACCAGGAGGCCTGGGAAGCGCGGGCGATGGAGGCTGGAGAGCGGGGAGCGTGGCAGGTGAGCCGGGAAGTGGAGCAGAGGACCCGGGGAGCGTGACAGATAGTAACTAAGTGTCTTTCTGTCTCACTCTCTCACCCTCCTTCTCTGTGTGTCTGTCTCCCTCTCTGTCCCTCTGTCTCCCTCTGTGTCCCCATATCTCCCTCTGTCTTTTTCTGTCTCTCTCTGTGTCTGTGTGTATGTGTGTCTGTCTCTTTGTGTCTCTTTCTCTGTGCGTCTGTCTCTTTGTGTCTCTGTATGTGTCTGTCTGTCTCTGTGTGTGTCTGTGTCTCTGTATGTCTCTTTGTGTGTATATGTCTGTCTCTATGTGTGTATGGGTGTTTCTCGGTGTGACTGTCTCTGTGTCTCTCACTCTGTGTGTCTGTCTGTGTGTCTCCATCTTTGTATCTGTGTCTCTATTTGTGTGTCTCTATTTGTGTTTCTCTGTGTGTATCACTGTCTCTGTGTGTGTCTCTGTCTTTGTGTGTGTCTCTGTGTGTCTCCGTTGGTGTGTCTTTGTGTCTCCCTGTCTCTCTGTGTGTCTCTGTATCTATTTCTCTGCCTCAGTGGATGTCTTTTTAGTTCTCTATTTGTCTATGTCTGTGTGTGTGTGTGTGTATCTATCTGTCTGTCTCTTTGTGTCTCTGTCTCTGTGTCTGTTTGTGTCTCTGTATGTGTCTGTCTCTGTGTCTGTGTGTGTCTGTGTCTCTTTGTGTCTCTATGTTTGTCTCTCTATGTGTGTATGTGTGTTTCACGGTGTGACTGTCTCTGTGTGTCTCTCACTTTGTGTGTCTGTCTGTGTGTCTCCATCTTTGTATCTGTCTCTCTATTGGTGTGTCTCTGTTGTGCTTCTTTCTCTGTGTGTGTCTCTGTCTTTGTGTGTGTCACTGTGTGTCTCCGTGGCTGTGTCTCTGTGTCTCTCTGTCTCTCTGTGTGTCTCTGTATCTATTTCTCTGCCTCTGTGCATGTCTTTGTCTTTATCTCTGTTTGTCTCTGTCTGTGTGTCTCTGTGTGTGTCTTTGCATATCTCTGATTGTGTGTGTCTCTGTGTGTGTCTGTGTGTCTCTGTGTGTATGTGTCGCTGTGTGCCTGTGTCTCTGTGTGCCTGTGTCTCTGTGTGCCTCTATTTCTGTGTGCCTCTTTCTCTGTGTGCCTCTGTCTCTACCGGTATCATATTACCTCACACATAAGCTGCCTTATATTAAGAATGTCCTTTATTGAATAAAGCAACCAATCAGAGCTCCTATTAATGACCTGTAGCTCCCAGCTCCATTGACTTTAATTTAAGCAGGTTTTTTGGCGAATAATTTTGTGATTGTAAATGCGACAGTGCGGATTCCTTTTGCAGACATACATAGATACACACATACATACACATACACTCAGCTTTATATATATTAGATTATTTCTATTATCAAAATTCACTTTTTTAACAATGTTTAAAATATAGATCCATTGATCTAGATATACATTTTTTTCTCATTCTCAAAATGATTGCACAATTCAGTACTTAAGCGGGCTTTACACGCTATGATATCGCTAGCAATTTCTAGCGATATCGAGCGTGTAAGTACCCGCCCCCGTCGCACATGCTATATCGTGTAATTGCTGCCACAGCTAACATTATTGCTACGGCAGCGTCACACGCACTTACCTGGTCGGCGTCGGCGCTGTGACTGCCGAACAATCCCTCCTTTAAGGGGGAGGGACGTTCGGCGTCACCGCGACATTACTAAGCGGCCGGCCAATCAAAGCGGAGGGGCGGAGATGAGCGGGATGTAACATCCCGCCCACCTCCTTCCTTCCGCATTGTGGCCGGCGGCAGTTAAGGAGACGTTCCTCGCTCCTGTGGTTTCACACACAAGGATGTGTGCTGCCGCATGAGCGATGAACAACATGGATAAACAACCCTTACCGATTTTTGAGTTTGGGACGACCTCTCCATGGTGAACGATTTGAACCATTTTTAAGGTCGCTTAAGGACGCTGGTAAGTGTCACACGCTGCGATATCGTTAATGACGCCGGATGTGCGTCACTAGCAACGTGACCCCAACGATAAAACATTAACGATATCGTAGCGTGTAAAGCCCCCTTTACTGTATGAGTTTTTTCACATTTTATTTATCAGGTATATCATAGTTCCAACCGGATGTTAGTCGGTCACTAATTTTGTCTTACAAGAGTACAAAGCAGTATAAACTGAGAAAACCAAGAATAAGAAACCTTTAAGGCACCTGAAAATGATTCCTTTCTGTTATGATTAGACTGACTTTGTTAAATGTGAAATGTTTAAATTGATTTCACATCTAAGAAAAAAAGACTGCAGTCAAACAGATTGCAAAATGATGAATCATGACAGTATGTATAGTGGAAATGTCATGATTCCCTTGTATTGCCCATATGAATGATGGTCACATGAACACATGCATATTTCCACACTTGTAATCATATGTCTTCTAGTCTTCTCCAGCTTCTCTCAAAGAGAATTAAAAGAAGAAAAATTATTCCAATAAGCACATGACCACAATTATGCATATAGTGTACATGAGGTCATGGGACCATCAACCTGTACAGCCAACACAGGGGAATCATGACAGTGTATGCATTGCACAAAGCCATAATTCGAACGTTTACAATTTCATAGAGTGACTATTTTCTTAGAACAGAATAGCCCTATACCCCCTATAACCATTAATTATATACCAATCTAGGATACCTAAAGTAGATATTTGCATCAAACCTCAGTCTTTACTACTGTTATATAAAAAAAAATTCCTTTTATTATCCAATATCAAAATTATATACATACATATACACAAGACTAAAAACAAATACGATAAAGAATAGGAGGAAAAAAGGGGGGGTTTATTACCCTATCCTTTCCCCTCCTATACTAAGGGGGTCGGCGTCCTAATCGCAAAGACGCCCCCATTCCGCGATGACTATAACCTAAGCAAATCCCTCCCTAGTTCTAAATAGAGTGCACTCACTCAAGGGAGTGTATTACCCAAGGCGGTAAGACCACAGAGAGAAAAAAGTGCACAGTCCCAGGTGACTAATTTGTCTGTATCATCACCCAGGGCTATCATGGATTGGGCCTTATGGGTCGTCATATATGTCACTCAGTTTGTGTGCTCAGTAATAAGTAATAATAATGAATAATAGGCAGAAACAAAGAAAAGCTATCCAAGAACCGTCCAACGCGTTTCGCCCTTTCTAGTAATAATGATCCCAGGGCTCATCAGGGGCGTCTCGACTAGCATCTTGAAGAGTTCTTTAATTCATTCCAATCTATAAAAATAACAGAAAATCATTGTTACCTCTGAGTCCAATAATATCCCCATCAAAAATGCATGAATTAGTCTCTTTCGTCATACTGACCAAAAATGGATACATCCATACTCCATAATTAAATGACATCAGTGGATCCTTTATGTCCAATATCTGAACTGGTCAATAAATTACCATAACATAATATTGTGCCACCTAAATGCATCAATAGGGTAAAAAACACACAAATCCCTCTCCTTTCAAATACATGGATCTGCATTGTATGTTTAAACCTTTTTTCACATACACAGTACCTCAGTCCATAGCGGCATTTTTGTAATTACTCCTCTACCGTTGGTGTCCAAAAATACCTTCATGGGTCTAAAAAGGAATTTTCCATAGTTAAATATATCATATTTTACACTTCTATCGGTATAGATACCTTAAGAATGGCTATACCAGTATTCACTATGTGTATTAACCCATAACCCTATTACCTTCACATATTGAACTGTGTCCTAGAGGACCATGCTTTAGTTCACAAACGACGGCACCAATACAATAACAGAGCAATTGATTATGCCGTCACAAGGGCAAGTGCTTAACCGTCCAGGACCTATTCTGCAACAAAAGTTAGCAATCATCAGTGTTGCCCCCATAGGAGTATATCTCAACAATAGAATAAGATAACTTGAATGATGTACCTTGCTAGCACATAAGTTGTCAGCCAGCTCTCACTCCAATTTCTACAGATTCCCCCTCCAGCGGCTCTATCAAACAGGCTCAAATGCCACAGTTCACACTGACCCACAAAAAAAATCCTACAAATAAAATAATCCATAGCATCCAAATCTATTTGTAGCCATAGCCAATCTATACTAAGTCTACCATAGTAATAGCGTACCTGGTTACTGTCCCTCACAGTGGAGCGATGTATGAGACAAATTAAGTTGTCCACAGTAACTCAGACATCTAGTGACAACACAAACATTTGCTCTGATCAACATCTATAACTATCTCAAAACCAGAGACATCAAAGTGCTGTTATCCTACCTATTATTTGTGTCCATGTAGCAGAGAGCGTGGATCCCAGGGTCTGGTGGTTGCTAGCCATAACCTGTTTATCCACTCTATTTAAAGCTTATTTGGTGCCATAGGGGGGGAGGTTCCGGAATTGACGTGACCGGGTCCGTACTCCAAATGCTTTCCTCCTCGGCCGCAAACCGGAAGTATCCATGCGTTATCACCCGGTAACATGATCGGGTGATGTGGATCTCTTAATAGTGTTCCCCAAGCTGGACAACATTGTCTCTACTGACTAATGTGCACATCGCCGTATTAGCGCATGCGCAGTATATTGATTTGGTTTCTGCAGTTACAATGCGATTACAAATGGTATCTTATGCAGGTTTTTGACTAACAAGATGAATCTTTGATAACACCTTTATTATATGTGACGCCCCAGGGATGCCGATCCTGTTCAGGGACACCACAGGGCTCGTTCAATATGGCAAACAGGTAATGTTTTTATATATATCGTGACGCCACTCACGGCTTGCGGTCAGGGATGTGGATGACCTTCGCTGCAGGTTTTACAAGCGTCTGGGGCCAATGGGGTCTGCAGCCAGGTGATGTAGCCTCTTGTGAGTGAGGCAAGCCTCAGGGGCTTGGGTGAGAACGGTAGCATGTCCCGGAATAACACAGGCTGAGTCCAAAAGTCTTTCAACTGGTTTTTACTCACTTCAGATGTTATTGTGAGCTGACCCGGGCGTTGCTGTGATTAACCAGGTAAGACCAGTGTTCCTTTGGGCTAGTCTGAGGGTAACCTGTTAGCTTGCCTTCCTAGCACTCTGTGTTCGGATAACCCCCTGACGTGGAGTACCATAGGGGTCTATCCAGGGAGTCGCTACTGCCTTTTCTCCCTTGTGTTCGGCCCGTTTGCCGGCAGCATGGACCAAGTAAGATGCTCCCGGCTCTGTCCCCTTATGGGATCCTGCATTGCTGCTGAGGCTCGGACTCTGCGAAGTTGGTGAGGTACTTGTAGTTCCCCTCACCGGCAGGTTTAGCAGATCGTTAAACTGGAGTCTGCTCTAGGGATCTGTACCCCGTACATGCCTAGTCACCGGCAACCCTGTACTCTTTCTTACCAGGTGACCGTTATCCCCCGCTAATGGTTACTACCTTGTGCAGGGTCTGACTAGTGGGAGCGCACGTATTTACCTTGCGACTGCCGCTCACCACCACCAGACTAGTTCTCTCCCTTTTTTCCTGACAACCTCTGCACCCTAGCCCCCAGCCCCTCCACTTCACCGCTTGACAAGATTTGAAAGCCAGCCCCCTCCGGAAACTGCCCAAAGGTCCCATCTACTGGTGTGGGAGAACTGGTTGCTATGTATCTGTGCGTACACACCTCGTTCTGGCCCTTAGGATTACCTGGAAGTACTGTCCCAGCACAGGTGCAGTACTCAGTGGTGCCTGACCGGGTCAGGGCCGCCACATATACATCACTCAAAGGTGCCCCAGGAAAGATTTAGCCATAGTATATCATCTTAACAAAAATTATTATAACCTATCTGCATCAGAGGGGGCTAAGCTAACCCCTAAGTTATGGATTAAGTGGTAATATTTATTATAGATTCACAATGAACCAAGGAGGCCAATTCTTTATTAATGATGGTTACATTTGAGGATTCTATCTTTATATGTAGGAGACCCAATCATCTATCTCCCACTATATTCAAGAATTTTTTTTATTGTGCAACAAACACACATATGTCATAACTATGGACACCATACCTCATGGCTTGGAATATATATGTCAACCCTATAGTAACCCTATAGTAATATTAAGGGTCAAAGAAATTATTTCTTTGACCCTTAATATTACCATAGGGTTAGTGGTTACACCTATATCTGAGCTGTGACCTAGGCATATATGTATGTTATGGTTACATACATATATCACTGTGTGCAACTTATTATCCTTGTTATCACATGACTTGACATATATATTCCAAGCCATGAAGTACAGGGTCCATAGTTATGATATCTGTGTGTTTGTTGCACAATAAAAAAAATTGTTTATAAACGGGGGATAAGTCCCTCATTGTTTCTACAAGACTCGAAAGGTGGTGTCACACATAGCGACGACGACAACGACGTTGCTGCTAAGTCACCATTTTCTGTGACATAGCAGCAACGTCCCGTCGCTGTGTGTGACATCCAGCAATGACCTGGCCCCTGCTGTGAGGTTGCCGGTTGTTGCTGAATGTCCTGCTTCATTTTTTGGACGTTGCTCTCCCGCTGTGAAGCACACATTGCTGTATGTGACAGCGAGAGAGCGACGAACTGAAGCGAGCAGGGAGCTGGCGTCTGGCAGCCTGCGGTAAGCTTTAACCACGGTAAACATTGGGTAACCAAGAAGCCCTTTCCTTGGTTACCCGATATTTTCCTTAGTTACTAGCGTCCGCCGCTCTCACACTGCCAGTGCCGGCTCCCTGCTCCCTGCACACGTAGCTGGAGTACACATCGGGTAATTAACCTGATGTGTACTCTGGCTAGGAGTACAGGGAACAGGGAGCCGGCACTGGCAGAGTGAAAGCGGCGGACGCTAGTAACTAAGGTAAATATCGGGTAACCAAAAGAAGTGCTTTCCTTGGTTACCCGATACTTACCTTACTTATGCTTCCACGCGTCGCTGCTGGCTGGGGGCTGGTCACTGGTCGCTGGTGAGATCTGCCTGTTTGACAGCTCACCAGCGACCATGTAATGACGCAGCAGCGATCCTGACAAGGTCAGATTGCTGGTCGTAATCGCTGCTGCGTCGCTATGTGTGACACCACCTTTAGGAGTTTAGTGTTAAAGTTCTTGTTCACTGATGCAATTGCCTTGGACAGTGAATGTCAGATACCCAGACAAATCAATTATGCGAACCTCCCATTGTATTACCATGTGTATTGCTAGATGCAATGTAACTTAGCTGTCTCTCCCTTGTCTCTGACAGAGACCATTACTACTAGGGATATTTTGTATTGGCTTGAAATCTAGCCAATACGAGCCCAGACTTATCCTACCTCTCAGAGATTTGCAATCTCTCCACACATTTACTAATGTGAGTTCACACACCTCTCCATGAGGTTTTCTTCAACAGCCCAGCACAATCCCTGCTGGCTGTAGTCTGTCAGAGGTCTCATATACACAGTCTCTTCAGACTTTACACAGTCTGCCATGTGCCAAACAACAGACTCCATTAAATAGCCATGTGGTCTGTCAGACACATGTCAAACACACCCATGGGTGGGATATGTAGGTGGCCAGACCAAATGAACTATAAACATATGGCACTGCAATAGACTTTCAGGCTCACACTACTTATATGGTACATACCGGCCATTAGCAATGTAGCCGGTCGTCATCTCACACAATATGCTAACACCGGGACTCAGTAACTGCAGAGTTGGCCATACTGATCACTGTGCCCATGAAAATAAAAATAATGACATATATACACATTTATTTTTTGAATTAAAAATGTCCCATACTGCAGAACTATATACAGTCATGCACCCAGTATTAATGTGTAATTAGCCTATTATGCAACCCACCAATCCTAATGTAAATTCATAATTCCCCACTGCACCCCCATTAACTATAATTAGCCACTCTTCCCCCAATAAATATATACTACATTGTAGATAATAGTCTTTCCTCAACTCATTACCAGTCACTCTCCTCACTGTGGACTTTCCACTCCCCCAATTCATATTAATTACATCTCCCCACTGATTGGTTATAATTACATTTCCCTAATTTATGTCCACTCTCCCACACCCTAACTTTAATTCATTATAATATGTAATATCCTCCCTCCCACCTTTCACCCCCATTTCATTCACTTTTTAAAATAAATAAGTAAAACCTCTCAAATAGAGCGAGTATCAAAATATTTGTATTCACAATACTTGTAACGAGTACTTTGTAATACTTATGTATTCATTCCGAATTGCTAGTACAATGCAAGTCAATGGGAAATGCATGTATTTTTCTGCTGGTCTCCAGCAGAAAATGACTCTCATTTACCAATCAGCAGAAAATTACTCACATATCCCATTGACTTGCATTGTACTCACTATTCAGAATGAATACATGCTACGAGTATCATGAATACAAATATTTCGATGCTCACTCAGCTCTACTCTCAATGCAATAACCTTTGGCTCCAGTTCGTCTTGTGGCCGACACATACATAGGTGTTATCGTGCCTACTGAGTTCCCCTGTAGCTTCGCAGGCAGGCGCTGACAATCTTTAATGCTGGCAGCAGAGCTTGAAGAAAGCTTCCTGCCCAGAGATAATAGTCGCTGATGGTGGTGCACAAAATAGAGGGCAATCTGACAATGGTCCCTTCCAGAGCCCTGGGCCCCGAATGGTAGCCCAGATTTGCCTCATTTTAAGCCTCCTATGTTCACATCAATATCAGCTGAGCTGCATTTATATAGATGAACTGAACAAAACCTAGATAATTCTGCAATGTGTTTTGAAACTTATTTTTATAAGTATCAGCGGGGAAAAGTGTAGAATTATTTGAAATAAATGCAAAACAGTAAAATCTTTGCAAATGTTGCCGACTGTTAGTTGCCATTCAAATTTAGATACGTGTAACTGGATTGCCCACTTGTGTCCTGATCCCGTTCGCTCCATTTTGACAGTATAAACAATATCCATTGCCCTTTACCAGTGCAAGGAAGAAAAGTTATTTGATATTATTTTAGATGTTTCCCATATTGAACTGCTGTACTAACGAGTCAAAAATACTTAATTCTGATTGCCTTTAACTTAATGTCAGCCTGAGTTACTCTCTACTGTTTTATATTTAAATATATTCCATTTACTTTATTTCTTTTAGAAATAGAACGGCATTACCTCTCTTTTCATCTACAGTATGCCTGATTGGATTGCTTATCACCAGTCGCTTCACGTTACTGAGTATATTCACACCTGGCAAGATTTATGTCCTTTGTTACAGTGAAATATGCTGATCCGGAATGTGTATGGAGATATTATTTTAAATTAAGGTAACCTACCCTGTTGCAGGGTGGATTATTTTTTACCTTGATAACGGCCTTCATGGGTTATGATTTCTAAAATATGCAGCAAAATATAATTATTTATTGATTGAACCATAAATTAGTCAATATATCCTCTTATATTAAGAATTTAGTGTCTGAATGTCTTATTTTGAGCTATGCTTTTCATCAAGTTTTTTTTCCTACATTACTTCTTGTTCTTCTTCATGAGCTGCGTGTATTTATATGCTCAGTTCTTCTTGTCCCTGTGGGTACATTGCAAAATCATTTCACACAATTCCAATACTGCTTCTTAGGAATAAAATACAAATGTGATAATACGCAATTGCAAAAGACATTTTAAAAAAAAATTACGATGGAATTGAGGGCTTAACCAAGGGATTAAATCACGGTAGCTAAGGATCCATTTAGTTAATAAAGAGTTAGCTGTAAAAAATGCTATTCTCTGTGTCCTTTTTCAGAGGAATTTATACAGATACAGATGCAGCAGAAATACAAAATTCTCTATGCCAAGAAATAGAAGAATAAGGCATGAACAGCATGAATTTAGAAATGGAAGTGTACATGAAACATATTATTTAAATTTGTCACAGAATTTGTGCGATATGGTCCATGAACAACAGAAAAGAAAGCATTCTAAAAATATATTCGATGTGCATTGTGAAAAAGTGTGGAATGTAGTCATCAGAAAATTACTTCTTTAAAGAGTGCAAGGATTTCTGAAAAAAATCACATTTGTTGAAAAAATACCACATAAATACTATGTAAAGAAGTGCAGACCATGGATGTTCGGTTCCCGCAGTTTGGATGGACTTTAGCTATAAGTTTTCTTTGGAATCCGAATTTGATCCAAACGTGACCCAGGACTCCAAACCCCAGGAAAGATTATGGGGACCCACATTTAGTATAATAAAGTTCACTAGTAGACAAAAAATCTTAATCGTTAGAAATTTTCTTAATAAATGAAGGGCACACAGTGCATGAAGTGAGTTTAAAACCATATACAGGAAAAACAGGACAGTGTGATTGCTCTAACAAAGATGTAATACATATAACATGGCGTTGGTCATAAGGTAACTCTGATAATAATTGCATGCTTTTAGCTTACCCAAGGTGTTCACTGACAGATACTACCACATGCAGCAAAGAAAATACGTCATAATATCCATTGTGGTGGTAAATTATAATTTATAGATCATGTAGATCACCAAATGACAGTCAAAAAATATATAATTTGTCTGTAGAAGCATATCGATACCCAACGCATATAGGAAGATAAATGACTCCCTCTATGAATCCTACATGTACCGGGTAATCAATAAAGCACTCATATGCTTGCCCCTCAGTAATATACATGGATAAAGAATAAAGATTGTATGAATGCAATATATCATGTGTTCTACCTGGGTTATGTTAAAGAAAAAAATTACTACAGGTAATCAAATGATCAAATATATGTATGCTACTTGATACCATTTACAGAAAAAATAGATTGAATTTATCATATGGTGTACCTTTTATACTATATCAGTCATTTAATCCTCAAGGTGACAAATTAATATACTGTATATTCATATATACAGTGCCTACAAGTAGTATTCAACCCCCTGAAGATTTAGCAGGTTTGATAAGATGCAAATAAGTTAGAGCTTGCAAACTTCAAACAAGAGCAGGATTTATTAACAGATGCATAAATCTTACAAACCAACAAGTTATGTTGCTCAGTTAAATTTTAATAAATTTTCAACATAAAAGTGTGGGTCAATTATTATTCAACCCCTAGGTTTAATATTTTGTGGAATAACCCTTGTTTGCAATTACAGCTAATAATCGTCTTTTATAAGACCTGATCAGGCCGGCACAGGTCTCTGGAGTTATCTTGGCCCACTCCTCCATGCAGATCTTCTCCAAGTTATCTAGGTCCTTTGGGTGTCTCATGTGGACTTTAATCTTGAGCTCCTTCCACAAGTTTTCAATTGGGTTAAGGTCAGGAGACTGACTAGGCCACTGAAACACCTTGATTTTTTCCCTCTTGAACCAGGCATTGGTTTTCTTGGCTGTGTGCTTTGGGTCGTTGTCTTGTTGGAAGATGAAATGACGACCCATCTTAAGATCCTTGATGGAGGAGCGGAGGTTCTTGGCCAAAATCTCCAGGTAGGCCGTGCTATCCATCTTCCCATGGATGCGGACCAGATGGCCAGGCCCCTTTGTCTTTCCCATGTTGACCAAGTATGAGTGCTTTTCACAAGTTTGGGGAGGGTCTTAATTAGTCAGAAAAGGCTGGAAAACGAGATAATTAATCCAAACATGTGAAGCTCATTGTTCTTTGTGCCTGAAATACTTCTTAATACTTTAGGGGAACCAAACAGAATTGTGGTGGTTTGAGGGGTTGAATAATAAATGACCCGCTGAATAAAATGTTCACAATTTAAAAAAAAAAATAAAACAAGAAATAACATTCTTTTTTGCTGCAGTGCATTTCACACTTCCAGGCTGATCTACAGTCCAAATGTCACAATGCCAAGTTAATTCTGAATGTGTAAACCTGCTAAATCTGCAGGGGGTTGAATACTACTTGTAGGCACTGTATGTCCTCTGCCATGGACTCTGCCCCTGCTTCTAGCCTTCACAAACTGTCCTTGGCCCAAGGACTCTGCCCCTTTGCCCAAATGGACCTTGCCCATTTTTCTTGGACTTTCTCCCATGTACTCTGCTCCTTTCCTCGTTTTCCCTGGACTCATACTCGGTTGGTGTTATACATCAGGGACTTGCATCCACAGAGAAGGGAGGAAGAGGAAGAAGCTACTGGACCATGAGAAATGACTCCCAGACTGTTGTAGAATACCATGCTAAGAATGGCCAGGCTCATTGATGCTACTGCTGACAGCTGTTGCCTGCAGGTGGCTGTTAGTTTAAAAGGTATACCCTTGTTCGACAGACGGATGCGTGAAATGAACTCTGGCCTTTGGCTATAACTAGTGATGGGTGGATCCAGACTGTAAAAGTCTGTATCCACGTGGTTTCAAAGTATGCCAGGCCTAGGCCTAGAGTTCTCAGGGAACTCTGGCTAAGGATCAGGGTCTGGTAACTCAGGAAATAAAAAAACATTAAAGGAAACAAAAATAAAGCAAGCGCGATATACTTACAGAGTCTATTGCGCGGCTGTAACCTCTTCCAGGCAGCTCACTCTACCTCTGGAGCTGTTAATTTACCTTCTTGCATATGCACTGCTTCCCCTACCCACTGGCAGTCCTGATGTCCGTGATTCGTTGTAGTCAGACACGCCCTCAGTCTGTATGACAACATCTGACTGCATGCGTTCACAGACCCTGTCTGCAGGTCCTTACCGTGGCATATAACTAAATAAATAAATGAATTGGAGTAGGGTCTCTAATATTATGATACCAATCCCAGATAAAGCACACGACTAAAGTATGCAGCCCTCAGCCGTGTGCTTATCTTGGCTGTGTATCAAAATAAATGGAACCACATTCGTCTTTTTTTTTAAATTATTTCAACAAATAATTTTAAAAAACAGTGTGCGATCCCCCTCAATTTTGATACCCAGCTATGATAAAGCCCGACACCTGGGGGCTGGTATTTTCAGGCTGCAAGACCCATGCTTATTTGTCCCCCAGCCTAAAAATTGCAGCCTGCAGTCGCTCAGGATTGTCGCATCCATTACATGTAACAATCCCAGCACTTTACCATCCACTTCCTGATTGCCTTGGTGTGGTGGCAATTGGGGTAATAAAGGGTCAATACAGTGCACAACTGCCACTAGGCTCTAGATTACTAATGAGAGGTGTCTATGAGACCCCAAATTACTAATCTGTAAGTTAAAATAAATAAGAACAAACACCCCAAAAATTCTTTATTTGAAATAAAATACAAAACAAACCCTCTTTCACAAATGTATTATACCCAAAAGCACCCAAGTCCATCGTAAGCCACACAAGGTTCTATAACGATTCCAGCTCTACTACATCTGATGTGACAATGGGCGGCCATAGAACACTACCAACCACTGTGATCTTTAGGCAGAAAATGAACCATGATGAGCAGTGATATCACTCTGGTTATTTGCAGTCACAGCTGGAGGTTCCCACGATTCTCCACCTGTGATCACAGGAAACCTAACCTCTGGTGACCTCAGTAAAGTCAATGACCTCACCTCACTGAGTTCCCAGACCTGTGTCTCCTGGCAGAAAACTGCAGGGTTTTTTGACAAGAGATGCAGATTTGGTGATGAAATTTCAAAAGCATATTACTGCACCCAATAATCACCTCCTGGCAAAAAAAAGTTTCACTATCAAATGTGGTATGCTGTGGTAGGGATGTAATTATTTTGCCAGAAGATGTAGATTGGGTGCAGGAATATGGTGTACAAATGTCATCACTAAATTTTCATATCTTGGACCGACAATGGAAAAAAATGCTTTTTACGCCGTTTCGGTGTGGTTTTCTGTCAGTAAGTGCAAATTTGGTGTTGAAATCTGGTGCAGAATTTTCAGCCCCATAATTGAGGCAGAAAACCGCACGGTGTCAAAACTGTTGTTTTGTATTTTTAGAACAAGAGATACAAATTTAGTGATGACATTTTTACACCATATTACTGCACCCAATCTGGACCTCTTGGCAAAAAAAGTATCACTATCAAATGCAGTATGCTATGGTAGTGATGCTATTGTTTGCCAGGAGGTGTAGATTGTGTGCAGGAATATGGTGGTAAAAATTCAACACCAAATCTGTATTTCTTTGCAAAAAAACAGCAGTTTTTTGGCAGGAGGTGCAGGTCTGTGAACTCAGTGACCTCACCTGAGGTGAGGTCACCTGAGGTCAGGTAACCTGTGATCACAGGTGAAGGACCTTAGGAACTTCCAGCTGATACCACAAATAGCCTATGTGATGTCATCGCTCATCACTTGGCTTAGTCTCTGCCTGAAGCTCAATGCGAGCAGTTATATTTTAAGGCTACACTCTGGGTCTTCAGGTGTAGCAGAGGTGAAATCGTCGTGGAACCTCATGTGGATTATGCTTGACCTCAGTGCTTTTGGGGTTAATAAATTGGTGAAAGAAGGTGTTTTTTCTATTTTATTTCAAACAAAGGATTTTATTTCTTTTCATTTACAGATTAGTAATGGAGGGTCTCAAAGATGCCTCCCATTAATAATCCAGAGCTTAGTGGCAGCCGTAGGTTGTTATTAATCCTTTATTTCCTCAATTGCCAACGCATCAGGGCAATCTGGAAGAGCCGGGTAAAGTTGTGGGATTATCTAATGGATATGCATCTAATGGATGTGTCACTCTTGGGGGGCTGCAGGCTGCTATTTTTAGGCTGGGTGGGCACAATAAGCATGGGTCTAGCAGTCTGAAAATACCAGCCCCCAGCTGTCAGGCTTTATCATGGCTGGGTATTAAAAAGGGGGAACCACATGCCATTTTTTCAAATTATTTATTTAAATAATAATAATTTAAAAAACTATATTTGCTTCCTCTTATTTTAATACCCAGCCAAGATAAGCACAAGCCTTGGGGCTGCAGCCTGTAGCTGTATGCTTTATCTGTGCTAGGTATCATAATATGGGGGGACCCAACACCAATTTCATTATTTTATACCACAATACAGACACGTAGACACGGTCTGTGATTTGTGGCAGTCAGATGATGTCACACAGGCTTGGAGCTCGTCTGACTGCAACAATTCACAGATGCCAGGACTGCCAGTGGGTGGGGAAAGCATTGAATATAGCATATAAATGAGCAGGCCAGGAAGAAGAGTCAGCAGCTTGGAAACAGTTACAGCCATGCTGTAGACTCTGTAAGTATAGAGTGTCTTCTCTAATCCTCCTCTTGCTTCTAAAATCATTTTTAAGCCCCGGATGTAGTACCCATAAAATTATATGGGGACTGGCATTCGGCCAGATATCCGAGATCAAGTCCGGGCCAGAGTCATTTTTTTTAAGTCTGGTTAGTCCCGCTGATCCCATATATCTGCAATTTCGCCCATCACTAGCAATAATCTATCTGGACTCTGAATAACTGTTTTGATCATTTAATGCTGTATACACTGTATGTGTATTAACGTTCTGGTCACGGACAACTAGATTTAAGAAGGCAAAAGGGAGGTGTGTAGGAATGGTCAAACCCCCTACAATGTAAAGCGGGCTTTACACGCTGCGACATTGCTAGCCGATGCTAGCGATGGCGAGCGTGATAGCACCCGCCCCTATCATTATGCCGATATTTGGAACATTATCACTACGGCAGTGTCACACGCATTTACCTGGTCGGTGGCGTTGCTGTGACTGCCGAACAATCCCTCCCTCAAGAGGGAGGGACGTTCGGCATCACCGCGACGTCACTAAGCGGCTGGCCAATCAAAGCGGAGGGGCAGAGATGAGCAGGACGAACATCCCGCCCACCTCCTTCCTTCCTCATTGCTGGCGTTTGGCAGGTAAGGAAAGGTTCCTCATTCCTGCGGCATCACATGTAGAGATGTGTGCTGCTGCAGGGATGAGGATCAACTTCCCCCACGCGACAGCAGCGATATTTGAGAATGGACCCCCATGTCAACGAGGAGCGATTTTGGACGTTTTTGCAACAATCCAAAATCGCTCCTGGAAGTCATACACAACGAGATTGCTACAGTGGCCGGATGTGCATCACAAAATCCGTGATCCCAACGAGATCGCTGTAGCGATCTCGTAGCGTGTAAAGCCTGCTTTAAGTGTATTGTGTGCTGTAAAGGTATTAACAATGTGTATTAGTTAGATATAGCAGGGTGGAGAATGTTAAGTTTGATGTAGTGTGAGGTTAAGGTTTAGGATGTCATTTATAAGAAGTAATGTAAAGTATAAGAATCTTATGTGGATAGATTTTGTTAGTAATAGAAGGAATTAATGTCAGGTTCAGCTGACTGGACAGTGGAATTATTGTTGATCCAATAGTGACTTCCTGGATTTAGAAAAGAGCTGAGAGCCAGTTCTGCAAAAGGGTTAAAGGCGTAAAGACATGTCATAGTGTCCGGAGCCAGTCAGGGAACCCTGAGTTAACCTCTTAGAGGTCCAGAGCCTGCAATTCACATGGGCGGGCTAATGGAAGTCATGAGATTAGACAGCCATCGGAGCTCAGAAGCAGACAGTGATGAGAATAAGCATGGGGCATGGGAGAATAGAAACACAGGTGCCTGGCAGCTTGCGGATTAGTTCCAATGTAGCAGGGATAGGGCAAGTTAGAGTACACCAAAAAACAGCAACCACAGAACCATCAGGAGTGAGGTAATGTCTGTCATAATGTGGAAAGAATAATCTGTTCAAGTTCTGGTTTGCCAAGAGTACTCCGGTGTCATGTGTTTGTCAACAATGGGGACTGGCTGCGGGTTGATGGACACCAATCCGAAAAGAATAGTCAATGTGTCACACCCCACTTGAAGACCAACACACACTGACTCTCTCTAGCAAAAGAGAATGGAGCCCCTCGCATCCGTACCAGCTTTCAACTACCTTAGTGATACTTCAACCAGAAAAGGAGCAGCCACATTGTTTGGCTAAAATAGTAAATCCTTACTTCATCTTGATAAAATCAATAGTTTACATCACCATAAAAGCAGGATCGCTTAACATTTCGAGAGTTCTTTTTCATAGCATTTGCTGTTTTGACAGAAACTGCTAATTAAATCATGAGTAATAAATCAAGGCAACTTTTATACTTACATAACCCTTATAGTTCAATTAAAACAGATGTATAGAAACAAAACATCTTCCTAAAAACAAAAACGCAATGATGAGTTCAGACCTATTAAACGTTACAATAAACATATTCATTTCAATTAACCCTAATAGGGAAGAATGATTTTAATGTTCTAGGTTTGAGCCTAAATTATGAAGTTAATACCTTCTTAGGTGATCATAACGCATGTGCAAAATAAAACAGACATTTTTCCCCATAATTTAAAAAAAAAAAAAAAAAATCATGAAAACAATTACTACATATACATCTTTTAATACAGTTTAGAAAAAAATATTTTTTACAGATTTTTTTTACAGTGATTAGTAAACAGCTTAAAAAATAATGTCTTAATTTTTTATTGCCTTAAAAAGAAAAAAAAAGGACAAATGTAACTCTTAATGTCGTATTTGGCAATATGGCTCAAAAAACTACAGCTTTTATCACTATAAATGAAGAACTTAATTAGTGAATGCTATGTATAAATTAAAAAGTTTTGGCTGTTATAACTGTGGAAACAAATGAGAAAAAAAAATAATCTGCCCTTCTAAGCAAGATATCTAATGATATTTAGAAAGAAGAAATATAAAATACAACAAAAGAGTCACTCAACTCTCCAGAACAATATCAGTGCTTATCAAAAGATTTACTCACCAATTTTTCCTTTCAGCCAATAAGATGGTTGCAGATGATTAAAAAGGGGGATGTTGCCATAATGTTTCTACCCCTATCAAGCTAGTTGTGGATTAGCTTCATAATGCATAATAATTTTCACTATATACTACAATACTGGAATACTACAAAACATAGAACAAGTAATCATATAATTACAGGTTGATGTCCTCTAGGAGGACTCAACAAATGAAAAAACTATTTTAAAAAAGTTTGTACGAAATGAAAAAATACAAAAATGCAAATGTGGCGCTTCTGCGGCTTCAGGCGCCACAGGATACTGCACCTCGACCGAGGTGCAGTGTTTATTTCAGATACGGAGAAGGTTGTCACCGGAAAACTACCAACAACACACTCAACCATCACATAACATGGGAGCTCTTCCCCTGGGACTGGGCTAAGGTAGGTGCTGGGGTGGCCATCATGAGGTATGAGACCTCTTGCCCACTACTTTAGTAACTCGGGAGGAGGGGCACTAACAGGGGTAGTTGGGGCCATCTCACACAATAGTCAGTCTGTTCCGGGTGCAGGAAGCGCCAGGTCGCACTCAGGAGGAGATAAACAAAGACACAGATGGTTCAGGACCCTTGGTCTGGAGCTGGAAGCTCAACCTAGTTCTTAGGAAAGAAGGGGGATCCCAGGGTTTGCGTAGACTGCAGAAGGTACCCATGACCCGTTCCACGGCCCAGGATCTGCGGGTTGAGGAAAACCGTCAAAAAGAGACGCACAGGAGAAAAACTGGCCATGGCCTAAAAAAAGAATCTGGGATCGGCTGAAGCCCACCACAGCGTAGCTCAGTGCTCCAACAACAGTGTGCTTCCAGTTGAATAAAGAACTTGAACTACACCCTTTGTGTCGTCCAGTTACTGCCGGCGCTCCCAACATCACGCCCCTTTGCCATAGACGACAACCACTACTATCATCCTCCCTGGGGACAAGCTCTGCCTGAGGAGAGCTGTGACACTCGAGCTGCATTACCATCTGCCCCAGAAGAGAGAAGTCCCACAGCGGCAGCTAACAATTGGCTGCACACCACAGATGGTGTCACAAATAACTACCCCCATCATCCCCATCCTCAGCTTTATTGACACCACCAGGGTCACAAAACCGGGCAAGGCCACCGCGGCGACCCAGGAGAAGCACCGCAACCCAATGACGGGTAACCCCAAACCCTGTGGGTACATCATAAACATTTTAGGCACCTCACATTAGCGGACATATACAAAAAACTTGATATAAAAGGGGGCACACATCTTGTCATGGTTAATGTCCTGTACTCTGACTCTGTGACTTGACTAAGGGGCCTGCATTCTTTCCGAGACTTTTCCAATAAAGTATCATCACCTTATCTCAGGATTGAAATTTCTAGTGGATGTTTTGTGCCTACACTTAACCTGGATAATGAGGATCATCATGCTATTCCAGTGGCACCATGGATTCTAGCATGCCTCAGACTTTAGTGCTTTGATCAATGTTCACACCTCACTATCTATCCCCTAATATGTCTATTTCCATTTCCTTTTTCAATGCTATGGAAATTAAATTACTATGTTCATATTCACCCCTTTGCACTTCCATTCCTATTTTATTCTCTGACCTGTTTTTGTGTTCCTTGCCCCCTTTTTTCACATATAGTAACTTTCATGGAAATTTAAAATAATAGAAATGTTCAGCAATGAAGTTATTTTGACCTTGGTTTATTTGCACACCATTGTTGTTAAGTGCATGTTTTAAATATATCAGAAGTGTTCCAGAAGTGAACAGATAGTAAAAGAAATTAATTAGAAATAACTATCCACTATTTTTATAAATATGTTACAAAGATCATCTCTCAAGATTTTACACATGCTCTCACCAATGTTGCTCCATTTTTCTTTAAACCCCTTTAAAGGAAACCTGTCACCTGCTCACCTGTGGGGTGGTCCAATATGGTCTGGTCTGATGGGTGTTCAATGCTCTTGGGTTCGACGCCTCCTCTGTCCTTGAAATTACCATCCTACTTTCTTTGTGTGAATGATGCGTCCTCACCCAGAGGCCTCCATTCCACTCATATGCCGGTACATTGAACATCATCCACATGAAACAAGGAGGATGGCGATCACAAGGATAGGGAAGGCATCAGACCCGAGAGAAGTGATGTCTATCAGACCGGACCGCATCGGGCCGCCCCGCAGGTGAGTAGGTGACAGGTTCCTTATAATATCACCAAACCACAATACATTCCTTTTTACTCATTCATCTGACCTCGTCTGCAGTGGTGCTGTTAAACCTTATTACCTTATCGACCAAGACATGCCTTTTATATGGCAGTCATTAGCCTTATTAATAAGCACCATGTAAAGGTGGAGTAAATAAAGGTCCCCAACAGTAAGTGCAACAGTTGTTAATTGAATATTATAGCTGATACTCTGCTGAACCCACCATGATTTGTTTAAGTACTGATAATGATCATTTAACCACCAACATGCTACTGTCTACAGCAACAGTGACATACTCACACTGCTCTGTTGACGAAAAATGAAAAATTAACAGCTCTCAGAATATGGTGATTTAAAAAAATTGTTTTTTTTTTAAAATCTGCTTTTTAATGTGCAAAAGCAACAAAAAATAAAAAACATATGTTTTATCTGGTAATGTACTGACCAAAAGATAAAGAGGTTTTATTGCTTTTAGTATACAGTGAATGGAAAAAATATAAATAATTCTCGTACTTGTGGGAATTAATCAGGTGTGGGTAGAGCGCATGGTGCAGACATGCGTTGTTTGTCCCATTCCCTACCTAATATGTTTCATGACGTGCTCGGCCGTATCCTGATAACCTAGATGACGTGTCATTGTTGTGGTGCTGTGCCGTGCCCTCTTTTGATGCATCATGGGGGAACGTGGTGCTGTATCACATGATGTGTCCCCTTGGCAGCACGTCCTCAATGTG